>NC_083354.1:122777956-123083670 GCF_030254825.1 Meriones unguiculatus
CAGATTGACCTTAGTTGAAACCAGCTCTATATCTTGCTTCGGGATATGTGTGTCTAAAATCTCCTTCCTTCCTGGGGGCCTCTCTGTGCTGCTGGGTGGGGCAGGAGAGGACACAGGAAATTAGAGTAAGAAACAACGCAAAAACCTTAAGGACCTAGTTGATCACCTTTCCCAACCTCCCTCACTCTGTCATTCTTCTTGAGCTTTCTTAGTTCATAATGGGCTAGTGATGTAGGCTTTTCTTCTTTTTCTTGATTATTGTTGGCTTGCCCTGGCTCAGTAGACTGTTACAGGCAGCTTCTTACCTTTGCAGTTTGTGTCTGGGCCTGCTGGGCTCTCTGCATTTATGATTTCACTGTGCACAGGGTTGTGGTAGAGCTGGCTGACATGCAGTACCCAACAGGCCTTGGAGCTCAGTGGTGGATGCTTTCTGCGGCAGCCCACCGAGCAAGTTTAGGACCACGGGCCTTATGTTAGAACTTGGTTCTTAGCATCTTTACTTCTCATGTGACCTTGGGAAAGCTGCTTCCTCTCTGATGAGGGCACTGGTGCCTGTACATGTATTTTAAAGGAGCGATGAGAGGACAGCAAGACAGTGGTGGTACGGTTCTGGCCACCTGACATTGCCTTAGAGCACAGGACTTTTCAGAAATGGTGGCTGGCTTCAGGGATTGACAGCAGTCTGTCTGAATTGCGTCTTAGTGTTTAATGACAGTAAGTTTTTTGTCTAATATGTTTAGCCTAAAAATAACCTAATGGAAGGTGAACACAATTTTTCTTTTCCAGCATGGTATCAGAATGCCATCTAGAGTAGCAACAATTCAAATAAATCAGCAGGCTGCATGTAAAGTGAGGCCAGAGGGGGGGAGAGTGAGAGTGAATGAATATGAATGCATGAATGAGTGAATATGAGTGTTAGTGAATGAGAGTGAGTACATCTTTACAGGTTGGAGCCCTGGGCTAGTCACTAGCTGTGACGGTGTGTGTGAAATGCCCACGGGCCAGTTTGTTAGGGACTCAGGAAGCAGGGACTATGGTGGAATAGACTCTGACTCGGCGCCCCAGGCTTTGGCAGCGATGGCTTTATACATCCGCACAAAACCCTATAATCTTTGTATCTTTTGTTTTAGTCCCCCAAATAAGCATTAAGGTTAAGTGGATTGTTTTTCTCTGTAGCTGAACATGAATTCTTAGGAATGAGTGGGATTTTTAGAGATTGTAGCTTCTCAGTACAGCTGGCTGTGAACTTGGAAAATATTTTCAACTTTTTTCCCTTTTGCTTCAGTTCTAGATTTTTAATGCATACTTTGGGCTGGGAAAATGCAGGTGTTTAAAAAACACACACACCTCATGTTTCCCTTTTTTGCTTAGTTTACACATCTTTTCTAACTTTCTTAGGTGGGCATAGCAACTGAATGCAGGCTCCTTTTTTGTTCCTTGTCCATTTCAACTTCTTAGAAGGCGGACTCCATTGAACCCTTTGGGCTTCTTATGCCAGGTCCGCCTAGCCTGAGTTCTGGGGAGGTAGAGACTGGTTTTGGTTGCACACTCTAACCCACATCTTACATCAGTCCTTTCCCTGCCAGGGCTTTTCAGTTGCTGGTGGATGGGGCACAGAAGTGGCAGAGGATTGGCTTCTATTGTAGGGACCTTAGTCCTAATGAGTTTTGCCAGTTATCTGTTGCTGCGTGTGACAAATGGTCCTTGAGCTCAGCACTTTAAACAGCAGCTAACTAGATGTTCTGTGAGTTGTCGGTTTGTACTGATCTCAGCTGGATTCCACCTACATCTGTGGCCAGCTGCCAGTTGATGACCTCACTGAATTGGTTGTTGGTTAGCTGAGGCTCTGTGTGTGTGTGTGTGTGTGTGTGTGTGCACATGCATGCACGCTCACGCTTGCGAGAGAGAGAGAGAGAGAGAGAGAGAGAGAGAGAGAGAGAGAGACTTGGCTGTGTGGTGTGGACTGTGTGTGTCTTCTGGCCCAGTAGACCAGTCCAAGCTGGCTCACGTGGTGGTAGGTGGGAGGGCAGGCTCTGCCTCCATCTCTGGTTGGAGCATGTTACATGGACAAGTGGCATTGGAGGGATGATACTGGGAGGTGACGGGTAGCCCATCCTGGCACCATCTTGCACAGTGGCTGGCCTTTTCTTTCACTCTCATTTTTTATGATGGTAAAACAGACACAGTTTACCATCTTAACTGCTTCTCTGCCACCATCACCCATTGCCAACTTTTTGGTCTTGTAAAACTGATATTCATTATACAATAATGCTCCGCTTCCTCTTGCCCACACGTAAAATACCTGTGGCCAGTGATGGGTTTGTAGCTTTGACATGAATGGCCCAGGGGAGAACTGTCAGAATTTGCCCTGTTCTCTTCCTCTCTCTGGATAAGGTAGGGTTATGAGTAGGAAATAAAAGAAAAACAAGGAAAGGAAGCTATTTGGGCTTTCTTTGATCTTCCTCAATATGAATTTCAGTTTTAGAAACCGTCTTAGTGTGTATTCTTGACATCATCTGACTGCAGTTCTGTCAGTGAATAATTATCGACACTGTACTTCCCTCTAAGGTTAATGAACAGTCACTGTGTTTCAGCAGCTAGACCACTCATTTCCTTTAGACCCCTGCCTGAGTGTAACTGGGGCAGGGTTGCTCCAAGCTCCCGGAAGGAGTGTCCCACCAACGGGCTGTCCTCCAGGCCTCTGTCGTGAGCAGCTGCTTCAGATCTTCCTTCACCTCTGTGACTTTCCTTCTCCACCTTCCGGGGCTGTCAAGCCTGGGCTACTCCTGTGCTTATCTGGGCAGCAGCTCATGGCCCCCAGTCCTCTGCACTCCGTTATCACTTTGTCACATCACAGATCTCTCCCACGTTGTCTTTCAGGGCCCTCTGCTCACTGCTCATGCCCTCGGTCCTCTATCCCTTTTTCCTTCACCCTGGCCAGCTCCAGCACGCCAGCTCCAGCACACCAGCTCACACATGCTGTTCCTTTGGTTGTGTTGTAGGAGTGTCTTTGGATCTTCCTGCCCCTTTTCTTTTTTATTAGCATACTTTCTTTTTTTCCTCCTTAAACCCATTCATAGAGAATTCTCCCTTTGAAAAATTTCCTCAGCACTTGATTGTGTATTGTTTTCTCTCAACCTTTCCCAAAGGCAATAGCAGTAGCTGTTTCATGTTCATTAATGGATACAAAGATTGCTTATCCTAGAGACACTGATAATATCTCTGGGCTGGGCCTAACATTTTGAGTGTTTTGGGTGGGCACAGAGATGAACAAGACATACCAGGGGCTCAGAGCATATGGGCCAAATGGTGACTTAGTTTTACTTATGGGTGTGCATCATATGTGTCTCGCTCTGTGTCTGCATGATTTGAAGCCATGGAGGATTCCCCTAGAGCTGGGGTTAGAGATGGTTGTGAGCCATCCAGTGTGAGTGCTGGACCTGAACTCCAGTCTGATGGAAGAGCACTACTCTTTAAGCCAAGCCATGTCTTTAGTCGCAGCTTGTTTTTTTTTTTTAAACATTTAATTTTTAGATTTATTGTGAGTGTGTGTGTGTGTGTGTGTGTGTGTGTGTGCGTGTGCGCGCGCGTACGCATTTGCACAGCCACAAGTACCACAGCATAACCGTGGAGATCAGAGGACAAGACATGGTGGTCAGTGCTTTCCTTCCACCACGTGGCCTCTGAGGAATTGAACTCAGGCTGTCAGTCAAGTGCCTTTACCAGCCAAGTCATCTCACCAGCCCTCTGGTGACTGTTTTGTTGTAAGGCAAGGGAGCAGCAGATGGCGTGGTGGGTAATGGAGGCTCTCATTTGATTGGGGCTTGCAGAAAGACTACCCAGAGACTACCCAGAGGATGGTGAGCTGACACTAAGGCTCCTTCCCGCATCAGCTGCTGCTGCTCTGGGACCCAAAAATCATGGGGAGCAGTGATTCTGGTTGAACTGTGTGCATTTGTTGGAGATGCCTAGGGAGGAAAGCTCTTTTGAGATTGAACCCAGTGCCTTGTGCATACCGGTGATGTCCCTGTGAGAAGTCATAGTGATTTGATAGTGTGCGGGCCTTGGATGTAGCAAGAAGGTTGGATTAGATGTGGCCTGGAGAGATGGCTCAAGGGGTGGAGCACACCGGCTGCTCTTACAGAGTGAGCGCCTGCGTTCGAATCCCAGCTCACACATGGCGGCAAACAACTGTCTGTAGCTCCTAGGGAAGCTGAGATCCTCTTCCGGCCTCCACAGGCACAAGACATGCATGCCACACATTTAAATGCAGGCAGAAACACTGTCCATGTAAAACAACAGTGGCAATGAACCCTGTAGGCACCCTGTAGAGGGTAGAGGGAGAGAGTATTTTGGATGACATCTAGCTTGCTTCTTTGCCCAAACGGCTAACTAGGTGCTGACGTTCATGGGGCTACTCCTAGCACCGTGGGTCTCTGAGAATAACAAGAGTGGCCTTGTCCAGGTACATGGCTGGGCTAATGCAGAGTACTGGCTGGATTTTGGCACCAATTTGCTTCTAGAGTTTCTGCATTGATAGGTCTGTCAGGTCATGCACTGCCCCACAGTGGATCCTGGCCAGGCACCCAGACGCAGGCTCACAGATTTTTCTTTTCCACTTTAAGCTGGGTGAGGCTTATCTCCTAAAAATAACAACACAAACAAAACAAAACAAAACATCCACAAAACAAACAAATGGCAGGGACTTGAGTGTGTAAAAGCCAAACAGAAAGGGTGCATTTGAAAGGTAGGCTATAAGGTACAAAGTAGGAAAGAAAGTAAATGAGTGATGCTGTTCTTGAGAGGCCCGAAAGTCAGGAAGTATGGAGACCCCAAATTGAAGAATGGGCCTTACCCTGAAAGGGTGCGGCTGCTTTGTGGTCATAGGGAGGCAGCAGAGTAACCGGGTCACAGGCTTGTAGACCTGTGAATTGGCTAGTAGGAATTCGTTCAATTAGCTGTTTAGAGGTTCCCCTTTTCCTCCATAAAGTAGGTAGAGGAATTACTTGTTTGCCTCTTTAGTCAGGGAAATTAGTTGGGAATAAAGAGGCATGCCTATGAAAATATGCACACTTGTTCACAGCGCTAGTGGTCTTATGTTATGTGGTCTTACTGAAAAATTGGACTTGTTGAAAAACTAAATTTTCTTATTAACGCTGAGTGTGATATCCACGCCACCCCTCCCCCCTGGGGGAGGTTAGTGCTAAACCGAAGCCTGCGTATGTTGGGCAAGTGGTCTACCACTGATCCTGTTCCCAGTGCTGGAAGTACGAACTGGATCTGAAAGATAGCTTACTAATTCTGTTAAGTCTGAAATAAAACAAAATCAATGAAGTACTGTAACTACATAGCATACAAAATTATTCCTAACTACTTTTTGAATGTTACTAATTTCATTTATAATAAAAATTAGTAAATTAAATCCCATAGATTAATAATAGCAGGAAACTATTCTCAACTACTGTTTGAATGTTACTGTTTTGTTTGTGATAAAAATTAGTAAATTAATCTCCTAGAGTAATAATAACAGGAAGTACATGGTTAGGTTCCTAGACTTAGAGAAATGAACACTGCCCACCTTTTGAGATTTGAAATAAAATGGAAAGATCCCCGTGACACTCGTAGCAGAAGACGCAGGCAGCTGAGCTGCGTGGAGGAGCAGCTTTCTGACCTTACCCAGGACTCAGCATCCCACAGCAAAAGGAACCGCATTTGCACTGCTGGAGCTCTTGCCGTAGACCTGGATATGCAATGGCACTGCAGGCTGTATGGGGTGGGGACAAGCCGCCCAAGGCCGTGCTCACAGAAAATAGGGAGACGCACTGGGTGCAAACTGTGTGTCACCATTCAGGGGGTGCTAAAAGCACCCGAGAGACCTTTTGTTTTGTTTTTAAAGCGGACCCTTGCGGTACAGCAGTGTTAGCACCGGCAGTCTGATAGGAGCCTCCTGCCCCTGTTATGCTGTGTTGATTTTGCTTATTTAAGCTGTGAGGTGATTAATACATTCTGTTTTTTTATTATGACAGTGAAAAATACTTTTCAAGTGGCTTAAGTTTGTATTTGGGGTCAGCTAGGTTGAACTATGACTCGTTTGTGTCGGCAGCATTCAGGAAGTAGGAATTATTTGTATGGCACATTTTTTTCTGATATTTAATATTTTTATGCACATGGTAAAGGAGTTTGTGATTCCAGGGGATATTTTTGTGCTTGTCCAGAATTTTGCATATGGTTGATAATTTTTTTTTTTTTTTTTTAAAGAACAGTACATTTTTCATCTGGTCACTGTGGTAGACCCCTGTGGGTATGTGGCGAGGGCATGAGGGCCTATGCCTGAAGCTCCCTGGAGGTGGAGGTGGGGAGATCTCAGGGCATGGGGGCCTATGCCTGAAGCTCCCTGGAGGTGGGGAGATCTCAGGTGGGCGTGAGCTATGCAGGGAAACTGTCTCAAAGCCAAAACAGTAAAGATAGGAGCTGTTAGTTCCACTCCTGTTCCCCTTCCCGGAAGCCCTGCTTCCCCCCCCCTTCTTTTTCCTTTCCCTTTCCTTTCCTCTTTCTGCTCCTTTCCTCTCCTCTCCTTTCCTTTTTCCTTTCCCTTTTTCTTAATTTATCTCTTTTCTTTCTTTTCTTTTATTTAAATAGAAACACGATTCGGCTAATGATAATAGTTTTGAAACCTGCTAGTAAGCCTGTTAACTAAGCATCATTGGCATTGGCCTTTAGTATATTTGGACATAAGAAGGAGTTGCTGCATAATACTCTATTGTCATGGCCTACAATAGTTTACTATTTGTGCTGAGAATTTAGTTTTTACTTGTGTGAGAATCATATATATATAAATGCATGTAATGTGTTTTGGCGATCCCCACCCCCTATTTCCTCATTTCCAAATACACCCACTAAACCCTTCCAATTTCATGTCTTTCATTTTGTTTTTAAACCTGCTTAGTGCTGCCAGTGTGCGCCCGGGTATAGGACTGTCTATTAGAGCAGGATAGCCTCCCAGGGGCCATATCTTTAAGGAAAACTGGCTCTCCCTCTGTCAGCTGCTGTTGGTTGCCAGTAGCTCCTCAGCCGGGGGTACCTTCCTACCGTGCTATGATTTGTCTGGCTTGCTCTTGTGCATGCTGTCGTAACGTAGTGAGTTTACATGTCTCGGCCCTGCTGAGTCTTAAACACTGTTTTTTTTGTTGCTAGCCATCGTTTTTGGCTTTTCCACTCTTTCTGCCCCCCATTCCATAAGGATTCCTGAGTCTTGGGAGAAGGGAGTATGATGTGGAGATCCCATTGAGGGCTGGACACTGTGCATGTTGACCAGTCTCTGTGTTAATACCCATACCTTGTAAAAAAAGTTTCTGTGATGGTCGAGAGATGCGTTATTCATTAAGGATACATCTTTAGAAGTCAGTTTAAAATTATGTCCATTTAGCATAGTGGTTCTCAACCGTCCTAAGGCTTTAACAAACCCTTAATACAGTTCCTATGTTGTGGTAACCACCAACCATAAAATTGATTTTGTTGCTATTTTATAACTGTGTTTTTGCTATTGCTAAGAATCACAATGTAAATATCTGATATGCAGATGGTCTTAGGTGACCCCAGTGAAAGGGTTGTTTGCCCCCCAATGAGTCACAACCCAGAAGTTGAAAACTGCTAATTTTGCAGAAGAACAGGAGGTTGTCCTTTGGGACTATAACTTCTCTGAGTTCTTAGCCCTGATAATGATAATGTGTGTGGATTTCATCTCGTGGAGTGGGCCTTAAAAACAATCAGAAAGTAGCTGGTTATTCCCGTAACTTTCGTGCCGCTGTTAAATTAAACCAGGGGCCATATCTTGCCAGGCCTGTGGTTGTTAGAGCACACATTGTTGGCAGCGGGTGAGACTGATGATGACGTTTATCCTCTGGGAGCACGCATAGCACCTTCCAACGCTATGAAGCTTCCAGGTCAGGACCAGCTTGATTTCTCCATGTTCTATGACTCAGGTACACGGTGTCTTCAGTAATAGGAACTTACCACCAAGTTCTGGAGGGCAATGTTTGCTCTGGTGGTGGTGGGGGGCTGTGGGACTTCTTGCCATTGGGCTTTTTAGTTGATGGCCTCCTCTGGTGTCTAGAATTGTCCCATTGTAGGGCAACTCAATTTGTATGCATGTAATTAAGCACTGTGCCCAGGGTAGAGCTGACCAGTGCTGATGAGGAGTCAAGGCAGCAGCAGCTGACCTTGCAGTCGGTCTCCCACTTTGTGCATGCTTGTGTGTGTGCACATATGTCAGGGGTCAGCCTTGGCCGTTAGAAGGCATCGTCTGCTGTCTTGTTTCAGTCCAGGTGGGGTTTTCACTGGCCTGTGACTTCCCAGGTGGGCATCACTGTCTGGCTAGCGGGCCCCAGCGATCTGCCTATGTCTGACTCACAGTCTTGGAGATTGCAAGCATCACTATGCTATCTCCCTACCCCCCTTTTTTTAAAACATGGGTTCTAGGAATTGAACTCAGGCCCTCACATTTGCAGTGCGTGTGCTTTGCTGACTGACATATTTCCTCAGTCTCAACTTAGTGTGTTTCTCACTGTATGGGACATTTCCCTGATAAATAGGTTAGGTTACTGAAGAGCGTTTCTATGTTTTCTTTCTATAAGAACCTTCTTTGAAGGATTTCAGATGCTATGACGAAGGAGGAATTACTAAAACAGGATGACTATGAATAGATAACCCATTCGCCATTTGTGTACATGTAACAGATTTGAACCACATGTGTGCCTGTCTCTCCAAAGTGCTATGCTGGCCAGTGTTCATATGTAGCAGTTAAAAGAATTGGTTCCTGCATAAATGCCTGCAATCACCTTGGGTGAGACTGAGGCAGGCGTGGCTGGACAGTGTATTTTTGCATTAAGAAGGGAGGAGGTTAGTGTGGTGAGCTATGTGTTTACTGACTATTAGGAGATGAGTACCACACTTGGCTGTTCCTGAAGCTACCCCTCCCCCCAGTCACCCAGGAATGCAGGGTCCATGCTAGTTCAGACTCTTTGCTAACCCTCCACTTGAGGGTAAAGTAGGCAAATTTTATCGTTTTGGCCGTACACCGTCAGTGTCTACTGGTCTCTGCTGGACCATGAAAAGACGAAAAGACGCTATATATCTGTCTACTGCCCACATTGCGGTGCTTCCCACTCCGTTACAGCAGCTTGTGTTTCCCCTGGAAAACCTGAATTGACTGTCCACAGCTGGCGTGCAAGCTTTCCCTTCTTCCTGACTCCATGGCATCTAGCCTTTTTAGAACACACCCCAGAGTCAGCCTTAACTCACAGTCCCTGAATGCACATGTGCTCCCCTCCTTCATGTCTCTGCTTTTGCCTTGTTCTGTTTCACTACCATTCTGTACCCAAGCCTGACTTGCTGATGGAAATCCTCCTTGTTGGAGGTTCTGTTCCATACGCTACTTTTCTTCAGTCTTTTCAGCATCTTCCAAATGACAGCAAATCCCTTACCCTACATTGTCTTGTTTTCTAGCTGTTGAGGGCACTTACTCCCCTGTGTACCCCCTGTTCATTGTTCAGTCAATGTGAGGTGCAAGGGTACATGTCCAACTATTTTTAGGCTCAGGGTCCCTTTGCGGACTTCACTGACTTCCCTTTTCTTAGAGACTTGTTCCTGCCGAATCATTGATTGCTCCTTGGCAGAATTTCTAACACAGTGCCCTATTATCTATCAGTCAGTCAGTCTATCTGTCTGCCTGCCTGCCTGCCTATTTATCCATCCACCCATTTACCATCTGTCTATCTAGCTTTTCAAGACAGGGTTTCTCTCTGTAGCGCTGGCTGACCTGGGACACACTCTGTAGACCAGGCTGGCCTCAACCTCAGAGATCCACCTGCCTCTGCCTCCTGAGGTTAAAGGGTTAGTAGAGTTAAATAAAGCTGGGGTTAAAGGAGTGCACCACCATGCCTGGCGTGGCTCCACATTTAATCACCTGGGTTTTTGTTTAAGTTACAAGCTCATTGAAGGCAGTCTAGTGTATTTGAGTATTATCTTGAAGTGTTTATCTTATTAAGGGCTAGGGCCTGATTTCTAAAATATTTGTAACCTAGTAAACAGACAGGATGTTTTGGGCTTGCTGATGAAATCAGCGGATTCTCTTGAAGGAGGTGGATCCTGTGTGTGTATAAATAGAGCTCAGCCAAGAAGAAGGTGGGGGAAGACAAAAATGACTGTAGAAATCATCATATTCCTTTTATTTGTACATCAACACAGCAGACAGCAACACAGATTTTGGGTGTAACTGAAAATGAAATAAACTTAGCTAAAAGTTAATGGGCACTAAATTACTACAGTGCTACTTTGTATCTTGATTACTCTGTCTTTTGCTCTCTTGAGTACATTTAGTTCACCAGGACTTTTTGTTGACTCTCAATGCACAGCACCTAGCCACTGTCTGACACATCCTGTGTGCATTTGAGTCTTTAAATAGAAATTGAAACTGTATTTAGGGGTGAGAGGAAACCTGAGTTGTACTTTATTTTTAATCTTAAAAAAAAATATTCACCTTTTGCCTTAGATTTGCTTGTGCTAACTTTGTTGAAGTTGATAAATTACCATTCTGACACACATACAAATAAATTTTGTCAAAGGGTGTGATCAAAGATGATAGCTATGTTAATTTTCTTGACCATAGTAATAATTATTTAACCAGTAACTGTGTTTATCAAAACATCATGTATGTACCTTAAATATATACACTATAAACTTAAATTTCTTGTTAACTGTAATAGCAACGATAAAAGCAAAATGAATCCCACCCCCCAATCAAATGATCTTCCCGGCTTAGCCTCCTCAATAGCAGTTCTGGAGAGGTGCACCACCATGCTAGCTATAAAATGACAGTTAAAAAAACAGTTTTATAGCAGAGTTTAACATGATGTACATTTATAGTTTGTATGAGTCCACAGCTTATGCTTTGGTAGTGGTGATAGGTAGTTAAAGAGAGTTGCAAAGACATGGAAGATCTTGATCGTTTTCTGATTTTCTAAACTCTAACTGTAGTCAGTGAATTCTTAGTGACTGCAAACTGATTATTTGGGAGGAATAACTTTTCAATACAGTTCCATCATTATATCTTTGAAAATTATTAGGTACACAGCAGTGGGTTTCATATAGTGTTTTCATACAGCATTATACTTTGTTTCCAATCATTTCCCTCTCTTTCTCCCCCCTCCCACCCCTTTCTGGCTAATCTTCCTTCCTTCCCCCAGATAGTCTGCTGTCTCCTGCTCTCTTATATACATATTACTGTTTTCACCCATTCCCTTCAGTTATTCCTTCCCTCTCACGATCTACCTTCTAGTTTCATGACAACCTAAATATACACACATATAAACACATGTTATATATATATATATGTACATACATATGTAATTTAAAATCTAGACTCTGCCTTTAAGAGAAAAACATACAGTTATTTATTGTCTCCATGTGGCTTATTTCATTGTTTTGTTTTATTTTGCTTTTGGGTTTTTTTTTTTTTTTTTTTTTTTTTTTTTGAGACAGGGATTCTCTGTGTAGCCTTAGCTGTTTTGGAACTCACTCTATAGACCAGGTTAGGCTCGAACTCATAGAGATCCATCGGACTCTGCCTCCCAAGTGCTGGGATTTTGTGTGCCACCACCACTCCACTTTCGTTTAACATAGTGATTTTTAACTGCAGTGTTGATTATGATGGTTCTTGGAGTGATTACAAAAATGGAGTACATTTTGGAAGAAATAATTTTTCTAGTCCCAGTCATTTTTACGTCTTCTGTTCATAAACAGGGAAGATCCCCTGACGGAAATTTCAGATGTAAAATAAATGTTCTTAACTGACTATAATTCTCCTGGTGACTTTTCCATTGACGTTTTCTCCCCTTGCTTTGCTGAGGGGGTAAGTTCCAGCAGCAGCATTCTCCCCACTGGCTTCAAACAGCGTTCTCCTCTCCTGGAAGCTGCAGCGGCTGCCGTGGGAGAGGCACCTTTGGAAGCAGCACAGGAAACATACCCCTAAGTCCTGTTTTTTTTTGCCTTAGGAAGGTGAATATTGGCTCACAGTAACTTTTGAAGTTGGTGATGCCACTCTGAGACCCAAATACTTTTTGTCACATTAAAAATTAAGTTCTAGTCATGGTTGACAAATTCAGTGTCTTTTGAGAACATAGATCCATTTTTACTTTCTTTACTATGTCTTGACTTTTTTTTTTTTGAGATTATGCAGAACTATACCTAAGGTCTTAATCTTGCGGTATTTTAATTCTTTGTGTCATGAAGGGCATCCTGAGACATTGGGCTTAGGACCGTGCAGTTTAGGAGTGCAATCCAGGGTGTGTACGGCAGAAAGTGGTGTGGTTACAAGTGTGGATTTTGCTGAAGAAACATGCCAGCTGAGATGTGATGGCGCACGGGGCGCCCACGCCCTGGACTCCTGCCTGAAGTCCCTGACACATGTGCATGGGATGGAGAGCAGGCTGCCGAGTTGCTTGTCTTTGGACAGAGACGAGGGGTGGTGGCAGAAGAGGATGAAGAGGCATATTTTTCAAGTTGCAGTTTTTTCTTCCATCGGATCTGTTTCCTCATCACATTAGCTGCTGCTTTTGCATAGTTATTTTATGATATTGACCAGGTGACGTGTGGTGAAGACGGTGGTGTGTTGGCCCAGGCCTCTCTGCAGTTCTGTTTGCTTATAGGTCTGTGGGCTCATGGAGGTATTAACAGCGGGCTCTCGACTATTTAGCTTTATACTGTGATAAAGTGTAAGCTCATGTTAAAACGCTCTTACCAGTCAGACATCTGTACAGTTTTACATTACAGCTTTCAAGGAAGGGAAAGGAGTAACCTAGGGAAAGAATCCTGAGGCCGATGGATTCTTCTTCATGGAGAGGGGAGATGAGAACCAGCCTAGGGAAAGATGGCGGCCTCATCAGATACTCCTGGTGGCCTAGTGACTTATAACGAGGGTGGCATGTAATTAGAAATTGTCCCTGTCTTTCTGATGAAAACCATGGCTCAGAGGTTAATTCAAATAGTAATTAATATGGGTCTCCGTCAGTACAGGGTGGTAATGAAATCTTTCCTTATTTGATGACTTGGACTTACGTGTTGAGCGAGGAGTGGCAGTTCGGTGCTCCTCAGCTCAGTAATTGTGGGGAGGCTTCGGAATGCAGAATGCTAAGTGCCGTACTTGGGAGATGTACAGAATTTCTTCGTGCCCTGCTATTGCCAACAACAGAAGCCATAGCATGGCAGAGAAATTGTAGTGCTATTTTGTTTCCTGAAGTGAGAATCACTTAGGGTGGGACATTAAGGAGGGCTGGTGACTGAGTGATGGTGCTGAGCAGACTCAGGTTTTCTGTGTCTCTGGTGTCTATCATATGTGGCATTACATCACCCAGTCCTCACATACCAACCTAAGATCAAGATACTAGAGATCTCGAATGTTTTTATTAGACCTTCTTATTTATTGAACATGCTTCCTGGGTAGAATGGGGGATTACAAATGATAGAAAAATACATAGTCAGGTTGAGAAGGTGTCTGGAAAATGCCTAAGTAGCTCTTAACACAAATCTTATGAATCTTTAGATCTCTGCAAATACCTTTCACTAAAATGATTTTGGTTGATGTTCAGGCAGGGCACTCGCTGTAAGACATAATTTCAAAAGCTTCATTGAGTAAATTGCGCAAAGTTACCACTTTTTTTTTTTTGGTTCCTCCAGACAGGGTTTATCTCTGTAGCCCTGACTGTCCTACAGGCTCCCCTTGAACTCACGAGTTCCTCCTGCCTCTGCTCCCCTGAATGCTGGGGTGACAAGCCTGCTCCTGTGCCCTCCTCCCCCGCACCTAATTTTGAGTTGTTTGTTGGCTGAGTGCCTTTGGTGTAATCTGAGTGTGATGTTTGCTTTCATTCAAAGAAGCATTCTTTTTTAAAAAAGACAGCCACAGAGCAAAAGTCTACCACAGTTGAGGACTCAGAGGTTTCAGCCACAGCGCTTTGCAGAATGGGTGGAGCCTCATGCTCCTGTAGTCCTCTTTATGTTTCTTCTTCCCTTTTGTCACCCCCACTGTTGGGGCTCCTTAGGGCCAATCTCAGATAGCATATTTTATTTTAAAATACTTAATTATGTATTACTAAGGAAGGAGAATATTACTTCTTATATTACGTTGTTTTAGGTTGCCTGGGTAGGCTTGTGTGTGTGTGTGTGTGTGTGTGTGGAGAAGAGTTTGCTGTATTGAAGGAGGGATCTGTAGACTTGTGTTCTTACATGGGATGCAGTGGGAGGCAAGCTGCTGTGGGACAGTCGGGATCAGTGGGCTTAGCTTGTTTTTGGGCCAATCACAGAATTCTAAGCTAAGAATGGTAGGGTTAGACCTCTCTTTACTTATAGCAGCCGCATGATCTTTGAGGTGCCTGTGTCTAGCTCTCTGTGAGGCGAGGGCCTTCCAGGAAGCTGGTCCCATGCTGATGCCATGTGAGCAAACCAGCAAGCTTCTAGAAGAACTCAAGGGAGCACATTGGCCTGGCATCAAAGTGACCTTTCCCCCAAGCCAATTTTTGCTACTTTTCTGTGAGTATTGTCATCTCTGTGGCCATCAAATAGGCCGGGAATGCCAATATGACTTCCTCCCTCCCTGCTTCCTCACTCTCTTCAGCCATAGAGTTGTGGCTTCCTTTTAGACCTCTTGCTCTGGCTCTTAAGGGTGCTCCTGGATAAAACTTGGGAGCAAATTAGAGCAGTCCAAAATGGAGTGGGTCCAGGAAAGCCCATAGGATGGCCCTAGTGGTGCCCTGAGGTTTTCAGAGTAAAGTTGTGGCTGTTTTTGCTCTCTCTCTCTCTCTCTCTCTCTCTCTCTCTCTCTCTCTCTCTCTGTGTGTGTGTGTGTGTGTGTGAGAGAGAGAGAGAGAGAGAGAGAGAGAGAGAGAGAGGCACTGAAGACTGGAGAGAGGTTATCAGGAGGGGCCCATGGATGTAAAGCACAGCAGGCTCTTCTCATTGGCTGCACCTCAGGCCGTTTACTCTAGGTAGCCTGTTCCTGCCAGTGCCAGGACCTCCTTGTCTCAGAGCAACATGGCATTACTCTGTGCCCAACCATGTCAACTCAGAGTTCCCTGAAAGGAAGGCTGAGCCTCGCCACTGGATATCACGATTGGGTGGGCAGCGTGTTGGTGTTGTTGGGATAGGAAACCTTTGCATTGCTACAACTTAGGACACCCAGGAAAGTGTGCAGTGGTCAGAGAACTCCAGCATCTAGTATCAGTGAGGAGGCGTGGAACAAGTATTCCTGTGCTCTTTGTGTCTGCTAAGGCTCAGGTGTACTGTGAGCCTGTTTTGCAGTGGTTGTAGTCCTGCCCATCCTCCTCTTCTCCCCTTGCTGTCTCCTTCCCCACCCCCAGTCTTATCATCACTTTCCCAGGCTGGAAGCCCTGGTTAGGCTCACAGGCCACTCAGACTCAGTGGGGCGTCAGTTGTCATAGCCCTCAGGGCACTTGTGACCACATGCTGTTATGCTGCCTGTGGGGGAGGGGTCAAGAAGGCTAGAGATGGAGGCTGGGGTTCCTGTGCTCAGCTGCTCCATAGAGAGCAGGGGCATGTGGGGGGAGGGAAATGATTGAGGGCCTGTGACAGGGCAGGGAGGGGCCCCAGGTAATATTCTGCTGGCCACCAAGATTCTGAAGCATTGATTCCCAAAATTGGTAGGGCAGCTACAGCACGGTTCCTGATCTCTAGAGGTGGAAGAGGCAGGGGCGGCTTTCGACAGGTCCTTTAAAGCCACCAGCAGCAAAGGTGACAGAATTTGCTTCCAAAGGGAGATCACTGTGTAGTTGCCTATCTGACGTGTACCTTGATTAGTAGGGATAGGTGAGCCATTGCTGCCTTTCCAGTTGTACGAACCCATGGAGTCAGACACCAGCTCCATCTGCGAAGGACCCAGTAAGCAGAGGTCCCTGGGATATCAGCCACCTAGTCAAAGGACCTGCTTTTCTGTCTGGGCACCAACTCAGTCCAGGATAGCAATCCCAGTGCCACAAGCAAGCCTTTCTGAAGCCCCCTTAGCCAACGCTTCTCTTTCTGTCTGTGGTAACGCTGTGTCTTAAAATATGAACAAAACAAAGAGCAGCAGTAAGATGTAAGGAGAAAACAGTCCCTTGAGATTGGAAGTCTGGGCTTTCACCTCCTCCTCCCCCTCCCTCTTGCACTTGGTCCTGAGGATGGAATTCAAAATCGTGAATAGCTTGGTTGCATAGGAGGATGCATAGGAGGCGGCCACACCCCCCTTCCCCCCACGCAGGCTCTTGCTTTGCTCCTGAGTATACACAGTAGACCTGCTGGCTTCTACCCGCTTAGACTGCCATGGACCATATGGCCTTTTTTTCTTGCCAGACTCTGAGCAGTAGCTCCCTAACTGGCCTCTGCCTACCATCTCTATCCAGCCTTATGGTCATATATAAAAGCTTGAGGAAGAGCCCGTTCTTGTGTTGAACATATATCTAAGATCCACCCCCTCACATAAGACCTCAGGATCAGGGGCACACCTTCTGCCCCAGCCTCCTCTCCAGGCCCCACCCGAGACGGGCCTTTAGTCTCAAATATGCTATGGTGCTTCCTGCGCTCGCTCTGTCCTCCAGAACACTGTCTCACTTGTGCCTCTCCTTCCACTCTATACCTCAGTGTCATCTTTCCAGCCAGGTGTCTCCCCAAGAACCAGCTGAAGAACACAGCCCCTGTCTTAAAAACCCCCTTGTGTGTTTCACTCAGCTATTGGTTACGTCCTTATACTTGTTTGTTTACATTTTGCCAGGGTGTAATTAAAAGTACATAGAGAGGGATTTGCCTGCAGTATTTACAGATGGCGGCCCAGTTCTACAACAGGGTATTGGCTTGGTTGGCAGGTGCTCATTAGGTACTTTACCTCCCTATTCAAGTACCTGAAGGGAAAATGTGTCGGAGCTCTTTTCTGTGGGTCTTAACACTTCTGATATTGCTGATGATGAAACCTTTCAAGTGAGAAGCAAATACTGCCGTTTTCCACAGGAGCCAGGGCCAATCTGTGAGTCGCTCTTTAGTCCTATTGGTTAGATCAGGCATCCCCCCCACTTTAGCTTGAGCCTTTCTTTGGCTAAGTAATGCTGAGTGAGGATAGGTTTTCCTAATGTGCATAGCACCAGATGGTGTAATGCCACTTCCTCCTCTTTCCTGGGGTTAAGTGTGATGGTTTGGTGAAGGTGATTCATCCTGTCTTGGAGAAAATACATATCTAACCTTAGTTCATTGTCAAGCTGGGATTATGGTCGCTTGCGTGGAAATTTGTGTGCAACTGTGGTGCTTCGTGTAGTTACTTGTTAGCTATAATGTAAATATTCCCCAGTAGTTATTAGACTTGGCAAGGCGTTTACGTAGAACTTTTCTGAGAACCCAGTTATTATTTCAGAGCATTTCCAGCACTGTGTACTTTGCTGAAAAGACAAACCTATCTAATAAACAGACTGGACACAGAGAGGGGTTTGCCAGTGGCATTGTACAAAACTCATCTCCTTCACCATGGCTTTCCGCTTACAGTGACAGGGTTTGTGGGCAGGATGAGTTGAGAAGTGTAAAATGAGGAGCCCTGAAGGTGATGGATTAAGCCACATCCATACCACTAGAAAGCACGCTGCAGTCTGCTTGATGTTTACTGAGTGTTGCTTATGGTGAAGAACGCGTCACCTTGGGGGGAGGGGGGGAGAACTTTGGCTATGACAAGCTTCCTTTATTTGATTCAGATAAGTCAATTATTTCAGGTGACTGGGTTGAAAATACTTGGCGATCTTCCTAAGCACGAATATGAGAAATTTGGAAGACCCTCTCACTTCAAACTTAGCTGGCTATTGAGAAGTTTGGGTAGGAGGTTGGAGATGCTTGTTTTTTCCTCCCCTCATGTTCTCTTGGAAGTCAAGTACACATCAGCCTTGAACTGACACATTTTCCTGTTATTAGTATTGATGAAACAAGCCAGGGGCTAGTTTGTCTGGCAATTAACGGAGCACCTGTTTGTAGCCACCACTGTGGAGGATGGTCCTTGGCCATAAAGGTGCCAGGAACCTCTGGGTTCTGCTTAGAACATGCCCCACCCTGGGGTCCCCCCTCACAGTGCTTCATACTGTGGCGGCATGCGGCGCCTGGGCAGTGGCGTGAAGAGAAGGCAGAGCACCTTTGTGAGCAGCCAGGTGCCCACAGATCCCCTCGCCCTGCAGGTGCTGTTTGCCTACTGGGAGCCAAGGCTGCAGCCTGGGCAGGGTCGCCAACCAGCAGGACTCGGATTGCAGCCACAAAACCAAACAAAAACTCATCGTATGTTATTTCTCTGACATCTGGCTGCTTGTAAGTAAGCTTATTCCCAAACGTTCCCAACCATAAAACACGTCTGAAGTAGGCAGAGGGAACCCCACCCCCATCAGTGTAGGCCTGCCGGTCTTAGGTCTACCTAACTGACTTCTGCCCAGAATCCCGTGTCTGATGTTTTCATGCTGACGCATAGAGCTCCGGTTTTTCTTTCAAGCAGTCAAACAACTGTACCCTGCTCCATATGTCTCCGTGTACACGGCCTTTTAAATCGGCGTCCACTGTTGAAAATGCTGCTGCAGTTACCCAGCAGCCCTTTTGTGTGTATCTGTGCGCCTGGGTTCATCCTGGGTGTGCTCTGAGTGCCCGCATTGACCCTGGAAAAGGGCTCGGGAGCTCACACGCCTGCAGGTGGTGTAGAAAGACCCTCTGCACTTTCTGCTCCCACCAACTCAGAACATTAGTGCACTCTGCCAGTTCATTAGGGGAGCTGAGAATCGTTCCCGTTGTTTCTTGCCTTCCGTGTCTCCTCAGGCCCACGCTCTCCATCACCGGGCTAGGTTCTGTTGTAATCACTGTGTGACCAGGAGGGCAGTCATTCCAGCTGGGAAGAGAGTGGTTTAAGGCTCTGCCTCTGAGAGCACTCTTGGGAGAATATCATCACCTTCGCCCATCAACAGTGGCTTTTTGGCAGGTTACTCAGCCTCCATTGCTATAATGGAGGCGATGAGCATTAAATGGACTTGTGCTTTGTGCTGGGCCTGGAACGTGCTAACTGCTCAGCGACCAGCACTGCTGCTGTGGCAACACCCTCTAAGGTGCTCTCTCTCTTTGCCTGAGCCTGCCCAGCTGCTTTGGATTTTCCTCAGCCTGGGAATCCCCTTACAATTGCTGCCCTGCAAAGAGGACCTCTTTCTCTTTGCCTCTGTATGTCCCTGGCTCTGCAGGTGAAGTCCTGGGCCAGCAGCATTCACCTTGACCAGTGGCCTGAGCACAGACCCCTGTTTAGCATTAGAAACTCAGTTGTACGGCCTTCCTAATTCATACGCTAAAGTTTGACCTAACACTCTCTCACCCCCTCCACTCCCACATTTGGAGACAGGCTCTTAGGAACCCATTAAAAGTGAAGTGAAGACTAGAATGGGGGCCTGATCCAGGATGGAGTTGTCCTTTAAGCTAAGCAAAGCAGAGTTTTCTTTCTCCTAGCTTGGAAGAGGTCACAGGAGCACACCGTGAGATGGCTGCCTCGGAATGAAACTGACCCCATCAGCATGGTGGCCTTAGCCACCCTGCCTCCAGAACCGTGAGAGGCAGTTTCTGTTCCAGTTGCAGCCGTGTGGAACTGAGTGTGGAGCTCTGGCAGAGATTCACCCGAGACACTACCAGGGCAGATGGGTGCCTGCCCCAGGCGTTGTTGTTTCTAGGCCAGTGGTTCAGGCATGGAACTGCTCCGGCAGACACGGACTGTGTTTCAGGCTTAGGCAGTCTGGGTGGGCACATGGAATCAGGATTCTAACAGTTGCCACTGGTCCTGACGCTGCAGGTGCCATGTGGCATTTGGAAGACCGCAGGGCCAGGTAGTATGTTGAAGAGGTTTAGGCAAGAGCTACAGACGTGGTTTATACTCCAAGAGCCACTGTCTCGCCATCTGTACAATGGGGATAACATTTACTGTTTATCTCATAGGACTGTTAAAACTAGGTGCAGGGAGAAATCCATCTGAACCTCGTCTGCTCTTCCTGCAGAGCAGTCTGGTGGAGTGGGGGAATGCATCGTTCTTTTTGCCAAAAGAAAAGAACGATGAGCACTGAAGTGTCCTAGTGTGAACCACAAAGCAAAAGGTGTCTCTTCCCAGTCACAGGACATTGCCTGCTCGTCTGCTTTGCTGGCCTCTAGGACTCCAGGCCTCCTCGCTACACCCCACTCCACCCCTTCTTAAAGTCCGCCTGTTGGCCTGGCAGCCTACATCACAGGCTCCATGTTCACATCCTCCTCTGTCTGGGACCTCTCGACGTCTTTGTGACTGTGGAATGGACGTTCAGGAGCCTCTTGTGCAGGGATTATGCTCAGGAAACATTGTGCCTTTTGTTTTATTTTGTCACACCTAAAGTGGTTTATATTGTATATATATATATATGTGTGTGTGTGTGTGTGTGTGTGTACATATCTAGACAAAATTTGAGGCATGCTGTATTTTCAGTGACACCACCTGTCAATAATGATGCTAATCAAGTACTTTGGGTCTTCAGTGTCTCGAGCCCACTGTATATTCTTAAGCCCCAAAGAGCTTTTGTGAGTCTTATTATCTATCGACATTTATTGTATTAGACATTATACTAGCAATTTTGCAAACAACTACTGAATTAATTTTAAAACACTTAGTTCTGTTAAATGGTAATTTAAATGACTTATGAAAAGCAATCTTTTCAAAGCAACTATAACCATATCAAATCCCAAATTTCCAAAATAAATTCATTTTGTGAGAAATAATTGTTTTCTAAAACAAGAGTTGAGCAAAGATGAATGAGATTGCTGCTTCATGTTCTCGTAAATCTCTCTGATGCCTGTCTCAGACAGTGGATCTTAGAGACACTTCTGCATTTGGCAGGTTGTAATTTGTTGTTTTAGTTGAAGAATATGAACCAGATATGGCTTTATATGGACGTGTAATTAAAAAGAAAGGACTTTTAAGATAACTCATTCTTTTCTTTCTTTTTTTTCTTTTTTTCTTTTTTTTTAATGAGACAGGAATCTCACTATTTTGCCCAGGCTGGTCTTGGAGTCCTGAGCTCGAGTTATCCACCTGACTCAGCCATCCCATGCCGAGTGGAGTGGAATAGAGTGGGCTTTACGGATAATTTGCTATTATGCCAAAAACCTGTATGAGGGGCACTTTCTTTTTCTTTGTTGGCTTTGGTTCTTCGAGACATGCCGAAAACCTGTATGAGGGGCAGTTTCTTTTTCTTTTTTGGCTTTGGTTCTTCGAGACATGAGACAGGGTTTCTCTGTGTAGCACTGATTGTCCTGGGCTTGCTTTGTAAAACAGGTAGGCCTCAAACTCACAGAGATCCGCCTTCCTCTGCCTCCCCAGAGTGCTGGGATCACAGGTGTGCACCAGCACACCCTGTTGAGAGGCAGTTTCTTAAAGCTTACTTGCAGTATGAAAAACCAGATTTGATCAGTGTTATTTCTGTGCTTGGGTTCACTAATCCTTACTGGTTCATGCATTTTGAATGTGTCTTAAATTTTCTTTTTTCACATGCATGAGTGTTTTGCCTTCATGTGTGTATGTGTACCAAGTGCATGACTGTGCTGATGGATGCCAGAAGAGGGAATTGGATCCTTTCAAACTAGAGTTATAGACAGTTGTGAATGCCATGTCAGTGCTTGGAAGCAAACCTGGGTCCTCTGGAAGAGCAGCAAGTGCCCTTTACTCCTGAGCCATCTCTCCTTCAGAGCATGGGGTGTGTGTGTGTGTGTGTGTGTGTGTGTGTGTGTGTGTGTTTAAGCCGTTCTGGTTTGTAGTATCATTCATTGGTTCCTTGAAAAATACTGGTCCAGTGAATTGTATAAACTATTCAAACACTGGCATTTCATTACCCTGTATTTTAAAAACCAGAAAAGTCTTTAAAAAGCTATTGGAAAACTGTCAGGTTCATGGCAGTAGATACTGGTGTTCCAAAATTTTGATATTTGCTTGAATGCTCAAATTTTATCATTGGCAAACAGAGCTGTCAATTGTTTTCCCTTGAAGTGACAGATTATTTCGTTCCTTTCTGTAACGCCTGCCAAATACTTAAGTCTCCAGAACCATAGTTTGTCAGTCACTTTTCTTCAAGTGACAATGGTGTTCTTAGAAAAAAGGTTTGCCCTCTGTCATGCAGTCCACCTCTCAATCTGCTTTGAACCAAATGGCTTCTGACAGCCACTGGAAGGCTGCAAGTCTAGGAGAGGACGGGGCTGGAGTACCGACGGGCTACGGAAGGACGTGAGTGCATTGCAGGTTAAAGGGAAAAATTCTCATAGTGCGGCCCATTTAACACTCCAGAAATTACTAGAATGGATGCTACTTCTTGAAACCAGTGGCCTTGGAGAAACGACACCACACCCTGTCTGCTGGGTAGAAGGTTGTCAGAATGCCCTTTATTTGGAAGCTTGCTGTAGTGAGTGCCTCGCCGTGCCCTCTTACAAGCTTGGATGGCCTCAAAATGTCTGTTAGCCTTTTTGTAATTGTGTATAAATATGATTGTTTAGTCTGAGCGGCTCCGATCGCCAGGCTGTGAACTGTGTGGGCATGTGCTTTAGCAGTTTGGGAATTACTGCAGTAAATCCATCCCTGTGGAGCAAGCTCTGGTCCCCGAGGCAGGACTGGGCTCTCCCTGTGCTTTTCCTGACTGATGGGTGACCTTGAACCCAGAACTTTCCCCCTACTTCCTGAGGTCATGTGATGAGTTCTTAAGCTTTTCTGTCCTGAGTTCAGGTTTGAGAGGCATTGGGTCCCCTTCACTAGGATGATAGTGGTTCTGTGTATGGGTGGTCGCCTTGCCCTGAAGCTTCTTGTACCTTCTGTGGGAGGAATCGTGTGTTTCATGTAGAGTTCTTCTCTCTCTCCCACCTTCTTCTCCACGGCTGGCGTTTGAAGCCTGGGCACCCTGTATGATAGACCAATGTTCTACCACTGAACCATACCCTCCACCCTACTGTTTCTTTTGTGTTTGTGGACATACATGTGTTTTGGGGTTCACATGCACATCTGTGTACATGCATGTGGAGTCCTGAGGACAGCTTCAGGTATTTTGAATCAGGGTCTCTTGTTGGCCTCTTAAAACAGGCTGGGCTGCTTGGTCAGGGAGTCCCCAGGACACATCTGTTCCTATCTCCTTGGCCTAGTTTTTAGTTTTTTTCCATTTGTTTTTTTGTGCATGTGTATACATGCATGCCACAGCATGGGTGTGACGTCAGGAGTGCTCGGAAGAGTCCATTTTCCCCTTGCACCCTGTGGCTCTAGGGATCAAACTTAGAGCATCAGGGGAGTGCCTTTATCCAGGGGGCCATCTCACTGGCCACTAGCCTCTGTCTCTGTCTCTCTGTCTCCATCCCTCTCTCTCTATTTTTTTCCAAGACAGGTGTTTTTGTTTTTGTTTTTCTGTGTGTTTGTAGCCCTGGCTGTCCTAGAACTCTGTAAAACAGGCTGGCCTCAGTTCTTTTTTCTTTTTAAAGTGTGAGTCTGGAGATTCGATTCACGTCCTTATCCTTGTGAGACAAACTCTTTGTTGATTGAGATATCTTCCTAGCCTGGTGTTTGGTTCTTTTTAAATTAATTAATTAGTCAATCAATCAATCAATCAGCCTTTTTAGTTATTCATTTATTCATCTATATCTATCTATCTATCTATCTATCTATCTATCTATCTATCTATGGTTTTTTGAGACAGGGTTTCTTTGTGTAGTTTTGGCTGTCCCTGAGTTGTAGACCAGGCTGACTTCCAACTCACAGAGATCTGCTTGCATCAGCCTCCCAGAGTGCTGGGATCAGAGGCGTGCACCACCGTGCCCGCCTGGTGTTTGACTCTTTGATGCACCACAAGATTTCTAATCATGGCTCACGACGCTTGCATCTCCTAAGCCATCAGCCCCTCTCTGGATATCCTGCATGTTTATGGGGCCAACCTGGGCGTGGACATTGTCAAACAATTGTGGTAAGGCTGGTGCAGGACAGGGGAGGGAACAGCTAATATTTGCAGACGGCCTGCTGTGTGCAAGGTGTTCTGTCAGTGACACCATGACATTTCATGAAGCCGCTTCCCAGCAGCCTCTTAGTAGAGGCAGTGGAATGCTGGCTGCGACATGGGGCAGCTGCTTTGAACCATGTGTGCCAGAGCCGTTGCAGCATCTCCTTGGTCTCCCCGGGTTCTAGGTGCTGCCCCTCTCCCAGCCCCACCAGCTGTGATAAGCTTTGTCTTCATTTCTCCGGGTGACTATTTTAAGCTCCTCTAAAGTGTCAAAAGAGATGTCACAATTGGACGACATTAATCCCTGAGGGTTAGTGATTTTTTTATAAGTGAACTTTAACATTTATAAACTTAACTTTTGGCAACGGTCAGTAGAAATCAAAGATGAAAGAATGCTGGTGTTGAATCATGGACCTGTGCTGGAAGGGGTCTGTGGCTGTTAGCTCTGTCAAATGGTGACAGTCACCTCAGCCTCCGCCTTGGGATGGATTCAGAAACAAAGAATGTGGTGTGCTGCTCTGCTGACCTGGTACTGTCTCAAAAGCTAGAAGCTCTAGTTTTGGTGAACTGTTTTTGGAAGGGACTGTTGTCTTTTCTCTCGAAGACATATTTTATGTGCGTGAGTGTTTTGCCTTCATGTATGTATGTGTACCACTCATGTGCCCAGTGCCTATAGACATCATTACAGGGCATCAGATCCCTTAAGCCCGAGTTCCAGATGCTGTCATGTGGGTGCTGGGAACTGAATCCCTGATCCTCTACAAGAGCAGCAACTGCAGCACCCCCAAGGCCTGTGCTTCTCCTTCCCTCAGCAGGATGCTCATCCCCCTGTTTAATCGTGGTCACTGCCAGTAAGTGCTGGGGATAAAAAGCTGTAGGAGCCACCCCACAGGGGGCTCCACAGCCTGAGCTTCCCAGAACTGCCCTCCTCCCCTCTCCAGGGAGAGGACTGAGGGTTGCAGCGCCCAGACCCTGCAAATGCGACCTCAGAAGCAGGCTCTAGATTCCACATGTGGGGGAACTGATGGCGGACCATTGGAATGGGGATGGTAAAGGAGCCAGTTGGAATCTCCTGTGACAGTAAGGTTGTAGGTGCTGATGTTAAGGGCAGCCTGGGAATGGGACTTCCTGTTGTCTTGCTGAGAACCTGTGCTGTACTCTAACACTTGTATTGTCAGGGATTCTGAGGAACAAAGTGCCCAAGGAAGACCATTAAGACAACCACAGTGGAGGTTAGAAATTCACTTATCTTTTATCGTCCAGAGTGACTAAACCATCGTCACAGCATCCCTGGTGGCATTTACCTGCTTTGCTTATTGAAAAAAAGAAATTGTGGAGTTCCCTTGTCGGTAAAGTTATTTTCATAGGCAATTATTGGGAAGTGGGTGCAGTGTGTTCAGGATGTGGTTCTTGTTGGAACATGGTGAAGTAGGAAGTAGTTGTGTTCTGAGCCTAACCCCAAGGACGGCAACTGTGCGAACTGTGTGGGATGCTTGTGTTTCTGGTGACTGGAGGGAGAGGACATGGCTGCCAGCCCATGCGTGTTCACTCTGGTCAGACGGTGCTTCAGCTGGCCCTGCTGTCTCAGGCCCACATACAAAGGAGGCGTGCAGTTGTCTCTGCCCACAGGTGTCCATGGCCCTACTTTCCTTTCTGTAGGTGCTTAGGGGCACAGGGTCTGAAGGGAATGCAGTCTGAGAAGTGCGTTTCCTTAGCCCCGGAAGTACACAGTTTATCTACTGAAAGTAGGTCCTGATGGAGAAGGTGGCTCCGCAGTTAAGAGTGCTCACTGCTTTTGCAGGTGAGCTAAACCCCCATGGCAGCTAACAGTTTCTAGTTCTAGGGGCTTTTCATCTCCTCCTTCTGATTGCTATAGGCTCTCACCCACCCACCACACCCATAGTGTATGTACATATACATGCTGTTACACACACACACACAGGCAGACACACATATACACACACACATACACTAGTAAAAACAACATTAAAAAATCCCAAAAACCTCACTGACTGAGGCATCACTGAACTGAAATAATATGCATTTGACATGTCTGTGTAGTCACTTTATTTTTTTTATCAGTTTATGTTTGTTTCTTGAAGTTATTACTTCTTGAAAAATTGATCAGCAGTGTGAGTTTTAGAAGTATCTCATTGCATTCAGAGGGTGTTTCTATCACAAACCCAGGCTGCCCAGCTGGGCTTGGTGGTGTACACCTTTAATCCCAATTCCAGCACCCCAGAGGCAGAGGCAGGCGGCTCTCTGTGAATATGAGGCCAGGCTGGTCTGCATAGCAAGTTCTAGGACAGCCAGGGCTGCATAGTGAGACCCTGTTTCTAAAAAGGTCCATGAGCTTCTTCGAGTGGCTCTTTCTCTACCTTCTGCAGGTAAGACACTGAAACCTGGAGGCTGAGAGGCTGTGACCATGGGTCAAAGCCAGATTGACACATTTTGCATGTTTACAATTTTCTGGCTAGGGGTGACGAGGTTAAGCACTGGCTGCCCTTGCTGAGGAGACCTGGTTTGGTTCCCAGCACCTACCTGAAAACTCACAACTATTTGTAACTCCAGGTGAGGGGAGCAGTGGGTACCCCTCCCACACACACACAGAAAGTCAGGCAAAACACCCATATACATAAAATACAAATATATTTTTAAGAAACTATTTTTTTTTCAGGTGAAAGCACAGAAGTGTTTGTTCATACTGACTGCTGATCATGGAAGTTCAGTGTCAGTGCTTTTTACACAGTCTGGTTTCTTCTTCAGGAATTAGACATAGGTGTGTTGATAGCACTTTACAAAGCAAAGAAGGTTCTAAAAGAACAGATAGCATGCATTCTGTGTGGTTCACGGTGTTTTGTCTCCGTTCCCCTCCTCTTCCTCTCTCTTTTGCCTGCCTTTCTACCTGCCTTTTCAAGACAAAGTCTCCTGGCCCAAATGGGTATCAAATTCATTAATATAGTCAAAGCTGGCCTTGAACCCAGATCCTCATGCCTATCTTGAGTGCTGGGATTACAGGCAAGTGCCACATGCCTGGTCTACATCTCTTAAAACGGAGGCCATCTGGCTCCCTTCTGAGTTCACCATGCCAGCTGTGTCCACCAGACTTCCAGCTGGTTCTCTTCGGCCCTGGGCCCTTCCTTCCTGTCCTTCCTCTTTGGTGGCTCCTGTCCTTTTGCATCTGTGCTGACATGTGTCTGTATGTGTTATCTAGCAATGCTTTTAGTACTCACCAAAAGCTGGGCATTGTTGTTTGCAAATACTAATGCATCTGATTTGATTCTCCTAGTTCTTCCGAAGTAAATACTGTTTTCATTCCCATTTATACTGAGGTCAATAGAGGGCAAAGCACCATCCCAGGGTCATATGGCTTTCGTTTGAACCAAACTCCATGTCTTCCCTTTGAGTAGACAAATACTAGTTTTTGATGAGTCTTCTCTTCAGCTATTAGGAACAATATTCCTTGGTCACTGGATCTCATATTACGCTGTCTTTGGGAGATCCCTGTGAATTTGCCTTATACCACTCTTCCTACCCAGACAAATCCTGCCTCTCCTGTGTGCTCCATGGTTTAGTGAGTGATGTTAACCATACATTCAATCAGGCCATAATCCCAGTTGCGATTCTGGGTCCTTCTTTGTTATCCAGAGGCTAAGGTGGTTGGTGGCTGTCCCATCTCCTCTTCAAGGGGTGATCTTCCTGGCTCTTGTCTTAAACTAAGTCCTATTTTCCCTAATCTGTGCTCCATGCTTTAGGACTACAATTCCTTCTGAAGTCTTATTTTCTGCAAGCGCAGCTCAAGGCCTTTCCATTGCCTTCTTGAATTCAGGAACAATCATGGTGGCCTCTTGATATGGGCCCCACCCCTAAAGCCTCCCTCAAGTGTGTGAGTACATCTGAGTGTGTTCTGTTCCCTTCAGCCACAGGGGCAGAGCTTTTACTTGTAGCTCTCTGCATTGGCCATTTTCCTACTTGCTCTTTGAGCTTAGCTTAGGTAGTCTAGACTGTCATTGCCAGTAAATTTTGTTGTTGTTATCCTTTGGTGCTGAGTGTCAAACTGTGAGCTTTGCACACTATAAACACATGCCCTAACCCCTTAGCTCTTGTCTGTGAATTTTACACCATGATGAAAAAGCTCTGTATTTTCTCTACTTATTTCAAGTAGCAGCAGTCACATGACTGTTAAGTTCTGGCTGGAGCCATTGTGACAGAACTTGAGTTTTTAAAAGTTTCTTTAATAGCTGAGGATGTAGCTCAGCTGGAGGAGCGCTTGCCTGGCACTTACTTCTTTTGGGGGTCATTCAGAATATGGGTAGAGGGTTGCTGCATTCTTTGGCCCCATTGGTGGGAAACACACCACTATACTTCCTCTCCTCCTTAGGTTTGGGAAGATCAGACCAGGTCTTTACACAAGCATAAGCTGCAAAGTTGTCAGAGCTTACTGTTCTTCTGAATTAGCAGAGACATCCATGTTGTAATTTCGTCTTCAGTTCAGTGAGGAAAGCCTTCAGTAGCCAGCACGGCCCCGGACTCTCTTGTGCTGCAAAAGGAGGTGCTAATGTACTGAGATATTATAGGACAGAAATTCTGCAGTTACTCTTAGGCTATGGGGCTGGCATTGAGACATGGCATGCCCAGCCCTTTATAATGTGCCCAACCTATGGCAACATTGGCCATATTATAGACACACTGAGAATATTGGGATAGTTTGTAAGGAAAGAAATGACAAAATATAGCCCATACTCACAGCTTCACCTTTAAGTGGGTCATTTAGCTAAAGAACAATAGGAAGAATAGAAAGGATTGCATCATAGTGTAAGAAACAGAAAACTTGCATTCATTCTGCTAGATGGCATGTGATTGTGGTAGGTCAAACTGTGGTAATTACTGGGTTTGCATGTATCCAGTGCAAGTTATCTGGATACTGGTGGTCCAGACAATTTCAAGTATAAAGTGGTATTTTAAGAATTTTACCAGAAGCTGTCTCATTGCTGTGGGATAGTAGAGTTTTAGGACCAGATAGTGGAGTTCCAGGACAACCAGGACACAGAAAAACACTGTTTCAAAAACCAAACCAAACAAACAAACTGAAGAAAACATGAGATATGTTTGCTGTTGCCACTGGTTTCCATTGTTACGAAACCAAGTAAATAGTGAGAACTCTTTTTCTCTCTCTCTCTCTCTCTTTTTCTTTCTCCATCTGTCTGTTTGAGATAGATCTCAGTACATAGCCCTGGACGTTCTGGAACTTGCTACATAGACCAGGCTGGCCTCAAACCCACAGAGATTCTCCTTCCTCTGCCTCCTATAAGTGAGGTTTAAGGGTGGTGCTGTCATACCCAGCGGGACTCTTTGGGGTCATTTTATGGTAAACCTTTTAAAATTACCTCTGAAAAATGGTCATGAGGTAGAGAATTTTGTATGTTCGTAGCTGTCATGGACGTCAGGACGGGAGCTTTGAAAGGTGGATAGGTTAATAACTTAGAATTTTAACAGAAGTCATAATTCAGTTAGTAGAAGGTGTATATAGTTAAGTTTGATAAAGTCTTAGAAATGGCTGAGTGCAGCTGTCTGAGGTTTTGGTAAAATCTGTATCATTAAGGCCAAGTAGGTATCTGGTTCTTTATGTAATTTTTTGATTGAACCAAGTACAAAATGTAACTATTAAACTTCCCAGGCAGTTTCATGTCCCAGCAGCTCCTCTCACTATGCTTACACTGACGTCTGTCCTGCTTGCCAACTGAAGGTGAACCTAGAAAATTAACATGTGGTCAGAACGAACACACTGCCGACATTTGAGAGGAAGAGTTCTTTTCACACTGAAATAAGGTTTACCTGCAAGTTACAGCAGCTGCCTAGTTTTAGTAATCTTGAACACTCACACATAAAGTACAGAGTCAGAAGTGGCTTTCCGGGTGATGTTTCAGGGGAGTTAAGATGAGACAGAATCATGTCGTTACAGTCAGCTCTCAAAATAACACGGTGATGTGGAAAAATAATAGAGTTTGTTACAAAATGCAGCGTAATTAAAAAAAAAAAGTTAGACTTAGCTTATGAGTAGATTTCCTTAGGTGGGTTTAGCTGCATGAAACAAACAGTTTTAATTATTCTAGAACATACCAGCATATAGGAAATGTAGGGATAAAGATGTTTTACAGCTATGTTAAATTTAGAAATAATTATAAAATAGAGGGTATGAAACTATTCGCCATGCATTCCAGCCTTAATTCCCTCTTACTCGCCAACAGAATCCATTTGAAATAAGAATTGAGCACGTCACTTATGGAGTGCCTAGCTATGTTTTCTGCCATTCTTGCTATGGATCTAACTAACCTTCTGAGGCAGTTTTCTAAAACACTTTCTTTGATGCTCTTCAAACATCTCAACCCTCCTTTAAGATTTAGTCTGTTACACTGCTTGCTTCTCCAGAAATCTGATCCTAAATGATTCCCATGGATTTCTCTTCGCCATTAGTCTGGTGCCCAAGGCGTCAGTCAGTCCTAGAAAGCCATCCAGCTTGCTGAGGAACTCCTGCCTTTATCCTGTGGCACTTGCCACTGTGCTCAAGTTTATTCATGGCAGACAAGGCTGCCATCCACCACATGCATGCTGATTTGCAAAGAGAACAAAGCATTTTCACCGATAGTATTGCCTACAGTTTGTTTGTTTTTTAAACAGAGAAAAGGATGTTGTTAGCTAGTTATGCTGGGTAGATTTACGTCAGTTTGACACAAACTATAGTCATTTGAGAGTTGGGAACCTCAACAGAAAAAATGCCTTCGTAAGTTTGTCCTGTGGGCTGACTCTGGGCTGGTGGTCCTGGGTTCTATAAGAAAGCAGGCTGAGCAAAGCCATGTGGAGCAAGCCAGTGAGCAGAGCTCCTGCCTCCAGGTTCCTGTTCTGTTTGGTTTCCTGTCCTGGCGTCCTTCAGTGATGGACTACAGTGTGGAAGTGTGAGCCAGGTGAACTTGCTCTTCGTTCATGTAGTCTCCAGTGAGCGTCGGCTAGGACACCGTATATCAGAAATTCCCTTTAACCTCCCCTTGAGCCTGCCCTTTAAACCAGGTAGCCCTGAGTACATTTACATTTTTAAAAATTATTTTGTTGTGTATGGGTGTTTTGCTTGCATGTATGTCTATGCACCATATATGTGTCTGGTGTTCACCGGGGCCAGAAGACTGTGTCAGATCCCCTGGATTTGAAGTTACAGGTTATTGTGAGGTACTATGTGGATGTTGGGAATCAAAGCCTTTTTTTCCCCTTTGGGGAAAAAAAACAAAACAAAACAAAACAGCCAGTGCTCTTAACACTGATCTGTTTCTCCAGCCCAATTGAATACACTTTTAAGCCTCCTCTGAAATATGGAAAAAAAAAAGTGCTTTTCAGCTTTTCACAACACTTATTTAGTGTAAAAGAAATAGGAAATGCCCATTGCAGGTGGCTGGTTCAGCTGCAAAAAGGTAAACCAAAAGTACATTCCCCACAGGAATTTGGCTGCCCTTAGCATTTTGTCCTTGTCTCCGGTGTCTTTAAGGAGTCTGTGATGCCTGGGTACCTGGGCAAAGGGTGGCCCCACGGCATCTTTTCCCTGATTCTTCTACTTCACTCACATTTCCTAGCAGGCTTAGCACTCAGATAGATATGTATATAGGAAATCAGTCGCTCAAAATAGATAAAATATGAGTAGAAATATTTTCTGTTATTTTTTAATTAGGCTGACAAATGTGATGTCATTAGCCTTTGTTTATAATATCCCAGGGTATTTTATAACAGTAAGTAAGATTAGCAATCAGGAAGTTTTAGAAAAGTCACACTAGTCTTTTTTCAGTGTTTGGTAGGATGGTTGAGTCTGAAATTTAAATTATCTTCATTAAAGGTCTATGTATTTTTGAATCTGCCTCTTCATTTGCTCTTCTGTCTTTACATTAAATCTCCAATTTAAAGTTAATTAAAGTTATTCACGATAACATTAAAAAGTTATGAGATGAGATACACGTTTTACAGATACATTTTAGTTATGTACAGGGATACCGTACAATAGCACATATGGATGTGTGTGTCCTCATGTCTCGGTGCTGCCTAATGTTGAATGCTCTGGTGTTACGAGACCCTGTGACAGTCTTTTGAGGGGCCATGCTGAGTTGCATGCAGCATGGAGACCGTGCTGAATTTGTTTCACTAGTATGGTAGGAAATGAGCTGCCTGTGGGCGAAGGTCAGGTGCTGCCTGCCCGCCCGTGGTCCATTGTCAGGCAGCTGGCTTCAGGGAGTGACAGTTAAGGCTGAGTTGCAGAGTGTGAGAGCCTTTCTCTGAAGGATATAATTTCTGATTTTGTACCAGAGTGGCATAACTTGGGGATGGGCCAATATGATCATTTTGATCATTTAGAAAAAAATGCCCTGGGCCTTCCATGTCTTAAGCTGTTAGCTTAGTACTGTTTGATTTGCTGCCTTTAAAGCAAAACGTCGGTTCTCAACTAATGGGGGTTGGGGGCATTTTCATCTGAAAGGCAGTTTAGAATATCCAGATATCTCAAGGTTATGTAGAAATAACTGAAAGGTTTCTGCAAGAAACCTGCGAAATAGTGCATTATGTAACATAGCACTACACTATTGTTAACTGAATTCTTTTCTTACCAAAATGATCAGTAAGCACGTGGACATATTGCAAACCACCCTTAGATGTTCACTGCTTATGAACTGTTAAACATTTACATTTGCCAGTAAGAACTGGTGAAACTTTTGGATGAGGTCAGCATTGTTGGTTGTAAATTCCAGGGCAACCTTCTCCCCTCCCCCTTTAAGTGCTTTATCATTGTATCACTTGCTTTGGATCCCTGGAACAAGTGCCACTTGTTATAGTTTGTTTTCCCTTGATTGGTCCTCCATACTGCGGTGGAGAAAAATCTCCTACTCTGAGATCAGGGTGACCCCAACATTCATAGGTAGATTCTACAGGAGGGTCTGGGACTGTGTTTCGTGTAGCCAGCTGAGGTCCAATGTTCCTGTCCTCAGACACCAACTCAAAGGGCAAGAAAGAGTCAAGGAAACAAGGCCCCAACTCAAAGTCTCTAGGAAGAGTCAAGGTAACAAGAAAGTGCAGCAGAATGTGTGGTGCTTTGTAACCCTGGGCTAAGTGACCTTCCCAGGGCAGGAGTGGATCCGGGAGCATCTTCAGACAGGGGCTAACAAGGATCCTAAATGGAAAAGAAGCCAGGCTGCACAGTGTGGGGATGAGGTTGCCAGTGAGAAAGCTGAGGCATGGTTGTTAATTTTCCAGGGTTTAATGTACCTCAGAGGGATATTTGTGAATGTTGTGGCAAAGGGAAAAGATTTAGGGGAGCTCAGAATGGAGGAGTACCTGATAACACCATGCATTTAGCCACACTCAAACATTTAGACAGGATCCTGAGAGCCAAGGATTTCACAAGAATCAAGAAATGACTCACTCTGTAGCAGCACTACAAAGGCTTGGCCATGCTTGGGACTTGAGAGGTGGCCTTTCGATTTTATATCCTTCACTAACCCACAGAGGCCTGACTCTGTAGCAGTCAGTCTGAGGCGGGAGGAGCAGGAGGAAGAGGAGGAGGAGATGCAGGAGGAGGAGGAGGAGGTGGAGGAGGTGGTGGTGGTGGGTCCAGATCCAGACACACCTGCAGCAGGCTAAGCAAGCTGAGCAAGCTGAGAATACTTGAGGGGATTTGCTAGAGCAGCAAGCCGCCTGAGGAAGGGGCCACATCTGTTTGGTTTAGTGTTGTGTGTCATCAAGATTGGATAGTAGCTGCTGAAAAAAACCGAACGCCATCAACTGCAATGTATGTTAAGGTTTAAAACTCACTTTGTGGTTCTGGGGATCACATCTAGGATCATATACTTGCCAAATGGGTACTCTACCCTAGGTTGCACAATAACCAGTACCTTGTTTTTTGTGTTATTATTTACGTATTAATTAATTAGTCCATTTGTTTATCTATCATTTATTTGGTGTGTTTTTTGAGACATGGTATCACTCAGTAGCACTGAGTTTGGAATTTGATATAAGTAGACCAGGCTGGCCTTGAACTCATAGTGATCCACCTGCCTCTGCCTCCTGACTGCTGGGATTAAAGGTGTGTGCCACCACATCCAGCACCCAGTTTTATTTTTAATACATTTGGACTAACGGAGGTCTTTAGAAGGAACTCACATCTTTCTAAATAATTTTCTGTATAGTAATTATTATCTTCACAGCTAAAATTATCAAAGTGGAAGTCTGTGTTAGGAAATAGAGAAAGGAGGGATTTTATAGGTTGAAAGTACAGTTAAAATGAACATGTGAAAAAAAACACCACATATTGTATCACGAGAGATGCTATTGGCCTTTGAAGCAATACAAACCTTCATGACCAATATGGACACTAAATAGTGGTCTCTTTTCATAAAGGACCTTCAAGAAGAAATGTGTAGCATTGATGTCTGTGGGCTTTCTGCACTGACACAGGTGTTGCATCTGTGGTCTGGAGTCCTAGAATAAGGTTTTGTAAGAGTAAGAACTGCATCTTAAGGTTTGTTTAGTTCTGGTGGCTTGAAATGGCAACCTGTGGCCGGGGTGGCTGCTGGCTCAGGCCAGACAATCGTGGCACATTAGCAGTGACCAAGCAAACTAATCCAGCGAGTTCTGGAAGGGTTCTGCTTGGTCCAGGAGGCAGATCTGAAGCTCACTGGTGATGACCGGATGTTGTGATTTGGAGGCCCTTCTTGATTCTTTTATTTGGATGCTTGACAGTTGGACAGACGCCTTTCCCAAAGGCAAGCATTGGCCCGGCTGGACTTTCCTTTTTCCAGATAGTCTGTTGGAGGCTGTGTTGGGGGGGTTGGGAGATGGCTGTTCATGGCCTCTGTTTAGGGCTTTCATTTTGAATCCAAGCTCAGCAGCGAGCCCTTTATCTTCTGTGTGTCCACCTATCACCATGCGGATTCCATTCTTCTCTAGATAGTGCTGTCTCCTTGGTGGCAGAGTGGCCTCTTTCTGGGTTGTGGTGAGGGTGGGTGATGTGCTGTGTTCCAGCTGCTGGGCATGCCTTTGGAAACTCTGATGGATGCTTCTCTTCGCTCAGAATCTCTGCCGGTTCCTTTTGGGTCCTTCAGAGGTAGAGGAGAGAAGTTGAAAGAGCCAGCAAAAGTGAAGCTAGCAGCAGCCAAGGAATCCTCAGTATCTCACAGGCAAATACCCAGGCGTGCTGGACATTCATGGAGGAGCTCTACCACCCACATGGTTGAACCAGAGGAAGTTTTTGCATTTTGAACTCACCTGTTTCCTTGCTGGTCTATGCCTGTGATAAGAAGTCTGTGTCATGGTACCGCATTGACACTCAGGTGCACAAATGCCATTGTGCTTTCAGAATCCTGGAGTAAGTAGGAACTGGTTAAATTTGGTGAGGTTGAAAAGTCACTGCATTAAATAACCAGTGTGACCCTAGATAATAAAAATAACCAATAGTGAAGTCCTCTTACATAATCCTCAAATATTGATAACTTCCCATTAACTTTTTGTGTATTCATTGCCCTCACTGCTGATTTCTTTTTTTTTCCTTTTAATTTAAAAAAAAAAAAAGAAAGAAAGAAAAAATAGGAATCTTGTGGTACTAGGGATTGAGCCAAGGGTTTATTTTTTTGTACATGCTAACAAGTACTCTGAGCTACATCCTCAGTGCATTTGCTGGTTCTTTGTGCTGTTTGTTTGCTTAGATCTGCCTGTTTATTCCCAGGGAAATTACCAGCAGCCCCCCACTTGGTTCTCCGACCTGCTTGGCCCTAAACTTAGGCGGAAACTTCCTTAAAAGGAATTTGCTTCTTCTGGTGAAGAAGCATTGTTTTCTGGAGCCATCTCTGAATAAAGTGGACTTCATGTTGGCCTTTAGTCTTTTCATGCTGCATCTCATCCATTCATCACTCTTCATTTTGGGGAACTGTTTCCCATTAAAATGTATTTTCTAAGATACTGAGTACTTGTAACCTATGTAAGGGTTTTTCATCTGTGAGGAGGAGCGCGGTGCAGAAGGCTGAAAATCCTCAGAATGCTCGTAATTGGCATTGCGTTGTTCTGTCCATGCCGAATGTTCTCTTGGGCGGCAGCCTGTGCCCCTTCACCTCTGAACACATGCATCTTGTGACCTCTCCTTCAGCTCACACCCCAGGTTTCATACTGTTCATAATGGCTAAATGAAAAATGTTAAAATGTATTTCTCTCTCTTTTGGCTCCTTTTGATGCAGAGCTACTAGAAAGTGAACTTTTCTTTTTTTCTGATTGTGACTCTTCAGGGTGGCCCTCTTGATAGTGGTTATGTAGGCATAGGCAGCGTAGACAACGACTGAAGAGAAGGGCGAAGCCTTCAAAGCGGGGTATGACTTTAAACATGGTATAAAAATCAGAATTATGTGCCGCAGCTGCGACTTGGGAAAGTGGGCATGCAGATGGTCTTAATTCAATAAAAAGATGACCAAAATCAGTTAATTAGGTTAGCTCAGATCGGAAGTACGGACCACAGTTATCAGATGAATTCTTGGCACAGTTGCCAGTTGGTCCTCGAGGTCAGAAAAGAAGCAAGGTGGCTGGTGGGCGGAGTGCTAGCCGTCCCTGTGGACTGCAGAGCCACAGGTCTGTAAGTCCTCTGCCCGGGTCACACCTGAGTGTGGTCACAGCTGCAGTGGGGTGACATGCTTACTTGATGCCATATAATGCTGGCATTTTTCATGCCTCCGGGAATGGATTCTTAATGGGGAATGAGTAGGGAACCGGAAGGAGGGGAACAAAGCCAAGTGTCGGGTATAATTACTCTCAGTGAGCCTCTGTTTTGTGTCCTCTCAAGCCTGCGCAACTAACTTCCTTTCCCCTTCTGCCGGACCCTTAGCCGATAAAAAGCAAATGTCAGCCCCACTGTGGCTGTTCCAAGCTGGCTCTGCAATGCCCCGGGCTTCCTGGTCCTGCAGGAGAGGGTACCGGGGCCTCCCTTTCCCCCCAGGGCAGAGGGGCCCAGGTTATATCCAGGCAGTGGCATCACCCTCCCCCACACTTGGTGGGACATGAAGCAAAGTCTTCCAGAACATATAGGTGACATTACTTCCCTTAAGCTGATGTGCTAAGTGGGTTTCCTGGCTGGCGTAAGCTATTATCAAGCCTACTGCAGTATTTACTTCCTTGAAAGTTAAGAGTGAGCCTCGAGTAAATGAAGACTGAATTTTTAAGCTTTTTAGATTAGGTACAAATTCAATTTATCAATATCTGTTGTATTTGGCACTGGAGATTTTCTACTTGCTCTGGATCTTTTAGTCTTTCTGTAGAAAAGCAGCACATTTTCAGCAAAATGGCTTTCGTGTGTACCTGATCCTCCCCTGTCTGACCTTTGTATTTGGAGAAAGTAGATCTGAAAATTTATGGCAGTTAGTGGCAGAGTGAGGAGACCTTTGACGTTAGCTGACAGCTGTCGCCTGAAAGCTTCAGACCCAGAGACCCTCTCAGGTGTCATGTCTGTACTGCTGACAGTGAGCAGGAATGTTGTTTACATTTCCATGAACAGAGATTCCTCCGTGTTACGAATATGTTAGAATAGGGCAGGTAGAAGTCTCACCGGGTGACCCCTCACAGAGTTGGTCATTTCCATATTCTTGTAGAAGTGTGCGGTAAAACTCATGACCGAGTCTGTTTAGAGCATCGCTGGAAATTCTTCACCGTGGTTTCCTTGCCCCAAGTGAGTGGGTTAGCATCACACAATGCCGAACGTTCTTCTAAGAGGAAATCAATGGGTTAAATTCCAAAGATGTCTAAGATTTTAGGCGTTTTTCTTATGTGAATTCATTCTTTATTAGGTTGTTGATTCAATAAGCAGCGAACAAAACACAGCCTTTCATTTTGGTTGTTGAAGCATTCTTCAACTCAAATTGGTTATTTTAATCTGACCCCAAATCGATCAGAAAGAGTTTATAGAGAAGGCAGAGAGGGCTGGGAAGCCATACTGTTAGCATGGGAGGAAGAGGGATGCGCCAGCTAGCCCCACACCCTCCTGCTGTGTCCTGCTTTGTCCTGTAAGGTTTTAAAACCGTTTGGTGGATATTTTTAACTTTTTTTTTTTCCCCTGTTAAGGTAACATCCAGTTTTGGCTAGTTTCTGAAGAGGTCTCTGTCCCTACCAGCAATAATGGTCATCATCTAATGGCTAGTTTCTGTGAGTGGTCACTTGGGGTTCCTAGCCCTCACCAGAGCCATTGGTGGAGCGTACGAAAGTTGGTGTCTCGACCCAGCTACCATCCGCCCCACAATTCTGGAACATCGATGGGCCCAGAGCCACGAGTGAAATTGGTCCTCATGGAGAATGAAAAGCTTTTCTTGTAGTCTCTTTCTGAATCTTGCCTATTCCTGCTATTAAGCATAATGAAATTATGAATTTATTGTGCCGTTCTCCGGCTTGCTTTTCAACCTCATTATGGGTGCTTTCTTGTTAGATGCCTCTGTTGCTGTCACGCAGTCGTATGTGGGCTGTAAATATCTAATTTGTACAAAATGACTGATTTTGGTATTTGTGTAATCCTCCAGTCAATTTAACTAAGTTGGGCTTTTCGCGGTCCTCGGTGCCGCGCTCATCTGATTACTGCTCAGGGGAGTGAGGTTAAGGGCGGCTGTTGGGAGCCTGAGCATTTCCAGGGCTTTAGCCCAGCAGATGGGCTGCTGGCTACATCCATACATCTGCTTGCCTGCTGTGGCAGCTGCTGCTGCTTCATGTTGTGTTCTTTTGTTCTGTTCCGTCTGAGAACGGAATGTGAGGAAGTGTAGTGAATGGATTAATTTAAGGTTAAGGTTAGTGTTTTGCTGGCTCTCTACGTAACCCATCAGAATGCTTCTGGTAGAAGCTAATGAGTTTCCCTTAAAGTGAACTAGATTTGTAAAATACTGCTCAGCAAGGGGCCTAGATTAGTACTGTTGATGGAAACTAAATTCAAATGTGTAAAACACTGGCAGCTTTTATCATCTGTTCCTAATTCTTTGTTTTCTTTTTTTTTCTTTCTTCCTATCCCCCACCCCCACTCCCTTCCAGGACCTATATCCAGACTTCGCCTGACACTGCGGGGTCCAAGAGAATTAAAGAAATTTAGAATGACATGAAGAAGATTAGTTAAGGATTATAGGTTTTGAGGACAAGCACCTCAGTGAAGTGAAGCACAGACAAGCTCCCAAGCTGTGTTTGGAGGAGCCGTGTGTTAGAAGAAGATGGCGGATCCAGGAATGATGAGTCTCTTTGGCGAGGATGGGAATATATTCAGCGAAGGCCTCGAAGGCCTTGGGGAATGTGGCTACCCTGAAAACCCAGTGAATCCCATGAGCCAACAAATGCCCATAGACCAAGGTTTTACCTCCTTACAGCCATCCCTTCATCATCCTTCCACCAATCAAAGTCAAACCAAGTTGACCCATTTTGATCACTATAATCAGTATGAACAAAAGATGCATCTGATGGATCAGCCTAGCAGAATGATGGGCAACGCCCCCGGGAATGGGTTGGCATCTCCACACTCACAGTATCATACCCCCCCTGTGCCCCAGGTGCCACACGGAGGCAGTGGAGGTGGTCAGATGGGAGTCTACGCCGGCATGCAGAATGAAAGGCACGGCCAGTCTTTTGTGGACAGTGGCTCCATGTGGGGCCCTCGGGCTGTTCAGGTACCAGACCAGATCCGGGCCCCCTACCAGCAACAGCAGCCGCAGCCAGCGCCGCCGGGGCCGGCGGTGCAGGGCCACCCTCCGCACATGCAGCAGATGGGCAGCTACATGGCACGTGGGGATTTTCCCATGCAGCAGCATGGCCAGCCACAGCAGAGGATGAGCCAGTTTTCCCAAGGTCAAGAGAGCCTCAGTCAGGGAAACCCTTTCATCGCCACCTCAGGACCCGGCCACCTGTCGCACATGCCCCAGCAGAGCCCCAGCATGGCACCTTCCCTGCGCCACCCAGTGCAGCAGTTTCACCACCACCCCCCTACTGCTCTCCACGGAGAATCCGTTGCCCACAGTCCCAGATTCTCCCCAAATCCTCCTCAACAAGGGGCTGTCAGGCCACAAACCCTTAACTTTAGTTCTCGGAGCCAGACAGTCCCCTCCCCTACTGTAAACAACTCAGGGCAGTATTCTCGATATCCTTACAGTAACCTAAATCAGGGATTAGTTAACAGTACAGGGATGAATCAAAATTTAGGCCTTACAAACAGTACTCCAATGAATCAGTCCGTACCAAGATACCCCAATGCTGTAGGGTTCCCGGCAAACAGTGGTCAGGGATTAATGCACCAGCAGCCCATCCACGCCAGTGGCTCACTTAACCAAATGAACACACAAACTATGCATCCTTCACAGCCTCAGGGAACTTATGCCTCTCCACCTCCCATGTCACCCATGAAAGCAATGAGTAATCCAGCAGGCACGCCTCCTCCGCAAGTCAGGCCCGGAAGTGCTGGGATGCCAATGGAAGTTGGCAGTTATCCAAATATGCCCCACCCTCAGCCGTCTCACCAGCCCCCTGGTGCCATGGGAATCGGACAGAGGAATATGGGCCCCAGAAACATGCAACAGCCTCGTCCATTCATGGCCATGTCCTCGGCACCAAGGGAGTTGACCGGGCACATGAGACCAAATGGCTGTCCTGGTGTTGGCCTTGCAGATCCACAAGCAATCCAGGAACGACTGATGCCTGGCCAGCAGCATCCTGGTCAGCAGCCGTCTTTTCAGCAGCTGCCAACCTGTCCTCCACTACAGCCCCACCCAGGCCTGCACCAGTCTTCGCCTCCACACCCCCATCACCAGCCTTGGGCACAACTCCACCCATCACCCCAGAATACCCCGCAGAAAGTGCCTGTGCATCAGGTAAGGGGATGCTGAGCCTGCCTGCCTGCCCGCGTCGCAGTGTGAAATTGAGTGCAGTTAACCCGCTTAACAAATTTGTCCTTTGTAGGTTGCCTCGGAATCACCTCCACCCTTAGGTTGCCTTTGTTTACTCGCTTGCTAGCTTATTCATTTAAGAATTCTTTAATCTCTATGTCCTGGGAATTGTGTTAGGTCTGAAGCTGAAGTCATATAGTTGACTGAGAGGAGTTCCACTCATCAGGAATTTTTTTCTTTTTGAGGCGGGGGTTTGTTGTTGTTAATATCTCTTTCCTCTCCCCTCTTCCCCATTCCTTTCTCCCCTTTTCTCTGCAAAATACACTGAAACTTAGTTTCCAGCAAGCGCTGGCGCACCGGCATCCGTTCTGTCGTCTTTTGTTTATCTTCTATGGGAAGCTGTGAAATATGTGTTTCTATAGTACTTAATTTACCAACTGTTGAGAGTGTGAGCTCAAGTTGTAAGCTGTAAGACGTGACAGCGAATGGTAATTTGTAGGAGTTGGTTTGAGAGCTGCGCGCCAGCACCAAGGAGCACAGTGTTCTGTAAGTTAAGACTGTTGTTAGCTTTGCCAATTTTTATTTACTTAAGGCATTTCCCCCTTTGTGTATTTTGGTCTTCATGGCCTTGACCCTTGAAGAGCGGTGTTCATATAAAGATTTTTCCAAGTGCACGTTCATCCCCCTAGATCTGCGGGGCTTCATGAGGCAGGGGGTACCCTATGGCACCCTACTTCTTCCTGATGAACTTAATTTAGGAAAACATGCCCTGTGTGTGAAAATGCAAAACAGAGTGAAAGATCACCCAAGCTTATGTGACAGATGTCCCGGAAGAGGAAATACCTGTGGAGGAAGAGTGCTTGAAATTCCAGTAGGACTTACCTGAGGGAAGTGACCCGGAAGACATTTCCTGTGGTTGTAAGGTGATTCCCCAAACATCCACACCTGGAGTTTAGCGTGTGTGCGGCACGGAGAAGCAGCTGTGAGAGGGGAGACTCCAGCCAGCGGGAGAATGTTGGCATCCTCGTATTCTGTTTTAAGGAATGGGACTTAGGTGAGGGGTTAGTAGTGGCCATCATGCCGTCGTAGGACAGATGGAGCAGGGGGAAGCAGGAACCAGATGTCCAGGCTTGCAGGAACCGGTAGCGGGAGCAGAAAGGGTTGAAGCTGTGTGAAGGAAAGGGCCTGCCCTCCGGGTGACTTCAGGACACCAGGCTTCAGCCTGCCTTGGCTGCCAGAGTGAAGCTATAGTTGCTCATTCGGTGGCATCCAGTGTCTCAGGAGCCCTGCAGAGGTGGCACGACATACGCACCCAGTGACTGGGACGGAGCAGACAGAATGGTTAGCCCTCGGGAAGGGGATTCTGGAATCTGCCCTCACAGTCTCCTCTAGGGCGCTCAGAGGGTGATGGGAAACGGGAAGTCAGCCCACTGAGCAGCTGCCAGCAGAGCTGAAGGTCCTGATGAAGAGCCAGCTTCAGAGCTAGCTTTAGAAGTTTTCCTTCCTGTCCACTCAGGGACAAAACCTGATGGTGGGCTAACTTTAGTACCCCCACGGCAGATTGTGACTTAGTTTGGGAAAGTATGTTAGTAAAGAAGGGATTGTGCTAGGAGGTGTCGGCACACGCCTTTAATCCCAGGCAGAAGCAGATGGACCTCTGTGTTTGAAGCCAGCCTGGCCTACAGGGCTAGTTCTAGAACAGTCAGGGCCACACACGCGTGCGCGCGCGCGCGCGCGCACACACACACACACACACACACACACACACACACACACACACACACACCCCAAAACCAAAAACCAAAAAAAGCCCTGTTTTGAACCCCCCCACCAAAAAAATCTCTACAATGCTAGTTTCTGATTTCTCCCTCCAGCAGTCGGAAGATGAGCACAGTTTGTTGGGGCTCCCTGAGGGTATTGTAGTGGTCCCCAAAAGAGTTCCCAGAGGCATTCAGAGGATAGTAGCGGCTCTAGCTTCTGAGTGGAGGCCAGTGCGGACCCCAAGGGCACTACTCTCTATGCGGACACCTCAAAAGACAAACTAAGAGCTTTCACAAGTTTGTGGACGTGGGCATCTGAGCTGTGTTTCTTTGCAGGTTCGTTTCTGAATGTGTGTTTCTAGGTGTTTACTTCCCTGTTTGTGCTTAACGTCGTATGGTCTTCAGATTTTGACGAAGTCAGTTGTTTTGAAAATAAAGTCAGAGGGTATTTGAATCCCCGTTCCCCCCTAAGTAGCTTGGTGATATCGGATAAGTGATTTGACCTCCCTGAACATGATCCTTCAGTGAAACATGGAGAGTGGTACTGGTCCCAGGGGATAGGATTAGGTGGGGTAACACAACCCTGGCCATGTCCATTCTTCTCTAGGGTGTAGTTTATGACCTCCTGACAATAATTGTTACTGCAAGTGTACTTAAGAATGTAAATTTTATTTTATTTCAAGGAAACAGGTTGCATATTATGAAGTTTCACCCGACTCACGAAATAGTAAATCTGATTGGTGAAGCTGGGCACCCCACCCCCACCCATGTTGCCAGATGTGCGGAGGTTGCATTATCCAGATTGGTTCTTTCTGAATGACTCACCCTGGGCCCTAGCAAAAGTCTGTCGTTCTGTTGTGCTTTGCTTTAGAACTACCAAATCCACACTGAATTTCACATATGATTGAGTGGTAGTTCAAGATCGTGCTGGGCTTCAGGGAGGCTATTCCATTAGTTGGAAATAACCATATAATTTGCCAACTGAATTGCTGCATGCATACAGGCTTGTTGAGACTCTTCTTGAGTTTTTCTACCACCCCCACCCTGCCTACCTGCCCACCCACTCCTGAGCCCTGAGCCCTGGCAGTACAGGAACTCACTCTGTAGACCAGGCTGGCCTCAAACTCAGAGTTCTGCCTGCCTTTGCTTGGGATTAAAGGTGTGTGCCACCACTGCCCAGCAAATTTTTACATTTTTAAAGAACAAGTTATATTCCTTAAACATTTCATGGTGAGGAAGTGAAAACTCAGTATTCTATAAAAGTAGCTTTACTATCACAGTCCTCCTCCCCAAGCCACAGTATTTAGAAACTATGGTATGAAAGGAAGTACAGGCTTGGAGCCTGAGCTTTGGTATCCCTGCCTTGATTCACTCTCTTAGGCTCAGGGCCTTCATTTCATTATCTAAAGAAAGGGGTTTCTCCACCTTCTGGGCTGCCGTTCAGTTACCTGCTGCCAAGTTTACAAAGTAGCTTCACTGATTTTAGTGTCAGACAAGGTTACTGTAGTTCTACTTTCTTTCCTTAATTTCAGGGAATATTTCTCACACAATGGAGGCACTCTCTGTGCCTCCGGTTGAGGGAGAGGAAACAGCCTTGCTTTTAGGAAAACAGCCCAAGTGAAGATAAACTGTGAAAGGATAGAGACCCGTCCTTTGGGTGTCTAGGGGAAAGCAATCGTCCTTGTCAAGATACGGAGGATCAGTCTGAATTCAAGGGAGGATGGATAGAGGATGAAGGAAACAGTTGAGGCTTAGCAGGCTGTGAGTACAAAGTTGACAGAATGGCATAGGCTACCCATATCTCATTTATTGCACTGTAGCATTGAGACACAGGACACATCCTCTCTGTTCTGTATTTCCAGGAGGTTTGCAGAGTGGACTTAGCGCACCAGACTCTTTGCAACACTAAGGAGTCTGAAGAGAGTGAAGGAGGGTTAGTCCTGAAATAGACATCCATCCGTGCACTGTGCACCAGGATAGCATGTTGCTCATTTGAGGAGCTTATACCTAAATGGATTGTCCCTCGGGTTATAGACAAGTTCCAAGTTGCTGAACGACTGCTGTTGCATGGTCTCCATAGTTCCCATTTCCTGGGCTATTCTCTCAAATGGAAAGTTCTGGTAGAGTTTTTAGGGCCTGAAACAGTGTGTTCTTAGGATCAGTGTAATTTGGATTTGTGTTCCTTTCCTTAATTTGGTCCTCAAATACATTCACCATAAAGGAGAACAGAAGTTGAGGTCTAGACAATGGGTAATAATGCTCCTGTGTCATTTCCTCGCTGAGGTTTCTAAAAATAAATAAAAGATGCAGAAGAATCAATGGTTATGGTTATTGTTGTTATTATTATTATTATTATTAGTTATTATCCTTCTGTGCCATCTCATGAGCAGTTTAAAATTCTTCTGAAATCCCTTTTCTTGGAAACCTGAGTTGGTCATCTGCTGACACTTTGCCTTTATCCAGTATGGTAGAATCATTAGCAGACATTGTAAATCTGTGGAGAGAGTTGGCCATACATCTCAAGCCATGTGTATGGAATTTGTAATTAGAAAATGGAAAACCAGAGACTTTTTAGTGATAGGCACATGCAACATCTATGATGTTGCTTATGCTTTTTACACCTTTTTTTTTTTTTTTAACATTGTCTGAGCAAGATGGGGAATGAAAGCACTGTAAAGAAAGCCAGCTTCTAACCTAAGTGGCTTTTATGCACTTTCCCACGTGCGTCCACCTGCAGGGAACAGGCCTCCGGTTAAACCTCCATGGAGCAGCTGGCCTCTGTGGAAAGCACAGTTGCCCAATTGCTGGGGTATGATTACTTCTTCACGAACCTTTGATAACTCTCCATGTCTGCCTTTCCCTTCATTTGCTTGTAGCAGCTGAGTGACTTTCATGAAGTCATTCCTTTGACTGAATTTGCATATGCTTCGGCTTCATGAGCCATCTTCTGACACCTTTTCCTCTCCTGACATTTTCTCCTCTCCAGAGCTGATTTACTTCAGAGGTCAGAATTTTCGTGAGTTAAAATAGAAAGTGCCAAGTGTAGAGTTAAAGCCCCACAGACTGAAAGCGTGGATGACTCGGAGACAGCTGTGCCTCTTAGATAGCTTCTATTTTGTAAAAAAGGACAATTTTCTGTAACTACCAAATTTGACAGATAATTATTGTTTAGTGTTTCAAGGATCTTTAAAGTTGCATATTAGGCCGCTGCTAGGTGTCCCAAGGAGCCCAGGGGCATTTATTAACTGTTTGCACTTACTGTAAACTGTGAGCTTATGTGCACCACATGCATGCAGAAGCCCAAAGAGGGCGTCAGGTCTCTCACTGGGGCTACAGGAGGTTGTGAATTACCATTCCGCAGCTGGGAACCAAACTTGAGTCTTCCTCAAGGGCAGCAAGTGCTCTAAATGCTGAGCCTATCTCCAGCCCCAAATATCCAGACTAGCTTCAACCTCACTGTGTGTAACCCAGCTAGCTGCAGACGCATGGTCAGATCTCTGACTGGGGTTCTAGGTCACCACGTGGTTGCTGATGATCTGCACCCAGTGCTGGTACAGACTGGAGCCTTCACGCCTGGCTGAGAATTCATTGCTTGGTACTGCAGTTTCACCTTGAATCTTGGATGCCTCCATTTAATCAGATTTTAGAAAATTGAGGATTTTCTCTCCACCAAGCACTTTATTAAGGGAAGTGACTGACTGTGGTGTTAGGTGGAGGAGAGGCAAAGGCTTACTTTCCGATAGGTAGGGCCTGTCTGTAGCTCACTATGATATCCTGCCCCACATTTCTCAAGTATGTATTTTGTTTTATATCAGTACTTTACAGCAAATGTAGATCAGAAATGTATATCTAAATCAGATGTGTATGTATTTACAATGTGCTTTTTGAGATTTTTTTTTCTAGTGACCTGATTAAAAATCAACAAAGTATTAATACTGTTTTTAACTTAGCCAGCGTTTAAGATTTTTTTTCCTCCAGTGTGTGCTTAGCATAAAAACTGGCGAAATGTATTTGAAATCTAGCATTTTCTTGTAGTTGGGGTGCTGTAGCCGTTTCAGGGGCTCAGCAGAACATGGCTGCTGGGTGCCACGATGGACAGCAGTGCGGCACCCTTCAAACCAGGCCTTCAAAAACTCAGTCTAAATCAACTTGAGATTGTTCACTGTGATTATGGTGTGTCTTAGGCGCTCCATTGCTGTGGAGAGACACCGTGACCAGGTGGTGTACGGATACCGTGAGCGGTTAGCATGCCTCCATCAGGTCAGGCCTGCTCTCTGCTGGTGTCTGTGGTGCCGCAGTTCATTTCCTTGTGCAAGCGTTTCTCCAGGACGAAGGAAAATGCCTCACTTTTACCAGAAATGTTCCTCCCCTCTAGCCCGTCCGTCCTCTGCTTGTTTATTCCTTATTTTAGCCGTCGTTTAGCAGGAGTACTGGAGAACAGAGTTGGCTGGGAAATAATAAGCGGGTTGGGAGAAAGTTAGGGAAAGAACATTGGTAAACCTAACCTGGAGAAGATCTTGTGCGGTCTCCCTGGTCGTGAATCCGCAGATGGGCTGCAGGTAGCCAGAGGTCTTCGCCTTCCCTGGTGGCAGTTTCTCCTCACCGCCGCGCTTAAGTCAGTGCAGAAGTGAGAAGCAGTGTGGGAGCGGCTTGTGCTTTTGTGAGACAAACAAACATATTTAGTCCTTGAGTGGAGTTGTCAGGGCAGCACTGAGGTCTCCTTTTAGTTTTTTATTTTTTCTTTACTTGGTCCTGGGGTGCTTTCCTGTTTCCTTATACTAAGTACAGAGGAGAAATTAAGAGAAACTGAGAAAGTACCCATAAGCAGACACAGTTTTACAGAGTTGACACAGATACAGAGGGCCACCATTCCAGCTTTTTGTCTGGGCCATTCCCGATACACTGAAAGCGCCAGACAGGCCAGGCTACAAGGCGATTCCCCGGCTTCTTCATGTTTAAATGAAAGTCGTGACTCAGACAGTTACTGGAACTAAACCCCTCCCTAAGGAAGGGCGCACCGTTTCCGAGCTACTGTGTCTGACTTGACCCATTCTTCACACCTTTCTGGCTTTGTTTGTTTGTTTGTTTTAATTGCAGATAATTTGGTGCCATAGGTTTCAGGAGATTCTGAAGAGCCCTAGTATATTATGTAAGCAAAAGCCGGGGCTTTCGGGGGTGAGCAAGAGTTGTTAATCCCTGTAGCTTTTCTGTTTTGTCTGTGTGGTCCACAGGGTGTGTGGTGAACCAGAAGATAGGGTGGTGGGGTGAGTCAGTGGGTGTTCCTGAAGGACACCTGTCCTGAGGCAGTAACCAAGTGGGGAGCCGAACTCACGATTTGCCTGTTCCCTGATAGGCTGGGCCACCAGTTTGCAGCACAGCACAAGAATCCTGCCCTCACGGACTGGTGTCCCTGCGCTTCTAGCAGCCTGACTGAGTATAGGGGATCAGGAGATTGCAGAATGTGTTTACCTGCTGGAGGGGAGGCAAGGAACTTCAGAATACTAGATCACTCGTCAATGAAGGACAGTAGATAGACTTAAAATTCTTACTAAATATGAGGATGTTATATGAGTGTTTCCCCCTCCTCCATGTATGATGTGCACATGTTTACCTGGTGCCTGCAGAGGTGGGAAGGGAGTATTGTATTCCCTGGAACTGGCGTTACAGACAGTTGTGAGCCACCAAGTGAGTGCTGGGAACTGAACCCCAGTGCTCTTAACCTCTGAGCCATCTCTCCAGCACTTCACCACTCTATGTGCAGAGACACTAAACTCTACTCTCCTTCGGCAGCTCCAGAAGCCGTGCAGCGGAGATCTAACTAGGAGCATTCTCACCATTCTCTAGAGTTGAGCACAAGAGCGGCAGGCCTTCTGTATGGAAGCATGGGACAGACTCAGCTGGAAGGCAGCCGTGCTTCAGACGGGCCCATTCCTGAGCCGCCTGTGTTTCTGGCTCTAGCATGCTACAGAGACAGTCCTGTGAAGGAGCGCTTCTGGTGCCGAGGAGGCTTGCCCCGAGTCAAGGAAACGTGTCAAAGTTGTTTAGGGGATGTTTGGGTAGCAGTGGGTCATATGGAAGGAGCACAGCCATCTTCACTAGGGTTCTGCGCTTAGTGCTTCCTATTTTGAGGTCGTCTGATGGTTGATGACCTCAGAGCAGTGAGGGAATATTTCAGAGTTTAAGTTTGAAAAGATCTGTGCGTAGAGCAAAGCTCCAAGTTACAGCTTTAGTTTTTACAAAAGAGTCAAAAATCAGTATTCACATAGAAATAGAGTCCCTATTTTAGGAATGATCGGTGAAGAAAACAAAAGCCAAAAAACTAGTTAAGAGACTAATTGTAAAATACAAATGATTCCAACTCGAGGGTTGGTTTCATTAGCTCTCTACATGGAAGTCTTGGACTCTTAGACGCTAATGTAGATCTCCTGTTAAATGTGGATTCCAGTCTAAGGATAAAAGTGGAGGAGATGCCAGAGTACTCCTGTCCTGTGTCACCTAAAGCCCCTGCTGTTTCCTGGAATGCCACACAGCCTGTGGCGCCATCAGAGGTTGATGGTGGGGGCGAGCACGGAGCCCGGAGGACACCGGCTTCCTGTGCAACAAGGGGTTCCATTTTCACGGGCTCTTCAGTCTTCTGTGGAGTCATTTAGTATACTTACTTCACTAAACTCTAGTTTCCTGAGGATAATAAATGTACCAATTTCACAGGATTATTATGAGAATTAAATGAGATGATGGCTGTGGAGTTTTCAGCACAGCGTGTGGCGTGGGATAAGTGCTCAGCGAGTGTTAAATACTTCTATCATCTCTGTTGTAGCCGAGGCTGTGAAAGTGGGCTCTTGGAATTCTTTCTCATTTCATTTTCTACCCTTTCACCTTAGGTTATAAATACTTTATTTTCAAAACCAAGACATTACTAATACTTTAAGAATGAACCCTCAGATATATATAAATATATATATATATATATAAAAGGCCAAAGGAAATTCAGGATTTGGTTTGGGGAAGTATATGAAAATTACCATCACGTTTAATGTATTTTGCTTTTATTGGTTTTAAGGAAACAATCTATACAGCATACCATTTGCCTTCTCGTGCTCTCCTGGTTTCACGCGAGCTGAAAGCCACCCGTTTGAGTTTAGAACCTCAAGCGACAGGCTGCGTTGGCACCCTGCTTTGTATTGCTGGCATCTTTCCTGCATCCCACGTATCCAGCACGTTAACCCACTGGACCATGAGTGGGTCAGTATGTAGCACCTTATAGTTCACCGGTACAGAGTCGTCGCTGTTCAGCATACACTCAAGCTCAGACAGCCTTAACTCCCATGATCTACTCCAGGCTTTTGTTGCCTCCAGTGTCTTCCTGTGTGTTCCGCAAAGCCTCAGATAACATTCCACTTCATCAAGTGAATGGGTTTCTTTCTAAGAACACCAAAGGGATGGTTGTGAATTTAGTGAAAGCCATCTGACTGTAGATCTTTTCAATGTTACTTTAGCCTAAGCTTGCTTTCCTCCTTCCTTCCTTCCTTCCTTCCTTCCTTCCTTCCTTCCTTCCTTCCTTCCTTCCTTCCTTCCTTCGCCTTAAGGAAAGTGCGGAAGGAGAGGAGGACCTTGCAGTACTGTGGAGTAGCGAAGTTAAAAATCGCCATGAAGGCAATTCACATTTCCCAAACATTAGATTTCATTTTTGGACACAGCTTTTACACAGCTCATGACACCATTGCCACACATGGGCTTGTGTTAGAACTAGGCCTGGGAACAGTCAAGTGTAACAAAACACATTTTTTAAAAATGGCCAGAAATTAAGGTGTAGGTCACAGTTAACATCAGAACTTACAAAAATCAAGTGTATAGATAGCTAGGGTATGTTTTATGTTCCTAGTTTACTTATTCATGAACACAATCAGTACTTCCTGTCTATAGGCCCCATGGGATAGTGATAAGATACAGTCAGCAACACGTTATAATGCTAACTCAACCCATTTTGTCATATTGGATGACCAGTTAATCTTGCTGGCGTGTTCGTCACTTGTTTAACACATTATGCTTCTGAAGAGATTCTGAACAGAACATCTTATTCTAATATAAGAGCGATATTCTGGAAGGTTACCAAGAGGGTTTAGTCACATGTTTTATACAAAGCATTTAAAACGAAGGCAGGCACAGGTACACTGCTCATCTGGATTTTTGGTCTTCTAATTAGGTCACCGGTAAGACTTTAATCAATAGAAAGTAATTTCACAGGTCTTTAGGTAATCAAGAGACAAACATTTCTGTGAACATCCGTTTTTATACATCCAGGTGAGTGGTGTACATGAGCATGTAGCTCAGTGCAGATTTCATGTTGTGTGAATCTATGCTGGAGAGGAGAGCTGTTTGGGAACGGAGACTCTTACTGCACCAACCTGAAAGAACTGTTGCGTGCTGGCACAGTCGGAGTCTGGAGAATGAGTCTTTCTATGACCTGGGACAGCTGCCCTAGTGTATTCAGTAAAATGTCTTGATAGAAATCTGACCAAAGAAATGGGTCGACTTCCACGAGAGCGAGCCAGCACCCTCTGTTCGTTTTTAGACATCAGACAGTTGGGAGGAGTGTGCTTGCACGTGTATTCTTCCAGCCTACATGTTGATAAAGGTTGGCATGAGAATAAGCAAGAACATGCATCTCTCCATTTCTCAGACAGCCGTGCAGTCCTTCCTGACCATCCCACCCACAGGACACAAGTCTGCAGGTCACCGCTTCACACTTGAGTTATGTTTAAAGCAGCAGTTCTCAGATGTTTCAGCTACAGGACCTTCATGTTCGTAATGATTGACAGATCCAAAAAAAGTGTCTGTCTTTATGATGGTTGTATTTGCTATACCAGAAATTAGAACTGGGGAAATTAAAAAAAAAAAAACAACATTAATTTACCTAAACCATCATGTTAATACAAGTAACATCTGGGGGAAAAAAAACACAACTATTTTTTAACAAAAGATCTGACTAGGAGAGGATCATAGTTCAGTATTTCTACAAGGCAGCTGGGTCCTGTGCCTGCTGTTTCAGGCTGTTTTAGTTGAAATATGTGAAAGTTATCAGCCCTCGTACACATGCAGTTACAAGAGGGAGGAGTATTGTAATATCTTTGCAGATAATTATAGATAGTCCAAAACTCTACGAGTGGTTGACTCACTTGGACTCGTAAATGCGAACGTGGGAGATAAAGCTGGTTAAAAGTTTATAGGCTGTGGGTCTACCCCCCCCCCCCGCGTCTTCACACCCACCCCCGATTATAAGTTATTTAGAAAATGTGGTTTCGTCGGATTGTGTCCATCTTAAGAATTTGTTGTACTTTTTAAAAAGCCATTTTTGTCTACATCACCACAGTTCGTCACAAGTATCAAAGGAGGCTGGAGCAGGAGGAAGTCAGCTGAAGCTCCGTCAGCGCTTCCTAGAGAGGGACCAGGTTTTAAAGTCACAGAGAGTGGGAACTTGTGAAGCTTGCAGGTGTTGGCAGAATCCTGATTTTGGCTTGAAAGTTCATATTGTAAGTCCACCGTGCCCGTCAGCTTCCTTGAAGTGAAACATGCAGGCAGATGCCTGAGTCGGAATCCCCTTGACTTGTCTTTTTCATCCTTTCAAGTTAAAGTAGTGTTCCATGAAGACAGGCAGCCTGTGCCAGTCCAGCCAAACATGGCAGTACGAGATACGGTTGTGGCCTTCCTGCTCCTGTGAGTAGCTGTGCTGTTCCTTGGTGGGCTTCCTTTTCCCCATGCAGAAGATCGAAAAGCATTATGACTAATAAAATATCAGTCTTTACCGTTTTGTCAAGGACATCTTTAAGTCACCTCACTTCTCTTTCTTAGTGCAGGTTTGTAGCCATAGGGATATAATGATGATTACCAGTAAGTACAGTTTAGTGTCATTGTGTTGGTGGCATGTGTATGCTTGTGTCAGTGCCTGCAAAAATGAACAGACAGACTATGTCCTCATATGTTATAAAGAAATTCTGTTTGTTACAGATACTCTGAAAGAATGTCGGGGATTCAGGTGCAGTGGTGCACACCTGTAATCCCAGCACTTAAGGAGGCAGAGGCAGGCAGATCTCTGTAAGTTCAAGGCCAGCCTGGTCCATTGAGTGAGTCCAGGACAGCCAAGGCTACACAGAGAAACCCTGTCTTGAAAAACAATGTTGGAGAATCCCAAATACCACCAAGCTACATTGAAGGTCCACTTGAAAGGAAATTCCCAGCAGCAAGCAGCTTTCCTCACACAGCAGCAGATCTCTTTTTATCTGTAGAGGGGGACAGTGAAACAGAATGGAGGTGCCCACCGTCAGGAAACAAAGAGGGATGGGTGCTGGTGCTCAGCTCTTTGTTGGGTTATTTATTCAGCTGGGGACTGAGCCCACAGGGTGTTGCCACCCGCATTCACAGTGGCTCTTCTCAGGTAAGCCTCTCTGGAGGAGCCCTGTAGAAATCACCCAAGGTGTGTCTCTGTGCCAACTCTGAATTCTGTCTAGTTGACATTCAGAATCAATCATTCTATCTGTTGTCAACTTGACACCTAAACAAAGCGGCTTTAAATCATAGCCTGTGGCTCTCGGAGGCTCATGGCCAACTCATGGCACAAAATGAGCTCATTCTGATTTCGGACCTTCCCCATAGTCTTCAGTAGTCCTGTTGGTATTTAAAAGTCTAGATCTTAGGGGATGAGGATGCCTCCCTCAATAAAGTGCCTGCCGTGCATGCTTGAGGACCTAAGTTTGAGTCCCAGTACCTGTGTAGAAAGTAGCTGCAGTGGAGAGTGTCTATAACTTCAGCATCGGGCAGAGACAGGAGGATCTCTCAGCTTACTGGCCAGCCAAGCTAGCCAAATAGTCAGTAAATTCAGGGTTCAGTGAGTGACCCTATTTCTAACAAAAAGGGGAGTGACCAGGGAAGACACCCAACACTGCTTCATGGTCTCCAGCAGCATATGTGTACCTAAAGGCATTCGTGCACACACGTGAGCAAGTACATAATTACACAAAAGTTTTTTCAGAGACCCAAGGCAGTCTTAACTGAACTGTGAGCCTATAAACTGAAAGAAAAAGCTATGTTTCTAGTGTACCAGGAAGAAGAACAAACATTTCCACTCTAAGAGAAAGGAGAGGGAAGGTAGCAAGAAGGACTGGACCAAAGCAAGCCTGAAATCTAGCAGTGCAAACACTAAACCCTGCAGATGCATTTCTGGCATCTGGAGTTTGTGATGGGATCACCCGATTCAAGCCCTTAGAAGCCCTACTCTCCTAGCTCTGCGGCAGCAGCAAATAAAGATGGTCTCTTGAACTAGTTCATTCCACGCCTGCAACTTTTGACCAACCCTGTCTCAGTGTCACAAGTGACTTCCGTCGTGCCTGCAAAACTATTGCGTGACTCTCACTTCTCAGCTCTTCTGCCAGCCCAGGATGTTGCTGGCCTCCCTTGGATGACAACCACGGGCTTTGGTGTGCCTTTGAACCCTGAGCCCTTCAGGGCCGTTCTCATCTGCACTATTAACAAGCTGGAGCCATCAGTGCGGGATGCAGCCCTCAAGGTTCCTTTCTGTTGTCACGGTGCAGAGCATGAGAGTACTAACTTCATTACAATTGTTGTAGCTTTCTCTGAGAACCCCACCCCATCCCACCTCCACCCCCGTTTACGGCTCTGAACTCATCCTCACCCTTCCCTCACATAAGACACATTGCCCATGTCTTTCTGCTTTGCTTGTTTACTTCCTTTTACTTCAGACTTGAATCGGAGCAGTGAGCATATCAGGACATGAATGTCAGCTTGCTATGAGATTTCCTCGGCCAGATGACTAAGTCCATTACTTTTGAATTTAGTTTCAAATCAGTTATGTTCTCAGGATACAGGCAGAATGAAAGCAGGTTCTCTATCCAAAAGATGATATGAATGAACTCCAGCCCAGTTTCCAATAGACTCCTTCATCTCCAGAAACCTTTTAAGCCAAGGCCTCTGTTGTCCACATTTCTGTCAACATTCTGATCTTTGAAAATTCCCACCAAAATACGTCTCTTAAGCTCTGCTGTATTACAGGCTGTTTCTAGTTCCTTGCTCAAAGCTCTCACATTTCTCCTATAAACCAGTTCCCAAGTTGGTCAGTTTTATCACAGTGGCTCTGGGTGTCGGTTTTCTATGCTAGTTACTATTCTTGTTGTTTGTTTTTTTTAAATTAAAACTTACAAATTAAGAACAAACACCACCACCCAGAAGAATTTACCAGACCCAAAGTCTGTCTCAGTGAACCTCTATGCAGTTAGAATAGCCATTTTGAAACTGCAGAACTTCATATTTCATTATCAAATGTATCTTTCATGCACTTATCTACCACTGAAAACTGAGAAGTTTATCCTAGAGGTAAAAGTAGAAAAGGAGTTTTCTGTGTTTATTCATGACTCATGCCCACTACCTGTAGTCAGTCCTGTATCATCAGCTACTGTATATGCCCTTTCTTGTTTTCCTTTCTACATATTACACTGTACCCACATGTACATTTGTTTACATATATGCTAGGATCCACATATGAGGGAGAACATGTATATTTTTTTCTTTCTGAGATCGTGTGACTTCACTTATTCTAGCCCCATTTTCTAGAAATCTTGTGATTTTTTTTTTAGAACTTAGTATGATAGTACATAAAGTGGAGTGCTGTTAAGCTCGACTTTTTTGTTATTGTTACTAAGTAACTAGTAAGAGGCAACATAAGGGAGAACAAGTTCATCTTGGCATATAGCGTGAAGGGAAGCCATCCACCATGGCGGGGCAGGCACGATAGTGGTGCTCACATTGCCTCCATAGCACGAGGAGGGAGGGGTTAAATCTCAGAACTTTTGTCTTTGTCTTGTTTATTTTTAAATCCATACACCCTGTAGTAGTTATTGTACAACTTCTCATTTTTTCTTTTGTTTAACTTGCCTCTTGATCTTGTTTTAAAAGCTCAGGTAGCTTTTTACCATCCTCACAGTTGGGTACTTTTGTATATATATATGTATATATATATATATATATATATATATATACACACACACACACACTTAACATTCAAAAGTATTTACTGATTTTCTCTTCTGTGCCAGTAATTGTCACAGGCATCACAACGATCATAGAGCTAACACTGCAGCGAGGGAGACAATCCATGAAATAAATTGTGTGTGTGAATATCATCAAATATTGATATGAGCTGGAAACACAGGGATGAGAGATGGAGTAGAGAAACTTAGAGGCTGCTAATTTAAATAACTTAAATCAAGAACACTCTTGATTTAAAGTCTGTTTTTCAGAAGGTGACAGTGAGCAGAAACCCTCAATGAAGTCTAGGGGTCAAGTGTGAGCGTGCCTGGAGAAGAATAGCCATGCCTGAGCCTGGACCTGGAGCTTTGTCCGAGGGGCAGCCAGCAAGCCGAATTGTGGTGTAGTGATAGATGGGGAAACTGCCGGGCAGTTTAGTCACAGAGATAACTGGGGACCAGATGAAGCAAACCACTGTGAGTTCTAATAAGGAACTTGTGTCTTACCCTGAGGGAACTGCATACAACCCGCTGTGTATTCTGTTGGGCTCCGCTGTTCTTCCAGAGGAATGGATAGGAAGACAGATGCAGTTACACCTGGGGCAAATTGGAGGCCCTTTGTTTCCGTTGATGGGGTGAATACTAGTTTAGGGGTTAGCCTAGTCTAGGGTGGTGGGGGGCAAACTGTTCTGGTGTTTCAAGGTAGCAGTAAAGAGCATTTGCTGATGGATTGGAGATAAAAGTGTGTGAGAATGAGGGAGGTTAAGGTTTTTACTTATGTAGTTAGTAGATTGGAAAAACCGTGGGAAAGTGTAGCTGAAAAAAAAAAAATCAAGCTTCTACTTGCTAATCTCCGGATGCTTTCTGTACCGAAGAGGAACTTGCAGGTGGGTGGCGAGGTTATAGGATTCAACATGTAAAGGGAAGTTGAGCTAGAGAAGGAAGTCACAAGCTGTCCTCATAAAGATGGTGTTTGCTAAAGGCCTGGTTGGGCTAGCTAGAGAATGCGGCTAGTGTAAGGAGGAGGGTCTCTGATGCGTGGCAGTTCATGACTCTGTCCTAAAAGTTAGAGGAAAGTAGGAGAGTGGTCCTTGGTGGGAGGGGCCAGGGAAGTGATCTGAGTGTCTAGTGATCTGAGTTGCTGACTGGTTTCCCGGCAGGAACTCACTCATTATGTTAGGTAGTCTCTGCCTTTAGGGTGAAGACTGGTTCTTAGCAGGGTTAGTTTTACAGGCCAGCCACTGCCATGCTCACAAATGTTTTTGTTGCTGTTGGATTGTAGCAGACTTCTGATTCTGATTCTATAGACCAAGCGTGATGGTGCATGTCTGAAATCCCAATACTTACGAAGCTGAGGCAGAATGATGTACATTCATAGCTAATCTGGTCCACATAATAAGACCCTATCTTTAAAAAAAAGAAAAGGAATAGAGGGACATAGCAGTAGTAGTCCCTCATGTTTACCAAGACACAAGCTGCCACTGGTTTCTGGGATACAAAGTTGGATACAAGCAGCCCTGTAAACTGTCTGCTGCTTGTGGTCCAACAAGAGAATGCATACGAGGTTTGTAGTGCATTGCTAATGATGAATTCTGTACAGAATCTCATAATAAAGCAATGTCAGAAAGTTGTTGTTATGACCGATATTACAACCAAGATGTACAGTCAGTCACAGTGCATGCTATGTGAGCATAGGGATAGGAGTTTAAGTGCCCTGTATCCACATAAAGTCTAGGTGTGGCTGCACACCTGTAACTCTAGCCTCACAGGCAGCCAATCATGGGCACTCAAGGGCTAGCCCACCTAGCCTAACTAAGAGACTATGGCTTCAAGGCAGTAAGACAGAGAGCCATAGAGGAAGAAACCCAATGTCATGCTCTTGCACACAAAGACCATCAACTTCTGATTTCCATTCCTATTCTTTCAACTGTTGAGTCTTTATACATATAAAACAAACAAGTTCTCCAGCCCCTCAACCCTACTTTTTTTTTTTTTTTCTGATCTCACTGTCTAGCTCAGGCTGGCCTGAAACACAAGAGCCTCATGTTTAATCCTTTTGAGTTCCACCAAGCCCAGCATAAAGAGATCAGCAATCTTAAAGTACAGGAAGGTATTTACGAGAGGTTGTTCGTTTGAAAAGCAAGAGCCACACTTCCTTACAAGGTACTATAGGAGAAATCCCACAGCCGGGATGAAAAACCAGATTGCCCCGGAGGCATTGAGGTCAGACCTGTGTTTGTGCTTTGTGTGCCCCACTTACTGTCCTGCCTTGCTACCAAAGTGAACAATAAATTGGGGTGTTCGAGCCAGGTGGGGAGAGAAAGGGAGGTTATGGTGGCACTTGAGTTGGTGAGATAGGAATTTCGTTTAAAGCCGGGAGCAAGGACACATGCCTATAATCCCAGCACTCGAGGGAGAAGTAGGCGGATCTTTTGAGTTTGAGGCTAGGCTGGTCTACGAAGTGAGTCCAGGGCAGCCAAGGCTACATAGGGAAACCCTGTCTTGGGGAGGAAAAACAAAACAAAACAAAACAAACAAAAAAGATTTTCTTTTACAGTCTCAGATTTCATCTTTATGATAAAGGTGTTACCATTTTTATGATAAAGGTGCAGTCCGCTGGTGATATCATGCTTGCCTAGCCCTTTCCTTCCCTAGATCCTGATGCGAGAGTCCTGATACCTTAGACCCTTTGGTACCTTCCAACTCCCACCCTCCAGGCTAGGGCCTTGTAAAATTTTCTGTATTGCTTTTCTTGGGGCTGTGAGCAAATAACTAATGAAAGTCGCTGAAGAGGAGAAGGGTTTGTTTTGGCTCAGGGAGGGGAGGAGACGGAATCAAGGCGGCGAAGGTATGCCGGTAGATACAAGAGGTGCAGGGGATTAGATAGTCTCCACAGCCGACGAGTGGGGAGAGAGACAGTGCTGCCACTGAAATCACTCTTTCTCCGTTCCCTTTTCATTTTGTCCCAGTCTGCGGGTCGGTGCTGGCCACACTCAGCGTGTGCCTTCCCCTCTCACAAACATGCCCAGAGGTGTGTCTCTGGTGGCTCCAGATCCTGCCACAGTGACAGTAGAGATAAACCCCTACGCATCATCTCAGGGTTTTCCTGAGATTTAGATGTATGCATGTGTTAGGAGAGTAGGCAGGATCTTCATAAACTGTTAGCCTGGTGCTGGCAGAGGTCCTCTGCCTGGGGGTACCTGTCAGAGGGACCGGGGCACTGATGTCCCTTCACATAAAGATGCTAAGGTTGATTTAGGGCTAGCTGGGACCAGGAATGAGCCAAGTCCTGTCCTCCTCTGGCCCTTGCTCTCTCCATGTCTCCTTGGCCTGGTGAACCAGTTGTTGTTTTTAGAATGTTTTCCCTCTAGAGCCCTCAGTCCAGAGCACGCAGCCTTAATTAGAAATCTCTCCTCTCTCTGCAATGCTGTGTCTGCCTGCCAGTGACTGCAGATCTAAGCTGTTGCCTGAATCAGTCAGCGCTGTCTGGGTAGGGACCACTGTCTGTTGTTCACCAGGCATGGTAGCGTAACACGGGGGTGAAGAGCATGACGTTTGGAGCCCTGACTGTCACTTAGTGAGCAGTGGCAGAATTAATGTAGTTTTTCTGGTTCTCAGTTTCTCTACTCTAAAATGGGAGTTGTCTGTGGATGTGTCTTAAAAGTGCTGTTAGAGGGCTCAGATGAGGAGCCGAATATGCCTGGCCCAGAGTAGCTGTCTGTAAGTTACTGTTGCAGTTAATGCCATATTGTTACAGCTGCTCTTGCTGCCGTACACTATGTCCGCTAGTGTCCCTGCCATCGTATCCTAAGTGGAGTGAGGTCAAGGCTGGTGCCCACTGCCTTCACAGTCGTGTTCACTGGGTATGGCACGGGGAGTCTGTGTACTCAGATATGCATTGCGCTTATTAGCCAGGTGTTTTGGGAACATGGGGAAAGAACGGTCTCAGGAATGTCCTGCTGCAAGGAAGTCTCCTTGCTGCTGCTCCAGATGGCTGGGGTGGACCCAGAGCCAGGGTTACATGGTAGCAGCACAGCAGGAAAGAAGACTGAAGAGATTGGAGGTTGTAGGAGACAAGAGTGCAGAGTGAGGCCAACGCAGAACCTGGGAGTGGTTATGGGTGGTGCTGTGTTGCTCGAACCGGATGTGAAACACAAAACTGTCTAGTTGGGTTAAAAGCACAAAGTGAGACAGGCAAATTTAATTATAGTATATTTTATTTGGTTTCAAATATATACAAAATACTTTTAACATGTTAGTATTTGACTGTCATTTCAATAAATAATATTTAATACAAAAATGGTTTTCTCATTTGTGTTTGTTTTCACTGAATCTTTGGTATGACTTTATGCTTGTGGCATGTCTTACTTTGGGCTGGTCTGTTCCAAGAACCCATGCACCCGGTGACCACTGTGTTGAATGGAAGGGAACTGGCAAAAAAGACAGTGCCTGTAACAGTGGAGAGAATTTGAAGGGCTAATGGTTGGACAGGCCATGGTTTTTGTGTGTTGATGAGGCAAGTGGCCTTCAGGTTGGAAGAATTTAGGCAAAAAGCCTGGGCTTTATCTGTGTTTTCAGGAGTGGAGGGGGAGGTGAGCTGATGATCTACACTTGAAGTTGAGGGTTTAGGTGCGATAATGGGCTTCATGGATGTAGAGCTTAACTCTTGGGGCCCCGTCGTCTTGAGTCCTGGAAAAAGGATTTGATGCGCTGTAAACCCAACATGACCTCTGGGCTGTCCCTCCCAGTCAGGCCTGTTCTGCTCCTGCCCCCGCGCTGCCTTAAGCTACTGTTGGACTCCAGGAAATAGTCGCCCCACCCCCACCCGGGGATGGTTGTGGCCAGAGACAGAGAGCAGCAGCACGTGTGGTCATTCTCACACAAGCAGGAGCTCTTGGGAGAATGGAGCCTGGGGCCTGCCAGATAAGTGCACTGTCACGGTGCTGTGCCCGCCCAGCCCTTCAGAAGGCTCACTTTAAAGTCACGTACAATAAGGTCAGTCATAAGCCATTTTTGTATTAATAAAAGTATGTCCATTTTGGACATGAAGTTTGGAGAACTCTCTTGAATCTCCATCCAGGCAGCTGCTTCTGTGCCACAGTCTGTCTTCAGGAGTGAAGTGATTGTGGTTACTGTAGGGAGCAACCTGTCTGTCAGGTCTTTCGTGCAGGGTGCTCATCTGCTCTGGGTCTGTCCATCCCGTTCATTCGCCAGCCACCATAACCGTTCATTTACAATGTGCCATTCTCTTTACAAGAACCAGAAGTAAGGGCACAGAAATAAGGTTGTTTTGTTTTGTTTTGTTTTTAAATCAGAAACAAAGTCTAGTTATTACTTAGTGGTTGAGCTGCATGACAAAACTAAATGTGGCCGTATGTAGGAGTTGATATGTTGATATGCAACCAAATTATTTGCAGGGCTGGGGAGGAGGGGATGCCCGAGGCAGGTGGAAGGGGCGCTGTAGCAGTGTATCAGTTCAGAGGATGGTGCGTCAGGCCAGAGCAGAAGTTGCCCCAGCTGCTAACATGTCTTCATTTTATCGCATCTGTTTGCTCAGCTAAAGGTTTGCTGCCCTGTGTTGGGCATCAGAGGTGCGGAGAGCATATCAGGTGCTGCTGGGCCCAGAATGAGGGCCAAGAGGGGACACCAGTGCTCAGGTCTGAGGCTTGATGCCCTTTCTACCTTCAGCACTAAGCTCAAGTATGGGTCAGTCCCCAAGTGAGGTGTTAGGGATGGAGTCATCAGGCAGTATGGTAGGAGTTCCTTGGCCTTGAGAAGTCCTTCATTGCCTCTGCCTGTACAGATATGGGAAGGCCCTCTGGAGAGACTGCACTGAAACCGAATGTTGAAGATGGAGTGTGGATTAGCGGAGAGGAAAGGGTGGAGTGATCCATCCAAGCCCTAGATTGGGAAAGAGCAAAGTGCCCCTGGTGTGACTGCAGTTGTGGGGCAGGGCAGAGCACAGTGAGGGTAAGGAGGCAGGTGGACAGCCGGAAAGATGGTGCAGGGAAGAAAGGCCTGACCCCTGCATGCTGGGGGAGCCTGACTGCAGTGGGGGCAGGGAGCCCTGGGTTGACAGTACAGAAGTGTTGTCCCTCTACACTGACGGTGATCATTTGGAAAGATTCAAAGGGGCTTTGAACCTAAGCGATGAGAAGCAGTTCTGTCCAGGCCTGGACTGGGGAGACATGGCAGAGATGTGCTACCAGGAGGATTTGGAGAAGGCAAGTGTTAATTTTAAGGATGAGTGAGGAAGGGGCATTTCAGTCTGGGTCAGACACCCCAGCTACGAGTCCAGGTGTGGAAGTCAGGAGCTCCGCTGAGGGAGGCGCCTAGGTTTTAGTGTGCAGATCTTGAGGGGTCAACAGGAAGCCTGGGGTCTTTGTGGGAAAGGAGCACCTGGCTCTGTCCTGTGGTGAATGAACTCATGAGTGTTGTCAAAACCTGAGAGACAGTAAAGAGACAAACTCAAGACAGAAGGAAGGAGGAAAGACAGGTCAGTGACGGGATACAGCTGAGGAAAATGGAGTAGTGCAGTCTCCCACTTTGAGTTTTGAAAATTTTCAAATCTATAGAAATGTTGGGAAAATAATACAGTAATTACCAGGTAATAGTTTTATTGATTTTGTGTATGTGTCCATGGTGTATGGGTGTGATACACACACACACACACACACATACACACACACACACACACACACACACACACACACACACACGCATGCACATGTGCACACACACCAACTTTGTGTAGTTGAAGCTCCTCTTCCACTTTTTTTGTGGGTTCCAGAGACTGAACTCAGGCCATCAGACTTGCTTAACAAACACTTTTACCTGCTGAGCCATCACTGCCCCTCTAAGAATTAATTCGTTCATTATTGCCCTGTGTGATGTCTGAGTGTGGGTAGCATGGGTGCTGTGTTGTGGCGTGGAACAACATTTGGGTGTCAGTTCTTTTTCTGTGGTGGGACCCATTGGTTGAAGTCGCTTTGTCAGGCTTGCACAAAAAGGCACCTTTACCCCATCCTGTTCACTTCTCCCCTAAAACTAGCAAGTGTCAGCATCCTGTCACACTCACTTTATTGTGGTCCTGCCTTAGTTCCCTGGAAAGAAAGAGCAGGGGAGAGGGACACACTGTATTTTTGTCTGTTCATTGTATTTTGGGGGGCTGGGTCTCATGTGACCCAAGCTTGTCTCAAATTTGTTATGTCTCTCAGGCTGGCCTTGAACTCCTGACCCTCCTTCTTCTACCTCCCAAGTGCTGGGATTTTAAGGTACATGTTACCATTCCCAGTGTAAGGGGCAGTGTAACTAGCTCTAAGGGCAGAGGCAGCTTGTGCAAAGGCCCTGAGGTGGAAGGATCTTTAGCTTGTGTTTCTTGATAAACAAGGAATAAATTTTACTGGAGCAGCAAGGAAGAGGTGGGAATCAAGAGGTGGGAATCATGGGAGACATTAGCATCATGGTAGGAGGAGGCCATACCAGTTAGGGCCTCCATAAAGACTTGAGAGTTTACTGTGAGTGAGTTGGAGGTCAAGAGAGACAGCTGTGGTCTGGTCTGTACCTTTAAAGGATCCCTGAGACTCTAGCAGACAGACTGGGGTAGAGGGCAAGGCAAGAAGTGAGGAGATAAGCTGGAGAGCCACATCACTGGGGCAGGCTGCTCTGGGCGAGGCTGTCAGGATGCGAGCTCTCTGTGCTGAACATGGAGTTAGTCCGTTACAGTTACAGATGGGTTGGGATGGAAGTTGAACCTGTGAAAGGACAAGGACCATGCCAACATCCTAGCCTGCTGGTTGAGTGACAATTTGGGGATCCTGGAGGTGGGCAGAGAATCGAGAATAAGGACTGAGGTGACTGCTGAGGTGTCTGTCCTTGGACTGAGGTGTCCAAGGGGCTATCAGGCTGGCCTGTTGGGTAGAGAGGCCCACAGCTCAGGGGGGAGGTCTGAGCTGGAGGAAGGACTTTGCAAAGCACCCAGCCGGATGGAGGTAGCATGCTGACTTCGACACATGGGTAGAGCGGAGAGGACTTTAGGCCCAGGAGCCCTGAAGAAATGACAGGTGGGGAAGATAAGCCAGGCAGAAAGTGCAAGGAAGGAGGGGAAAGGGCCATCCTGGATGTCTCCCGAAGAGGCAGCAGTGAGTGAGCAGCTGTGTGGGCTGTTGCTGGGAGGTCAGGTGAGCTGAGGAGCCAGCCGGTGGGGGTGGGGTCACCTTGGTGAGCGCAGCTCTGTGGAATATTAATGTGGTTAGAGCAGACTGAAGAGCACTGGAGGAGAGGAAGTAAAGACAGCAAATGCCGTTGCTCTTTCAAGGACTCTTCTCTACAGGGGAACAGAGAAGCAGGGTGAGAGTGGGAGGAAGATGTATCAAGTGGCTCAGTAAATACCTGAAATAGTTAGTGTGAGGCCGGCTGGAAGGATGCGCAGGTGGGGAGGACTGGCCGTGCAGGAGGCACAGTAAGAAGTAGGTGGATCAGTTTGGAGGAGATAGCTATCTAAATTACTCCCCAAGGCTGACTTCTAAACCACTATTTTAAAGTGTTGCTGCAAGGGTTCTCTGTGTTGCAGAGGCGAGAATAGGGACCGCCTTGGCTGTGTTTAAGGCTTCCAAAGCTCTGGGCACCTGCCGGTGCTTATCAGTGCTGCGTTGCCGCAGTCCCTGACTCCTGCTCCGTGGCCCCTGGTTCTTCTGCGTGTGCTGGGAAGAATTTGGGTGCTTGGAGGCTTCCTGGTCATGATGTCCCAAGGCCAGTATCCAGCCTCCATGTGTCACTAGAACTTTTCCCAATGAACCTTTTCCTACAGGCCCTTGACAGCATTTGGTGGCCTGTGCTGGAGCTCAGGCTGGACAACGTCAGGGGCCACCTTTTTTTCCTCCCCTCTCTGAGGATTTTTTGTTTGTTTGTTTGTTAGGGATATAGGACTTCTAAGTTAACAAGCTGAAAGAATTTTGTCTACCCAAGCCTTATTTTTCTGGGAACGGGTACCACTTTATACACCTTGTATTGACCCGAGACTTTAGTTCCTCTGGGAGGAACTGACAGCCTGTGGGGTCTCTCAGAGTTTTCCCTTTGCACCTTTGAATTCTTCATTGCCCACGGCGCTGTGTCACATTAGGACTTTTCATATGAGCACGTAGTGTACATTGAACATCTCTCCCTCACCCGAGATTTGCTTCTGTAATGGAAAAGATACATTTTATTGGAAGGTTTCATTTAGATTTCCAGTTCTGGTACTGGAAATCTAGTCTTCAGAGATCTTCAAATTAATTTTGTTTTTGTTTGTTTGAGAAACTTCATTATACTTCCCACTGAAATTATCTTTACTCCCCCTCCCCGTGTTACAAATGCTTTTTATTTTAACATTTTCAACATGGCAATGCCAGACTGCCTTGAAAAGATTATGTAGTGAAATTGATACATAAATATTGCTAAAAATCCCTCTTAATGAGAATAATTATCTTTTCCTTTTGCTCTTACATTTGTATTTTAAATGAGGACATTAGAACACAGGTGTTAGCATTTTAGACAGAATGAAAATATCTTATCAGAAGTCACCTGAAGTAATATAATTTAAGCTTAGTAGTGAATGTGACATAGATTATTCAGCGTGAAGTGTTTTCAGATGGACACAGGTATCTTAGTGATAGGACACTGGTGAGTGGCTGCTGCTCCTAAGGCCAGGCTAACCTGCACAGCTGTTTAAACTCCAGCAGCTTGGCTCGGAGGGCACTGCTGTTTTATAACCGTATTTAAAAATCTGTTCCTCTTTTACTCCCTCAAACTGAGCTCAGAGATATAATGGGTCCCATTATGGGTAAAAGGTCTGTGACTCAGCCATCGAGCTACTCAAACTCTGGGCTGTTTTAATTGCCACCATTAAAGCTTTAGTACTTTTATCTCATAAAAATAGATATCATTGATGTAAAATGTGTGCCTGTTGAAGATACATGTGTACCTCTGCCCTCATAGTTAGCTAATCAGCCATTTGAGTTCCAAGTTAGTTGGGTTTTATGCAAATGGGAACATGACATAGATCACAAATTTTGTTCTGAGTTAGTCCTTTAATTAAGAAGACATTCCAGTGGTTCTCAGGGCAGCATCTCAGACTCTGTCTCTCTCAAAGAACCTTACTTTGGCTTTGGTTTACATAGAAACTGCGTTGAATTGATAGAACATTGGTGGGTCCCCAGGTTTTTCGAACCCAATGGTACACTGCTTCTGGTCCAAGCACTGACTTCAGTGGTTCAAGGGATATAGACAGACTACCCTTCAGCCCTTAGTTGGCGCAGTAGCTAAGTCTAAATGTGGTAGCTGGAGGTGTCCTCTCCCCGCTTGTCTGCTGGTATGTTCTTGTTGCCAAAATTATAAATTCTATGATGAGGAAATTTCAAAGTGTGATGGAAACTCCAAGAATTCGTCGTAGCTAATTATTAAAATGTGAATAGCCAGTTTGTCCAGGGCTTTGTTTTTCAGGGTGCTAGCATGCCACCGTCATTCATTATTCATATTGCTGTGCACAAAGATGACACCTCTCTGGATCTGCCGTGAGTGCATCTCAGCAAAGTTCAGCTGCCTGCCCATTCAGGCTCGCATCTATTTCTCTAATTACCTGGCCGTCTCAATAGGTGGCTCCCTCCTGCTCCTGCCGTCGCGGGACTGTGTTCAGATAAGAGAACAGAGTCTTGACTCTTAAGGACTCAAATCCAGGCAATTCTAAAACACAAACCCACCCACACAAAACATTTGTGAGCTACACAGCCAGCCTTTCTACTTGCCCAGCTGTGTACATTCAATTATAATAATTTTCTCAGTTGCATAACATTGCTGTTTGTTTATTGCTGCGTTATTAGTCAGTGAATGAACCTCCCTCTTTTTGACCCCTCAGCAGTGTTTATAAAATACTTAATTGCTTTGGTATCTTCTGTTTTGTGTGTAATTCCAGCTGGAAGGAGTCATGAGGACATAGTTCCCTGTAAGTGTTTATAAAAGACTGTTTCTAATGTGCAGTAAAGTTTCTTTAAAAAGTCAGTATTGTGTGTGTGTGTGAACTTGAGAATGAAGGTTTTCTTTAAAAGTCTTCTTGTGACACTGTAAGTGGTACAGTGGGAGCCCCTGACCTCTCCCCAGCCCTGTGCAGGTGGTCCTTACACTCTGCTCTCCTTGCCTCTTGGAGTAGCTACCAACAGTGATGAACTGGTAGGCAGCATGGTTGAGAATGTGGGCTTTGCAGAGAGACTGCCTGGTTTCAGTCCTCCCTCCTTTTAGGCTGTGTGTGTGTGTGTGTGTGTGTGTGTGTGTGTGTGTGTGACTTTTGATAGATTTCTGTCCCCTTTGGCTGCATTAGATTTTAACATTTGTAAATCAGAGAACTTATGATGGCACTCTTCACAGAGACACAAGGAAGCTCTGCCATGTTGTTTCAGTGTGTCCACTATCTCACAGGGGAACGAGGATCCTAGGGGAAAGAAACCAAAAAGAAAAAGTTCAGATCCGAAATCAGAGACTGTTAGTAGTATTAAGGTAGGTATTTACTGAGCCTGAGGATTGCTGTGGGATGTGTCCCCACACACGTCATGGGCATGGGTCAGCTGAGAGCACTGCACTGCTCGGGGCTCTCCAGGGTGTAGACCTGAGGCCTCACTGGAATCTTCACCACCAGGTTTGGCAGAGTCACTCTTGGGCTACCTGGAACAACAGGTTTGCCGGGTATCACCGGATGCCACCCTCAGCCCCTAGAGGCTGCCTTCGAGTCAGGCCTGTGGTTTGTTCTCCACCATGGCCACTGGCTTCTTCACAGCTTAGAACAACAATCTTCTCTCCTCTTTAAAAAGCCTCCCTGATTTTAGTCAGGCTTGGCTAGGATAATTGCCTCTTTGAGGTAACCCCAAAGCAGTGCTTTCCCACCTTGATCAGACCTGTGACATCCTTTTACCTTGGGCTAGAAGTCATAGGTCCTGCCACACTCAGCTAATGGGGCAGCTTTAGAATCCTGCCGCCCACAAGATGCGAGTGAGTTTTTATAGAGCACAGTAGTCTATCATTAAGCATTTATTGTGCACTAATATGCTAGAGTCCCAGTCTCTGAATCTAGTGGAGAACTTGCCTAGAGTGTATAAATTCACTTTATCACTAAATTCCTTTAACCGCCCCCTCCCTCCTTCAAAGATAGTTTTAGTCCCAATTCTGCAAACCCCTGGGATTGCTCAGTGTTAGAGAGAGAGAGAGAGACCTATTGTCAGTCTCTGAAGTCTGAGTTTTTAAAAAGCCATGGGAATGAAGATCAGAGTAAGTTGCTCTTAACATTCTACTTTTTAAATAACGGATGTAAGCAGTGTGAGTTGTCTTTCTGGAGCCAAAGTCTATACCCTGATCACCTGTTGACCCCACCTTTTTCTAGAATGTCCCTCTTGTAGAACACTGGTCATGCCTGCTATTACTAGGGACTTCCCTGCTCTTGTGGCTCAAGCAACACAAGGAATTATTCACTCTTACTGACACAGGCCTTTAAAAAACAATTTTTATTATCATTATTTTTGGTTAGGATGCAAACTACTGGGTTTCTCCAGAGGCCCTTAAACTGTATTGCGTTTGTGGTTGTGTTGTGTCTTCCGTGCGATGCAGGGGCAGTTCTGTCACCCTTGTATCCCTCCTACTTAAAGAGCTTTTCATGAAGGAGATGGTCAAGACACAGAACATTCTGGTTACCTGCGCACTATCTTTGAACAGCTGTCAAGTGGGAGAACATTGCTCAAGTTTCACATAAACAACTAAGCTAATTTTTCCAAGCATTTATGAAGTCATGGAAACACATCAAAACATGTTCAGTTTAAATCGGTTTACTTTGTACCCTAGGGGTGTGTGTTTGTAGATGAGCAGGCCGTTTCCACTCCGTGGTCCCTAAGTGAAAGCCTGTGATTTTTATCTAGTGTTTTCCCTGAGAAATAACAATCGACTTACAAGGCAGAGGAAAGAAAGGGTTTAGAGTCCTTCCAGTGCGGCTGATTGATTAAAACACATGTAGGTCCATTCTGTAGGATCTGGGGAGAGTTTTAAAGGCAGGGCAGGGAGCAAAATTGTCTTTTCCTGGCCCTTGCAGAACTGAACTAGTCCCTGGGATGTTCCGTCTCATCACTGACTTGAGTGGCCTGACTCTCAGGGAGCTCTGAGGGCTGTGCTGGCACTCTGCCTTGGAAACAGCACTGCTCACCTCCAACTCCGCATTTGGGCGAAAAATCAGTGACACTCAGCGATACTCTAAAGCTTTGCTCCACAACCTAACTGGAGTCCTGCCCCGACCCTTTGAAGCAAAAATTTCAACTTTGTATTGAAATAAAAGCCACACCACCACTACCCCCTCCTGTAGGGCAGGGCTAGGATTTTAGAGCCACCATCTTTATGGCTTGGGTTTGGACAGTGGCCACAGCAGAGCTGGCTGTACAACCACCCTTCTAGATGACGACCCCATCATGGTGATGGCCAGCAGGCTTCCGCGTTCTCAGGGCAGAACAGCAAAGCACAGGCGCTTCATGGGTGTTAAAATTAAAGCCTTTTCTTACAGCCTCATGACTTTGAGTCCTTTGTAAGGCTTCCGTTCCTGCCCCTGACCCTCCTCTTCCAAGCAATGTTAACATCACTGAACCAGCCTCAGAGGGCCATTCCAAGGCTGAAGAGAGGAGGCATGTCAGGGGCTTAGTGGAGCTGAAAGCATGTCTAATTAACCAACAGCAAATAGTTGAAAGAGAAACTTGACTCAGTGCAGTGCCCTGGGATGGCTTCAGAACTTGGTGTTTGAACCGCCCGCCCTCCCCACCAATGCTAGGATCTGCAATGCCCTCTTCCCATCACCCCAGGAGTGCTGGCTGAACACCTGAATAGGCCTGTGGGTCTGCACCCGACTCTCAGAGACCCCCAAAGCTGCAGTACCCAGCCTTGGGCAGGTAGGAAGAGAAGAGAAGATGTAGGAAAGAGAAGAAAGCCAGAGGTGGCATGGATGATGAGTAAGAAAACCAAAGAGCAAAGGGGACAAAGTGCTACCTGCCCCTGCCAGCTCTGAGGGTGCCGAGGAAAGCTTCTGTGCTAGTGGCATCTGGCTCTGCAGTGTCCTTCAGGTCTAAAATTTCTCTTCAAGGGCTCCCTAGGCCTGGCCCCACTCCTAAGTCAACTGTGCCTCTGATTTGAAACTGCTTCAACGCGGTTGCCTGCACATTTGTAGCTCTTAAGGGTTTTATGATGAATCATTTAGATGCCGGGTATGGCTGGCAGCGCTCACCTGTAATCCTAAGTACCCACGAGGCTGAGGCAGGTGGATAACAAGTTTCAAGGCCAGCCAAAACAAAACTAAAGTTAAAATACAGACAGACAGACACACACGCACACATATATACCTCGGCTTGAGTTATGTGTTTTGTGTTTTCCCATCCCAACATCCCAGTGGTTCTATTTCTTCCCCAAATATGTGTTGAATGAATAAATTAGTTAGGCTCCTGATAGTAAATGTATCAATAGCAGCATCTCTAAAAAAAATTTTTTTTTAGTTTTATCCTAAAAGTCTCAGGAGCACTTACTGTACCATTGCTAAGTACTCTGAATCTTTATATACTGTTTGGGCCAAAGGATGAACTTTAGTTTTTATACCAGGCTTAACTTCCTTAAAGAAGGTAAAGGATTCAGGACGCAGGGATGACTAGATAAAAAAAAAAAAAAAGACAAAAACAAAAGTTTACAATGTCAGTAATAGAAACGTGTCCAAAATAATTTTTAAAAAGTATCATGAAGTGCTTTCCCCATCGTACGTAACTAATTAAGCTTTGTAATTTGTAAACCATTTAAGTGGTAGTTGGCTGTGTTGCAAGCCCGTGTTTCTTGCTAGCTGAGTCGCCAGTGGTGGGCTACTTCCTTTGGAGATGTCTCGTCTCTGGAGTGCGCCCATGGCTCTTCTCTGTGTCTCCCTGTGGCTAATTTGCTGGGGGTATAAGGCAGTAGAAATGGTGTCTCCCTAGTCCAGTCAATAGCATCTCTCCACCTTTGCCAAGCATAGTTCTGAATCTGTACCTGTTGACATATGTGTAAATTCAGATAGAAAATGCATGCTTCTTTGCAGATAAGATGTCTTGTATGTGAAATTTTAAATACAATTAGGAATTGTATGTATTGTGTGTTGGTGGTATGACTATGTTCCTGACAGGTACAGACTTGAAGGCAAAAATATGAAAAAGAAGATAGCCTTTTGTTTTGTTTTGTTTTCTTCCCTTTCTTTTTTTTTAAAATTCTTTATTAATTATACTTTATTCACTTTGTATCCCCCCTGTGGTTCCCTCCCTACTCCCTTCCCAATCCCTCCCTTCCTCCACCCTGAAGATAGCCTTTTTAAGCCAGAAAATACTTAGAAGAAAAATACACTCAAGACAGTTAAGAACTCTCTCCCTCTACTTTCCTGTCGTCTATGATATTTCAGGGTACTGTGGGTCAGTTTTGCCTAGAAGTAGCAGAGTAACTGCTCTTGCTTCCCCCGTTGGCTCACTTTTGATAAGTGCATCTGGCCCCTCTATACTTCTGTATGAGGGCATACTCCTGTTTCCTCAATTGCTGTGCTGTCAGCAGTAAAGTGAGGACAAAAACAATACAACTGAATTTTTTAAATATACAAAACATATACATCTTTGGCCATTTTAACTTATCATTTAATATCAGTCAGCTGTTTTGAGTCCCAAAAGACCACGCATACTTCTTACAGATATCAGAGGCATGAGGAATTATGACTGAACTGTGTTAGTAGAAAGTCCTACAGGGGTGTATGAAATACGTTTGGTATCTAAAAATCCCTCACATTCGCTTTAATAAACGCGAGGTTTTAGGAATGGCCTATATGGTAATATCAGATGTTAATGGCATTGATTACCTGTCAGGGAGTGGGGATGGATGGGAAAATGTCCACTGTAAAATTAAATAGCATTAGAGAAGACTGTACCAAGCGCCTGGTGGGGGCAGTAGGGGGAGCCCGGCCTGACAGACTTTGTCAGGGTATTAGTGGGAGCTCCAGGTTTTTTTTCCCCTACATGATTAAGGCAGACCATCTGTTCTTTGTTAAATGTTTACAAAAACAGCTTCCCTCTAAAAGATTCAAGGAGAAGTAGGTCTGGTAAACACTCCTATCTCTGAGCACCTTTCCCGCCCTCCTTCAGATAGTACCAAAACAATTCTGTGCATATCAAACAAGATTAATACTTTTTTGTGTTCACTCTTCACTTTTCCCCTCCTTGTGGAAGATTAAATTTTTTACCTAGTCACTAATTTATGGCCTCATTTATTTCTAAAAGAAGCATCTAAAATGATTTGTGTGCTGAAGTGTAGAGATGAATTTTCAGCTTTTCTTTCTTTCTTTCTTTTTTTGGCATTGTGTATGAACTGCTTTTTTTAAATTCATAACTGTGTTGGAAAAGCTCTCAGAAGACCCTGATATTCTGTTAGTGGAGTGGATGCCATGCAGGTTGAAGATGGGTACCCCCTAGTAAGTAATTTACTCTTCTAAACTGGAATCTTTGTTCTGACTTTCCCTTACTTTCAAAGAATAATTTTCCTCCTATTTTTTGAATTCCAAATTATCCCCCCGCAAAGATTGATTTTTTTTTTTTTTTAATGCCCTATGTAGAAAAGCTATGTCTTTTTTCCTTGTCGATTACATTAGGAAGTTACTAATTAACTGAACTTGGTCTGTTTGCTTGTAGTAAGAGTGGAAGTCAAATCAGCTAACTCAGCTAATGCCTGGGGCTGAGGTCACTGGTGTTTGTGAGGGAAAGTAGAGGCCAGTTGTGAGACTTCAGTGTTCGGTCAGTTCAGTGCTGGCTTCACTTTTCTCCTTCCCAGAAAAATGCCTGTATGCAAGGCTTCCAGAGGAGAGGGATAGAGTCAGAGGAGTGGGAGGCTTTGGAAACCCAGGTTCACATTTCCCCTTTTCCCCTTTTGAGGCTTCTGGTAGCCACCTTGCCTCCTAGAACGTACACTTCCTGTTTGAAAAGCCGGCGTAAACATAACCCCATGCTGTTCCTCCGTATATGTGTGTGAGTGTGTGCTCCTCCTCACTCTGCTCTCAGCTTGCCTTCTGACATGCCTTTACTTTGTTTGAATTCATTCCCTCTTTGCTGTGACCAGGAAGGGGCAGCATAGGTATTTTAAGACTGGTCTTAATGCCAGTTTGCTGCTGTTGCTGCTCAGGGCCCGTGCGTGTTGGGCACCCCCTCTAACTCTGCGCTCCCCATACTGGCAGAAACTTAGCAGGTGAAGGAGTTGAACTTTGGTTGAGTGAAATGACTTCTCCAGGAAGCAGTTGGTGGTGGGGGCTGGACTAATCTTTTAATGTTTCAGCTTGGGATTATAGGGCATTTCTTCCCTGCTGAAGTGTAATTGTCTTTGGAGTAGCCTGGGCAAGTTTTGGAGGGAATGGTGAGCTACCTCCTTCTTAAGCTGTGTTTCAGTTTGTGAAATGTTTTGGGGACAGTCATGGATAGGATGAAACTTGTGGTGTCTCCCTAGAAAATATGCCTGCATGTAAGGTTTTAGGAGCTGGATGGATTTAGAAGACACTGGATGAAGGAAAGCTGGATTCATCTCTGACCTCCAACCTTTTTGTGGCCTTGGGGAGTGACGTTACCTTCTGGAACTCTTAAATTTTTCTCTGAAAGATGGAGATAAATCACTATGAGGTGTTTTGTTTTGTTTTGTTTTTGTGGATTCAGGTAAATGGACACAGTACCTCAATATAAGACATCGGGTACGCCGAATAAATAAGTTGTATTGAGATGTGATGTCTGTTGCCTGCACTAACCTTCCCCCTTTGGCCCACAGTAATACTTAGCCTATCCTGTGTTTGTGCTGAGCCAGTGTGGGGTAAGCCTGGGCTCTTCACAGGTCTGCTTTTGCAGGGTGTAAGATGTATCATCTTTGACATTGGTTCCATTATGGTGTGTTTCCTCAGACAGGTTAATTTATATTAGTGTGTCATTGTCCCCAACTGTAAAATCAGAAAGTTCCTCATCCTAGTCCAAAGATCTGATGTGGGTATTTGTTGATGCTGAGGTCATAAAGCCCATGCTGGGCACATCAGAAGATCACTCATCTCCCAGGAACATAGGAAAAAGGCAAAAGATGAAGGAAAGTTGCAGATGGGATGTTTCCAGGTATTTTGTTGAAATGTAAAGGTTCTAAGATGCCACAGTTTGCTTGGTGGACAGTGAGGCTGCTCCGCCCTGTTCTGGGTCATGGGCTGTGAGGTGGCTATGGCAGGAGTCATTTACTTTGATCTCAGTTGACTTCTCAGCGGCTCATCCTGTTTGTCAGTATTTTCTAATGTGCACCTCCCTAGTACATGGCAAGATTTCCCTGAACAGCATCTCACATTAACTACTTGGATTTCTTCTTCTTAATAACTTAAAAAAAAAGTATGGCTTCAAGAAGTTAGAAATGATATTGTTCACATTTCACATTATTTCAAGAAATTTAGCCAGTGTAAAAATCATTCCTCTACATGACATTTTAATCTAGATAGTTTAATGTCACTTAATCCAGAAATGACCTGTATACTGTAAATTTATGTTATACCTAACTCCACCCCCCCCACACTTTTTAGTACTAGAAAATTTCAATGTTGGATATACATGTTCTTTTTAAAAGCAACTGTATTCTGTATCTTTGAGTTCCCCTCACCCATGGGGAGAAAACTCTACAGACTGAGTGTGTTTTACTTCTCGTCCTGTGTTCTTACAGTTGAAAGGGTACAGAGTGTCTAGTCTGTAATAGTTTTCCCCTTCCTGCACTAATGTTTTCCTGTAGTAATAAACTGGTATTTAAATTTTAACATTTTCCTTATTGAAAGGTACTTGTCCTAAAGAAAGGAAAATGTTTTTAGGCTGAGAGAAAATGGCAAATCCCATGACCCTTAGTCTGTAGATGTGTGCTTCCTTGAGCACAGACTACGACTTCAGAAAAGCGTCAGTCGCTGACTTTCAGTTCCTTTCTTTATCTGAAGAGTGAGAAACTAATTTCAATCCCATTTGTGTTTCTCAGCACTCTCCATCGGAGCCCTTCCTAGAGAAGCCAGTGCCGGATATGACTCAGGTCAGCGGACAGAACGCTCCGCTAGTGAAGAGCGACGATTACCTGCCATCCCTAGAGCAGCAGCCGCAGCAGAAAAAGAAGAAAAAGAAAAACAACCACATCGCTGCAGGGGATCCCAGTAAAGGTTTTGGTAAAGATAACTTCCCTGGTGGGATTGATAACCAAGAACTAAGTAGGAACTCACTGGGTGGGTCCCAAGAAGAAAAAAAGAAAAAGAAAAGGCCGAAGGTCAAAAAAGATCCGAAGGAATTGAAGGAACCGAAGGAGAAGAAAGAGCCCAAAACCCCGAAAGCCCCGAAGATCCCCAAAGAGCCAAAGGAAAAGAAAGCAAAAACTGTCACACCAAAACCCAAATCCAGCAAAAAGTCAAGGTAGGCTGTGGGTGGGGCTGAAGGCCGCACTGCAGAGCAGCCCCAGGCTGCAGCGGGCGCATGGGGGCGTGGAGTGGCTGTCTCCATATATCCCTGAGCACCGTTTGCTTCTACAGTGCAAAGCTAAAGTTTTTGTACATTCTAAACTTTAGGACTCCCCTGTTATGAACTGTCAATTTAGAATTTTTACTGGATTTAAAAAAAAAAAAATTAGCAACTGGCTTCTTATACAACTTCACTTGGCTCTTTGTGTAACTGATAGGAAGGATTCCAGGCAAAAGCAAGGCCACTGTGTGGCTCTAAGCGTTTCAGCGCTGTCTCCAGAACTGGAAATAAAATGAGTTGTGTCTGTTTGGCAGGGTAGGTCTTCTCTGGCAGGTTGAAGTCCTGTGGGCAGCCTGGGAGAATCCCAGGGGTACTCTACATTAGATGTGGCTTCAAGGACAAACGGTGTGGATTCTGGGTAACAGGAAAGAGCCTCTGTGTTCTCTCTATGCCCCACCAGCTCTCTGACCCCCTAGAAGGCATATTTATTCAGTAAGAAAATCTGAGGGAAGACATTGAGGACTAATTTTTTTCATTTGTTCTGAACATTTCTAACAACTGTTCTGGTCCAGTTCCAAACATCTGAATCTATTTTTCAGAATATGGCGCATGTTAGAAAATATAGTTTCCAGATGGAAGTATGGCTAGACTTGGTTAATCTGAGCCTGTTTCCACACTCTGATAGAAAACACACTCCACCTTCTGTCCCATGTGCACAAGTAAACATTTGTGTGCACACATAGCCAATTGGGCCATCGCCTCGCACTTTCTGTGACGAGGAGCCCGTTTGCTGCCGGGCTGCCCTGAGTGTGCAAGTGCATGCCAGCACACAGAGGAGATGGTGGCTGTGGCAGCAGGGTGAAAGGGCAGGGTCCCGCCAGGAGGATAATGTCATGGTTAAGCTGGGTGTTGACGGTGTGAGTCCTCATCATTTACGTTTTGTTTGGCCACGAATGCCTTTTATGATGTCCAGATAACTGCGTGTATGCAGTAACTCAAACTTACCAATACTTACCAGTATTTATGATCTTACCAGTATTTACAAACTTGGCAGCATTTACCATTGAGTTTTGATTCCTCAGTATCTAATCTCCTTATTGAAAATATTCTTCTCCCTATGGACATTAGCCTACCACTCATTACACAGCCTTTACATTTATTAAAGAGACATTTTATTAAATGCTTATTTGTAGGTAAGCGTTGACTATAATGACGAGTAGTTAAGATGCAGCTAAAAGTTTAGTCTGACGGTATGAGTTTCTTTAAAAACAAAACAACTACCTGAATGTAAATATCCGGCTTTGGTATGAGGAAGCATATACTTGCATCTCCCAGAGAGAAGCCAAGCCCTAATCTGAAACAGAAGGCGCCCTTTTTTCTTAAAGTGCAGGTGTGTGTACTCGGGAGGCGCTCTGGACTTTAGCAGGACATCACCAACACTCTTAGTACCAGCATAATTCGGGTTCCGTTTTCACCGTAATTACTTCATTATTATCATTGTTGCTGTCACTGCTTTTACTTAATGGACAGAATCGCTCTGGGATTCTGGCGTGAATTTCCAGCCATCTTCTTCAGCCTGTGTGTGAGGGGCGGGCCCTGTGCTTACTCTTCACCCGAGCACACCCCTGCATGCCCTGGAGCCCTTTGGCAGCAGACTCTGAAATGCTGCATGTAAAGTGAGAGGCGTGCAAACCTCCTGGCCCCGCGGTCTCCAGCCTGGTCAGTTCGCCCAGAGAGCTGTGCGGGCTAGCTCCGGGGCGGGCTGGCAGCTCTAGTTCCGAGCATGGGTTAGGGTCTCTGCTGAGAAAGTGTTTAGCACAGCTTTTTGAGTGGAGCCTGCACCTAGTTTTTTGTAGGCGCAGGAGGGTCTTCACTCATGAAGAAAATATAGTTCTTTCCTCTTCCCTGTTGCCTCCCCGTGAACTATATAAGCAAAGTTGCTTTTAGCCTTACTGGTTTGAGAATCTTTGACTGGAACACATTGATGTATATGGCGATGTTCAAGTGACAGGAAGATGACAGCATGCATGCCAAAGCTTAGCAGGCCGTGTTTGGAGGTGGTGTTAGGGGTCATGGCGAGGGTTGGTAGCTCCTCTGTGGGCTTGTGTGTGTGACCACTGGCTGATTTACAGTGGAGTGTGGCAAGGACTCTCCCAGAAGCTTTCCTGTTGTTGATGGTCTTTCAGGATTGGCTGTCCAAACATAGGATAACTGCATTGAGATGCTAAATAAATTGACAAACCAAACCATTATTTTGTCAGACCACATTGTTGCTATTGGTCAGATGAATCGAGTGTGTCAATTGTGGTCTCCTTGTTCAGTTACGTCTACAAGGAAATAGCATCCTTGAATCAAGGATAACGAGAATGCATACAACTACATGTAAATTTTGAATAGCATAGCAGAATAATTATGTAAATTGAATATGCAGTGATGAAGGTAATAGGGGGTTTGGGTTGTGTCAGTGCTGGGGCTGAATTGCCAGAGCAGTTGTGTCTATGCAGTGGAATACAACAGTGGCAATTTTGTTTTGCAAAATGTTATGTGATACCGGTTATTTCCATCCTTGAATAAGTTAACTTGATGAATTTGTTTATACAGAAAATAATTTTCCTACAGAGGGCTGAAACAGAGGAAATAAACAAGTGAGATGAAAAATTTAGAAACTCCTCACTTCTTTCTGCAGTCAGGAGCTGTCTCCTCGCTGCTGCTCTGCCGGCAGACATGCTGTCCTTTGAGTGAGTGACCTGCTGGTGGTCTGCGTCATTCTCACACCCTCGGTAATGAAGGATGCACGGAGGGGGCGCCAGTGCAGAGCAGTTCCTCCCAAGCAGTTCCTCCTTGCTCCTGGGAGCCCACTCGGTTCTGTGAAAAGTCAGACGCTTGAGTTTGTAGACGCCCACCACCTTGACAACCAAAACACAATCACACGTGTGTGGAGAAACTAAAAAAATCTGCCTAGAAGCAGTTACATAGAATGGTGGTAAAAAAGGAAAAAGAGTTGCCCAGCATAGCAGAATTAAGACACTTTGCATCCTAACAACGAGAAAAAAACGGGCTACTTCTGGGCCACACTCCTCTAGTAGAACCGTGTTCTTTTCTTCTTCTTCTTCTTCTTCTCTTCTATTTTTATTTGTAATATATTTTCCTATGCCTGTTTTTATTGCTCTCCCCGGGTGTCCCTATAGCTTTCAAATATTGGCTGTTAATATTGAAAATAAAGCCAGGACCTCTGTGGCTGGAGAGGATGCGTTTTGCATGTGCAAGGATTCTCAGAGGATTTGCATTTTCCTTTCAGTGGTCTCTGTTGTGCGTGCATGGATTCTGTGAAGTGAGAGAGAATTTGGAGGAAGTGTTTCCTTTGAATGACTCTTGAAGGATTTAGTGGTCCATTTAGCTACATAAAGATTCTTTGAATGTACAGAAAGAGGGGAACTTGGCCAAAGATTGTGACTTGACTACTGAAGCCTGAATTAAATGAAGCAGTGTGGCTGCTGCTGAGGGAGCTTCTAGGAACACATTTTGTTCCTTGCTCTGTTCCCCACCCCCGGTGTTAAATTTAGCAGAAACGAAAATGTTATTTTTCAATTGAGTGAAGCTAACATTTTATTTTAAACCTACCACTCTTATTTAAAACACACACACACGCAAACTACCAAAAACTGGGAAGTGTGCTTTTTCGCAAGCTCCCATAATTATCATTAACAATACTGGTTAATATTTACTTAGCAGCATCCTTCTGAGGAACTCATTTTCTCAATTAGCTAAGGTGTTTTCACCCAAGAAATACTCCTTCAGCAGCCAGCCCAGTATCTTGGTACACTGAACTATATCTGCAGTGTGCTCTGTATTTGGAGAGCTTCTTGCTGGGGTCGTAAATAAAAGCAACTCTTTAAGCCAGCCTTGGTAGTGAGACTAAATCAGGGGCCCAGACGCCCATGTCTCAGGTATCTTCACAGCGGGCAAGTAATGAATTCACTTCGTAGCTTCTTTTCTTTTCCTTTCTTCCTGTTCCTCCTTTCCCTTTAAAAGATTATGATCTAGTTTGGTTCAAAATGTTGGAAAATCTGAAGGACGTTGTTTTGGCTGGTGCCTGCCAAGGAGGAGACACACACACACACACACACACACACACGTTTCAAATATGCAGCTATAAAGTAAAGCTTTGAGCCTTTTAGTGCTAGTGAGGAAGAAGAGGGAGAAGTACCATGAGGACCATGCTGGCTCTGCCTCTGAACCCGTCCTGCCGAGTCCCTTATGTCAGGTCAAGCTCGAGATGGACAGCGTGGACCCACCCCGCAGTCCCAGAGCGCGCCTTCTCCTCAGCACAGCAGCTGACATTCTTTCCTTTGGGGTCACCACTGCGGTGCCTGCACTGTGTTTCTTCCTCTCTGGTTCAGCTTGGAAAGCAGGTTCTGCCCCATTGTGCTGTATGCTAGGTGTGGGGATGGGCTCTGGTGGGGACATCTGCCTCTGCAGTCAGCTGCAGTGACCTGGAAAGCAGTGACCTGCTGCTTCTTTGGTTTCTGCAGGAGAGGATGGTGTGGCCCCTCCTCTGACCTCTCACTGTGACACCCAATAACAGTGGTGAGGCCAGGGGGCTATGAGTTGCAGTGCTTGTAAGAGAAAGGCTTCGCTAGAGACATTTCTTTTTGAAGTCTTCCTTAAGCAGAGTACTGAGGAGGAGTGTATTTTGCCATAGTAGACGCACATGGCTTTGACATTATCCCTGGGAGAAAGGGGCAAAAGGATTGCAGGCTGATTTTTTTATTTTTTATTTAAAGTCTTTATATATGTGGGGTTGCTTTGGAAAAATAGGAAAATCTGTAAAATGCAGTGTTTATCTCCTGTTACGTAATGATGTTTGGCAGGTTAGCCTGGGCCTAGACAAAGCACTCCTGGGGTCACTGGATGTCAAGGAGGACCAGGCAGCTTCTGTGCTGGCTCATCCTCAGCTGCGTCCTAGTGTGTCTTTAGCTTTGAGACGTTACATAAGGAAAGGCTATGAGTTAAGAAAAAAAAGTTTTAATTCTGTAAAAGTTAGAATGACAACACCTTTAAGCATCCACTAGAGTATTATTTTATTTTTGGTCCTGAGTTATAAAGGAACAGTGTAGTTCACAGTAGTCTGCCTTTCCTGTTTGGGTAGATGGTGGTCGTTTTCTCCTTTGTGCTTTTACTGTGAGTCTGTCTAATTCTCATCCTGCTGAACACCACCAACTGAAATATGGGCGGACAGCATGTCTCTCTTGTTTAAGGCATCCTGGCAGGTCAGAGAAGCTATTTGTGAACCCAGAGAGTGGGATTGTGAGTGCCGAGGTGACCCTCAGTGGAGAGCTGCCCACAGCCAAAAGCGACACCTCAGACATCTCGGAACATGGCAGTCGTGGTCAGAGGCGAACCTGGCAGCTTGGCAGTGTGCCCCTGAGAAGCTTCTGGAAGAAGGCTTTGGTGTGTGTCGCCACCATCATGTATAACTGGGTCTATCCTTCCTTTCTGCTGTGCTGCAGGGCTGATGGTGCCACACGGCCAACATGGCTCCCGTCTGTGTTGGGCTTTGGTGAAGAGACATCTCAGCTGAGTGTACTTCTTTTCTGTGTTACACAGCTGAACTGAGTCCACAAGACAATGTGTGGATTTTCACTGTCAGTTCTTAACTACGTGACAAAACTCTTTGCTTTAGAATATGTCATTGCTAAAGATTTAGTTCTTTCAGGAAAGTCATCTGTTGTTCTCTCATATAGTGAATGAATGTATGAATGATGTCCTTTAGGAAATGACCAACACTGTAGCAACCCTAAAGACAAGCTGTTACTGGCTTAAAATGACCCAGGGCCAACACCAAGCAGAACAGATAGTCATGGGAAAGTTTGTTGGGACCTGACAGATACATGTGAGGCCAGGTAGCCCTGGGCGTGCCACTCCAACACCCACACATGGGTTCTCCGGCAAAGCAGGTTTGCATCAAACACTAGGCTAACATGGCTGAAAGTCTGATTGTCTAATGCAAAGACGACCCATGTATTCAAAACATGAGACCCAATTAGGCTTTGAGATCGCTTCTGATTTTCTTTGCTATTCTTTTCTTAAGAGTCTAGTACTTGGGGCTGGAGAGACAGCTCAGCAGAGCCCTGGCTGTTCTTCTAGAGGACCTGGGTTCAATTCCCAGCACCCACGTGGCAGCTCACAACTGTGTGTAAATCCAGTTCCAGAGGATCTGACACCCGCACACTGACATACATGCAGGCAAAACACCAATGCACGTTAAGTAAATAAATAAATAAATTTATTTTAAAGTTCTAGTACTTACAGTAACAAGGAAATACCCTTTCCCCAATAGCTATACCTTTTAAGGCAATAACGTAAAGGGCTGTTTTAATGCTAGTCGTTTTTCTTCACATCCTGTGTTGTTTCTAGTAAACCCAAGTTCCTTCTTTCTCATTCCCTCATAATTCTCTGCCTTACTCAAGAGTCATAAGGTGAAAAACCTTGGGAAGCACAGTCCTAGTGTTCCTGTGTGGAGGCAAAGTGGAGGGTATGTGTGGGAGCTCGGGTCCCAAGGCCCCTGTGTGGAGTCAAGTGTGTGGGCTCACAGTGGGTGACTGAGAACACGGCCCCAGGTTGCCTAGTCCCAGGGCAGGTGTTAGGGCAACTGCTGGAGAGAAGTCTTGGTGTGCCGGTGTGTTATCTGCCACTCTGGGCTGCTCCCTCTTTCCGAGTTTATTCTGTCGCCTGAAGTTTATTACATTACTACTTATGCCATTAATTTTTATGTTGCATACAAAATGAGCTTCATTATGGTGTTTTCATATATATAGATATCATTGTACTTGGCTCATATTTGCCCCAGTTCCTCCCCCATCCATTCTTTCAAACAGCCTCCCTTCTGATTTCTGGAGCGCGCTGTGTGTGTGTGTGTGTGTCTGCCCATATTTGCATGTGTGTTTCTATGTTTGTGTATATGTAAGAGGTGTGTGTGCCCGCGTGTTCGTGTACCTCTGTGTCCGTGTGATTGTGTTTGTATATGTGCACAGTTCATGGATGTAGGTTGCACCTAGGAGAGAAAACATAAGCCGTTTGTTTTTCCGCTTGTAGCTTATTTTATTTAACATGGCGTCATTTAGTACCATTCATTTTTCTGCAAATGGAGCAATGTCATTCTCCCTTATTGCTGAATAGCAGTCCATTGTGTACATACGTGCCATATTTCTTTATCTATAGTGAGGGCCATCTAGCTTGCTTCTGTGTCGTGACTGTTGTGAATGTGTGGAGGTGCACGTTTCTCTATGGTGTGCCGACTTAAATTCGTTGAGCTATATATCCAGGAGAGACTGAGTCACAGGAAAGTTCTATTTGAGGAACCTGTAAACTGCTTTTCACAGTGGCTGCCCCGTTTTACATTCCCACCCAGAGTGACTGGGACTCCTCTTTGCCCACATTGTCTCCAGCACTTGTTATTGTTTGTTTTCTTGATGACAGCCACCTGAGGAGTGAGGTGAACTCTCAGCACAGTTTCAATTTACATTTCCCTAATGGTGAAGGACTGTGAGTGTTTCTTCACTTATTTAGTAGTCAGCTGTATGCATTTCTTCTTCTGAGGATTGTCTGTTCTGTTCATTTTGTCCATGTGATTGGATGGTTGTTTTGGGTTATAGAGTACAAATGTTAACCTCTGTCAGATGCATAGTTGGTGAGGATTTTCTCCCATTCTGTTGGCTGTCTCTTTGCTCTGCAGGTTGTTCCTTTTGCTGGACAGAGGTTTTTAATTCATGTGCTCCCATCTGTCAAATTTTGGAATTGCCCCCTCCCGTTTGGAGCCCTCACCAAAGAATGTGCCCTGGCATCATGTTTTGACTCTGCTGGTTTCAGAGTTTTAGGACTTAACAATAAAGCAGTGGTTCTCAACCTATGGATTTTGACCCATTTGTGGGTGTCATGGGAGCCTTTATCTGGGGTCACATATTAGCTATTCTGCATATCAGATATTTACATTACAATTCATAACAGTAGCAAAATTACAGTTATAAAGTAGCAGCGGGAATAATTTTATGGCTGGGGGTCACCACAACATGAGGAACTGTATTAAAGGTTCGCAGCATTAGCAAGGTTGAGAACCACGGCTTCCAGGTTTTCAATCCATTTGAATTTGGATTTTGCAGGGTGGATATTCCATGTTCCCAGAAGAGGCTGTCTTTTTCTCAGAGTACATCTTTGAGGCCTTTGTCAAAAATTAGGTACTGTAGCTAATGTTTGTTCATTTCGGGGTCCTCTGTTCTGTTTCACCGGTCTAGATATATATTTGTGCCTTACTGTTTTTTGTTATTATGGCTCTGTAGTACATTTTCAAATCAGGTATTGGGGTTTGTCCAGGAGTGCTTTTTCTGCTCTGCATTGCTTGGAGAGAGGGAGAGGGAGAGAGAGAGACAGACTTGTGAAACTGGGTGTGCTTTTGCACCAATGGTTAGCCCTGGAGTCCACTAGGCGGCTGTGTTCTCTTATGGCAGCCTGAGACTTTTTAGAGTTGCCATACTTCTGCCCCACATCCTATGTGGTAGTTCCCTTATTGGTTTATTAAAGAGTTTTTTGTTATTGGTGGTGGTGTTGGATGGGTTACTTCATACCTAATCTAAGCTATCTGGGAGGTTGGAACAGGAAGGCTGCCATATAAGTTCAAGATCAGCCGAGGCAACAGTGAGATCCTGTTTGCTATATAGAAGGATGGGGGTGCAGGGAAAACTGAGTTTGGATAGCCAGTACCTATATAAAAAGCTGGGTGTGAGCTGGGTGATAGTGGTGCACGCCTTCAATCCCAGCACTCTGGAGGCAGAGGCAGGCCGATCTCTGTGAATCCGAGGCCAGCCTGGCTACAGAATGATTCCAGGACAGCCAAGGCTGCACAGGAAAACCCTGTCTCAAATAACAAACAAACAAACAAAACAAACTAAAGCCTGGGAGTGGTGGCATGGGCTTGTAATTGCATCTGAAGGGAGGCAAAAAAACAACAACAAAAAACAAAACAAAACAAAACAAAACAAAACAAAAAAAACAGGTGTATCCCCAGAGCTTGCTAGGCATTTACTTTAGCCAACTGCTGAGCTCCAGGTCAGGGAGAGATCCATGGTACTGCGCTCGCACACATGCATACACACACACACACACACACACACACGCAAGCTCGCTCGCTCTCCCTCTCTCCCTCCAGCATATCAATTGTAAGAATATGCCCTAATGCCCTTCTTAAAGAAGATAGTGTAATATTTGGGAGACCCTTGAGTCCCTAATAGTTTTCCTGATTGATCACCCTGACCTAGATCTCAAGGTTGAGTCCCACCCCCCACACTGTATCGAGAATCCTCATTAACTTCATCCTAAGGGCCTGCTAGGTTGCTAACTCCTGCCCACTGTCCAGTCACCTTTATTAATTGACTTACTCCTCATCACATTCGGTTTCACAATATGGCTCCTTTTTAAAGTTTCTTCTGAGAACGAAGGTCCTTAGGTTGACACTAATGACTATTTAACTGCATTCTGTTTTGTCGTAAATCAGGTCAGCCCAGGCTTTCTAATAAGCTCTGGCCCTTTGGACAAAGCCTTGTTTAGAAAGCCTGCAATTTCTCAAACAAGAGTTGGTCAACTTCGGTCCACCAGCCCCACCTTAGACAACAGCCCCCACCCTGTGTTTATGGACTGTTATGTCTTCAGCTAGGTAGGAATCCTTCCAGTAGTGTGGAGTCCCAAGAACACCTCCCCCCACTTCCACTCTCCTCCCCCCCCCCGCCCACAAACTCTGGAGTTTGTGTTTTAATGATTATACCTAAACATTCTGCCCATGGTGGCGCACGCTTTGACGGCGCTGGGGAAACTATAGAACTATAGAAGCTTGGTGAGTTGGCTGTGGACCCCAGTGCTGGCCAGTATGATTCTGCTCTCATAATAAAGTGTGAAACAAGAGGCTGCAGAGCAACAGTGGAAGGTATCAGCACATAGCAAAAGCTTTGTAGCCAGGCAGTGGTGGCAAACACCTTTAATCCCAGTACTCAGGAGGCAGAGGTAGGCAGAGCTCTTGAATTTGAGGACAGTGTGGTCTACAGAACAAGTTCTAGGAAAGCCAGGAGAGAGAATTGAGAGAGAGAGAGAGAGAGAGAGAGAGAGAGAGCACTTTGTACTTACTATTAAACTGGAAAAGAAACATAAATAGTCTGTAAGCCCATTTAAGTAGGCACTAGGAATTCAAAGATAGTTCTTTTTAGCTCACAGGATAGTTTATGAAAGATATACAATGCTCTACTTTTAATATAGCTCAGTAATGTCAACACTGATTTTTGTATGTCTTAAGTATTTACATGTTGTGTGACATATGAATAGGAATTTGAAATCATGCCCAGCCTAGACTACTATGCTGTTCTGACAGTGTTCTTGGAATGAGTGAGCCATCAGCTAACTCTTGCAGATGAGGAGGCAGATTTCAAGGTACCAGAGGCCAGAGAGGGCTCGACATTCTGTATGCCTGTGGAATACAGCTGCCAGGAGCACAAAGGAAGTGAGTGCTGTGAGGGATAAAGGTTGAAGACGGCCTGTACCCCAGTACTGAGATTCGCAGACATTGTACATTGGGGATTTGGTTTAAGCCCTTCCTAGCTTTTCCTTTAGTGACCTGTGGAGGTGAGTTTGCAAGCGATGTTCTGGCTCCATCAGGGTGCTGATCTAGGAGGCACAGGAGGCAGGGCAGATTCAGGAGAGGAGTGAGAGGTAACTGTGGCCTGTGCATGCCCGGCTGTTCTTGCGGTCCTGCTTTTGGGCTGCCGTGGTGCTGAGTAGGCATCACCGCAACTGTCAGACGTGCACCGAAGCTCTGTATCTGTACCGTGCAGCGCGGCGGTTTCATTCTCGCTGTCATATGCTTGTTTAAGGGGTGTGCCTAACAACAATATCCTTATCCCTACAGCCAGGGCAGATGTCCCGTTTGCATAGTCCAGCTTTGAATATAGTTTGGAAGAAGAATGTCTGTACGGCTGGGCTTGGGGTTTGGCAGTAAAAGGTTAGTCTGAACCTTGCAGATGCATCCAGGACGATTCTGAACGCTAGGGGCCCTTCCTGTGGGCGAGAGAGGTGATGGCAGTGACTGCTGTGTTCTAGGTGTGTCGTTAAAGTAGTGGTAGTGGCATGGGGCGAACGTACTGTTGGCTCCTTTAGCTAGTGGCTAGCGTTGGTCATCAGAGTTCTTCGTTTATGTTGCTTGATGCTCGTGGGATCACGGGGTCCTCTCTGTGAGTTCTTCTGTTGAGCCGGCACTGGTGGATCTGAGTCCCGACCAGTACGCACCTCTCAGATGCACTCCTTGTCCTCCAGGGGTGTTCAGAGAGTGACCGTCTCTGTCCAGCACTGCCTCGTTTCTTTCCTCGCCTCATTTAGACCCATAGAAACACTAGAGGTACGTATGTTAACCTCATGTGATGAAGAAATGGAGGTCCGAAGTACCACAAGTGATTTATCCAGTCACAGCTGGAACTGTGGCAGTTAGAACTCAGAAACCACCATTCGGTAGTGCTTCTGGCAGAAGAAAAAAATTGACTTCAATTTTACTTCAGTCAAAGCTATTTGAATATTACACTTCAGAGGAATCCAGATTGGCTTTAAGATGAGCAATTGAATTTTGTCCTGGATTAGAAAGTCTTTGGGTGGCCACTGAAGACTTCTTGGTCTTTTCTGATTTCTAGGATGCTTGATTTGTATACTGGTGGATGGGTGAATGTTGAGAGGTCTCATGAGTTTGCCTCTTGCCGTAATCAGATCCGAAAGTGCTTCCCTGGGCTGTGAGTTTTTTTATAAGCTTGGAGAGGTCCTGTCTGACTTCCAGCCATCTTGGAGGTTCTGTGCAGCTCATCCTTGGTCAGAACAGATGGAAAGTCATTAGTGTTTCTGTCCCCCAGCAAATAGATGTTTCCTCAATCCTGGCTCTGGGCAGTATCCAGACAGTTAGCCCTTCGCTCCTGCAGGATGGTGCTTGCGGGGCCTGAACCCCACGAACTTGAACTCCATCCTTCGCTCTGCTTGAGCGAGGTCACCATGGAAAACACTCACTGCCAGCTCAGTTTACCTGGCAGTGGTTCAACTCTTTGACAAACCTACCTCTGATTTACACAAATTCGAGAAATATGTAAAGTTTTGGGAGCAGTTTTGCACTGATTTGATAAAAGAAACCACAGAACACTGCAGCGCAGGTGTTGAGAATGTTTGAAAGCTGATTGAGGGAAGCAGATGGCTTTAGTCAGTGGCACCCAGCCAAAAGAGCAGGTGCTGGTCATGTGACCGCTGGTTACCAGGGTAATCTGATTGCTCTTGGCGTGCAGATGAAAGGAAAGGGGCCCAGTGTTCAGCTGTAGTATTGTATAATTTGTGGCAGTTAGAGCGGAAATAAATGCTGGAAATGGAGCCTCATGGTAGGGGAGACTTCTGTCCATGGGTAGCGTAAACACCAGGACACTCTCCTCAGGAACTGCTGCATGAATTTTTTTTAATTTAAAAAATATCATACCGTCTGTGGGTCTTTGACTTAGTCACACCACTTTTTTTTTTGTAAATAAAATCAACGTTTAAAATGTAACTGCTATTTTCGATAATCTTGAATTGTTTTAAGTTGTCTCTTGAGCTAGCTATTTGCTAGGCTAAAATGCTCATGTATCAAAATAAGCCCTAAATATATAAAAATAACAAGTTTAAGATGAGCCAAGTCCTTATTAGTGGAAAAACTTGTCCTAGGTGTGTGCTGGAAACACTGTCGGTGTACTTTGGACATGTGACACGTCCTTCCTGAAAATCGTTAGCTACTGCAGCCCCTTCCTCCTCGCTTAACAACATGACGCTGGTGCGGCTCTCAGAGTGCTTCTCTGGGATGTCATAGAATTTAATAAATGTCGGCTTCTGAAACGTATCTTCTGTTTGTTAAGCTACTTAGAGCTTGAGATTCCCTAGAAATAGTAAAAAAATAAGATTAAAAAAATCTTCGCCTGTTGTTTGGATAATTTTCTGTGTTGTATATGTAACACACGATGATTGCTGTCAGGAAATCTTGGGTCCGGTGTAGATTAAAGGGAGCACAGGGCATTTGCACTAACAGAACGTCAGGGAAGGGGTTGGTTTTGGGGGATGTGGAGAGGTGGTGATAGCCCAAGAATTTTATTTTTCTTAGAGTGAACTCATTTGTTTTGCTGTAACATTAGAATCTACGGATGTTTTCAGTAACATTTGGGAAGCTGAGCTTTAGTTATTGCTGAGAAACACACACACACTTTGGAAACGTAGCTGTTGGCAGAGGTACCCATCGTGGGGCTGATGCTGTCCTCAGTGGAGCTCTTGCCTGGCATGCTCAGTGGCTAGCACTGGGGGGGGGGGGGGGGAATAAAGGCCAATTGTGACTATTCCTCCAAAACACTTAGCACTGAAAGAAAACTTGCTTGTAAACAAGAATACTGAATGAAATAAAATATTGTATTTCTAGGAGATGAGTTTCTATTAAACACGTGTAAGTGGGGTATAGTCTATTACTGGTCACCACAGGACTTAAAAAGGAGTGTAAAACTCTGAGCCAGGGGAGTAAGGAGGTGGCCAGCAGACTTTTCCACCTTTGGTTAAAAAAAAAAAAAAATCTCAGGCTTGGTATATTAGCAGGGCCTAGCAATACTCTCCAGTTTTAATGGGAGAGAAATTAGCTGAAGGTCATCAATTAGAAGGTTTATTGTCAAATCTTAATTTGGAGTACCAGCTAACAAAAAAGGCCTAACACACATCGACCTAGCCTTCGCCACCAGTTCCGTATTAATGGAAAGAGAAGGTTTGGGGCTTTGGGAAACCACACTGAAATGAACACTGACTGATGTGCTTTGAATTCTAGTAATAAGAAACCAGATTCAGAAGCAAGTGCTTTGAAGAAAAAGGTCAACAAAGGAAAAACAGAAGGTTCTGAAAACTCAGACTTGGACAAAACACCCCCACCATCCCCTGCCCCTGAAGAGGACGAAGACCCAGGTGTTCAGGTAATACCATTATTCCCTCCTGAGCTCTGGCTGGGGAGCAGGGTAACTTTAGCCACATGTAAAGCACGCAAGGTTTGGCCCGGCTTTGTTGTCAGGTGTGTGTGCAATGTCCTTATTGTTGTCTGGAACATTATATCCACAGTGCAGAGAGCCAGGGCCCACAGAAACTCAGCTCTCTCCAGGGCTGCTGAGCCTTGAAATTAATAAAGCAAAAAGCTGCCCTTCGTTACCATGCGTGCATATTTTCATGTTAATGCTCTCATAAACATTTTTAACATCGTTGTTGTGTCACTTTGTTTAAATCGTCATTCGTACTTAATTTTTTCCAAAACTGTTTTTTTTTGTCAGTTTTTTATTTCTCCCTCTTATGTGTGTGTACAAGAACACGCGTGTGCACATATGTGCACTCATGTGGAAGCAAGAGGCTAACCTGAGGTGTCATTCTTTAGGAGTCGGCTGCCTTGTGTTTTTGAGACAGGATCTCTCACTGCCTTGGAGTTTGCTTTGGCTGGCCTGTGTGCCCTAGAGATCTTGTCTCTACTTCCCCAGTGCTGGAGTTGTAAGCGTGTACCCCCATTCCTTCAGGCCAGTCCTCATGCTTGTGTGGCCAGCACTTTGCTGACCAAAATCTATCTTGCGCTTGTTAATTTACTTATTTATTTTTGTGATAAAAACCAGGATATACTACATTAGATGGTCAGAGAGGTGATACATTCATGGCAGAATTTCCACGAACAAGTCATTGATTCCCAAATGTCACCTCTGCCAAATGGTCCACTGTTGGATTCTCCTGAGTTCTAGAAGTAAATAGTGGGAATTTGGGTTCTTGTGTCTGAGTTTGTTGCCCTCACTCTTGGGCTGAGAGGGGACTCACAAATAGACATGGCAGTCAGGAATTACTTCTTTCGTAGGCTCCCTGGAAGCATGCCAGTCTGGTCCTTTGGGATGGCTGGGAATGTGGCTTGTGCAGGTGACAATCTGAGTTATCAGGGAGCAGTTACTGCTGGGTCCCATTGGAATAGGCAGCCAGCCCTTTCGGGACCGGCTGGGCTTCCAGTGACCATTCGTATGCCCCGCTAGTATGCTCCCAGCTCTGCCTACCTAAAAGCCCAGGGATTTGGAATATCTGGTACTCTTGCGAAGAATTTCAGCTTTGATGTTGCATTTTTCTTGAGTAGAACAGCCCAAAAGAAGGACCACCTGAGAGGGTAGGATGGTTAAAGATGGTTGTGCTCCATTATGTGGGTGCAGGGACTAAAACCTGGGTCCTTGCCAAAGCAAAAAGTACTCTAAACCACTGAGCCTTCTCTCCTTAAAAGTTGGTTAAGAAGATTAAAACTAAAAAAATAAAACAAACACATAAAACAATTAATGAAATTTGTTGTTTCCTTGAGAGTGCTTTGTCTTAATTTGTTCTCACAGTAGGAGCTTTACAACAAGGATCTATGAACAGTAGTAAGAATCGTTCTCAGTCTGGATGCAGTGGTGACAGACGCCTTTAATGCCAACACTTGTGAGGCAGAGCCAGGTACACTGCTCTACTGAGCAAGTTCCAGGCCAGCCAAAGCTGCAAAAGGAGACCCTTCTCAAAACAAAACAAAACCAAAGAATTATTTCCTGAGTTCACTAACCCCATCACCACTCTACAAACACTGCTTCTCTTTTTAAAGTCTGCACCCTCACTAAAATGGACTCTCTGAATAGTGACTTTGGGTGGGATTTCTTTCCCCCCTTTTTAACACTCCTCCCCTTCCCACGTTTTCTTCTCCTTCCTGTATTTCAGGTACAGAAAGTGCTTAGCAATTCAAGCAAAGCCAAGCAGCCACAGAGCATGCCTGGAAGGCTGCCTTCCTGGTGTCTGACACAGGAAGTGATACAGGCCGCTTGTTTGTTACGCTTCTTCCTGTGCTGCGTCTGTGAGGGTCTTGGAGCGAAAAGTTATGAACGTTCTGGTTGGTTGTCAAAAGTAAATGACACGTTAACTCTAACTCTGACTCATTCACAAGGTATGGCCACAGCAAGGCCATAGAAATACATTTAAATTTTCTCATCAGGACACGGCTATTTCAACCAAAAGTGTCTTTACAAAGCAGGTTAAAGTGCGCCTTTCCTCAGGCTGTGAGGTCGTTTGATGGTGTTGGTCTTGCCCAGAGAGACAGCATGGTCTGGTCTGCCTTCTTAGTCTGCATGATGAGCATTTCGCTTCTTTCCATCTTAATGTTGTGTCCGCTGATGTCTTCATTCTTTCATTATGAATTTTGATTTTCAGCCCTTTATTTCTTCAAAAATTTCCAGGATTTTTTATTTTTTTTTTATTTTAGGATTGAAATGAAATTGCTCTAACAATTTCTATTTCTTTTTAGATTTTTTTTTTCTGTTAGCAAAAGCATGCACACTTATTTTCTCATTGAGTGTCTATTGAGAACTAGAGAAGTGAACATGACGTGCATCCTCTTCATCTTCAGAGCCTTGTTGATCATCTGTGCATCCAAGGAGAGAGGTCGAGCTTGTCCTAAGTAGAATCTTAGGACAATCTTAGTGTAACTCATTTGCTTTCATTCATCAGTTTACCCTGGACAGATTTCCAGATAGGTTATGTGGCTTACTACTGGAAGAAGAATTGCTAGGTCAAAGGATTTACATTACTACATTGTCCTGCAAAGGCCATGCTGGCTCACATTTTGACCTCAAGTGTGAAAGTGTACATTTTGCCAACAGTCAGATTGATTTCTAGTCTTCCACATTTTAAGCATCATGGTAAAAAGTTATCTCAACACTAGAACTACCAGGCATGGTGGCCCACAACTTTAATCTCAGCACTTGGGAGACAGAGACAGGCAGATCTCCGAGTGCTGGAGCCCAGCTTGGTCTAACTGAATTTCAGACTAGCCCTGGCTGCATAGTAAGACTCTGTCTCAAAACAAACAAACAGCAGCGACAACAAAGCCACTCAGTGTGAATTGTGCATTCAGTTCACATTTCTTCTCCCCCTCCTCCTCCAGGACTAGGACTTGAACCCAGGCTCTTGTGCATGCTTTATCACTGAGGTGTACATCCCTAACCCTGAACTGTTTCTTTTAGGTCCACAAGTAAAGCACGTTGGAATTCCTTGAGTATAAAAATATTTGTGGAGAACTTTACAGCCTATTGATTATTTTCTAATGCACTTCTTGGGAGGGGGTGGGCGCTCTTTGCACTAAAGTTTTCAGTCATACAAAAATAGAGAAGAGTATGCTGGGCTCCCACAGATCCACTACCCATCTCCAGTGTTGCCTGGAGAATTCTTGATGGAGAATGGCCACGTGAGTCACACGATTTGCTGTGGCTTGAGTGTTCTTGATGAAGGGACTGCTGTTGGGGGCAGCAGGACCCCAGACCTCCAGTTTACTACTGTGGTTGCCACAATAATCCTTTTTCACTTGACTTTCCGGATTGAAGTTAAGCCAGTTTTTCCCAAGAAATAAAATAAAACGAAAGTCTTGTCGCTGTGTGCATGGGCTCGAGCACCAAAGGCTGCTTGTGAAAACTCACTTTGTGGGGTTGCGTTTCAGAAGAGGCGGTCCAGCAGGCAGGTGAAGAGGAAGCGGTACACCGAAGACCTGGAGTTCAAGATCTCTGACGAGGAGGCAGACGATGCAGACGCTACCGGGAGGGACTCCCCGTCGCACCCCGCGCAGGCAGAGCAGCAGGTCAGCAGCCAGGCGTGTGGGGTCCCGTGGTGCGCTCGAGGCGGGCTGGAAGTCTTAGCCCTGGAGTCTGAGCAGGTCGGAGGCAGAAGTGGATGCCTCGGGGCAGTATTCCGCTAGTGTTGGCTGGCGTGGCGTGGGCAACTCACTGTAGTAGCTTACAAAGCTCTGCTCGCATAAATTCACTTTTATACAGGGCTATGATATGTAATTTGACACAATCTTGGAGAATTAGTGGTCTCTGCTGAGGAAGAGTCTGAACTAGACTACGAAGCGCTGAGTTTACCTCTGAGAATTCAGCGCTCTAGCTCCTGGAGCTGTAATAAAGCACTCAGGCTCATCTCCTGCTGTTCGGCCCTGTTAGAACCCCTTTATGAAATTACTGCCTCGGAGTGCCCAGCGGGGCACACTTTATTCTCTGCGCAATGTAAATGATGGATAAAATAGTTTGTATGAAACATGGGCAGTAACATAGAATTGATTATTGTGAAGATTTTATTTATTCTTTTTTTTCTTTGCTGTTACTGTATTTTAGTTAACAAACTGGTAGCTGGTTGAAAGGCCTGTTAAATGCAGCTTTGTGCCTAGTTGGCAATTTGTTCTCTGTCAAATTGTTGTTCAGTGTTTTACACAACCTCTGTCGATGAGAGTTGCGTACAGTGTACGCAGAGTAGCACAGTGGAGGGAGCCTTTGCGCCTTGAGTATAGAAGCAGACAAGTTGCTTTTTTGGCCTGCTGTCATGCACAGATTACTTTTTCTTAGCAGCTAGAGTGAGTGCTTTGTGGCTTGAGGGACCCATGCTAAGCCTCTATAATTCACCACACAATCAGGAAGTCATAGGCATAGCTCTTCCTTTTGCCTTTCTGTAGTGTGAGGTTTTTTCTTTTCTTAATTTTCCCTTCCTTCCTTCCTTCCTTCCTTCCTTCCTTCCTTCCTTCCTTCCTTCCTTCCTTCCTTTCTTCCTTCCCTCCTTCTTTCCTTTCTCTCTCTCTCTCTCTTTCTCTCTCTCTCTCTCTCTTCTGAAAATTGTCCCACTGGAGACTTTGCACCATGTGAGTTAAAGGGTGTGGTGCCATGGGCAGAAGGAAATGATTTCCTGCTTGCTATGGTAGCACAGGACAAGTGTTTTCCATTTGGATCGATTGATGCCACTTTCTCTTTTTCAGGAATCTGTTGATGCAGAAGGCCCAGTGGTAGAGAAGATTATGAGCAGTCGTTTAGTGAAAAAGCAGGTGAGCCCTGTGTGCAAAGATGGAAATCCATGGGGTGTGACCTTCCAGGCTGTCTGCTGCATAACACTCTGTTAAGATTCATTATGGAGCTGGGTATGATGGCGGGTGCACGAGGATGAGGAGTTCAGGGTGAGCTTATTCTGCATGTGACCATTCCTCAAGAAAACAAAGGAAAGCTCAATGGTTACATTATTGTAAAATGAAATCTCTGGTGATATATCTGATCCTGTCTGATACACTAGCCCAGTGTAAGTTTGGGGGTGGCTAATTAATCTGCAATGGAATCAGAACTAAACTAAGCAATGAAATTAAGATGTATCAACCTTTCTAACACTATTTGGAGAAGGTAAAAAAAAAAAAAAGAAACTCAAAAGACTCCAGAGAAATGCTTTAAAACTTACAGAATCACAGACTGCCTTTTTTATGGAATGTGTTCATAAAAAGGCCTTGCTTAGGAGCCTCCTCTGGAAAAGCCCACAGCAAGATCTGCTTATTCCTGGAGCAAATAGAGATTTTATCAGACCTCTGATAACTCTTGCATATATAACTAATGTGTTCAGGCTATCTACAAAGTTGATACTGATATGCAGAAGTACTTGCCAGTGGGCAGCAGGTTAGCTTGCTGCGGAGAGATGTTGGAATGAAGAATTCCAGTATTTTCTTGAACCACTGGGAGTCCTCTGCTCCACACTGGTTGCCTTCTTACCCAGGTTAGCTGAGCTTGTGTCTCTAGAGAGTATCCATACAGGTCAGTCGCTCGAGCCTCGTAGCTCTTTTTATTTCTCTTTAAGTTGAGTGAAAGTACACATTCATCTTTTGATAGGTAGAACAAATGTGGTTTCATTTAGTAAAATGTATTCAAGGCATAGTTTCCCAAGAGGAGGCGTTAAGGTGCTGTGGGATGTAAAGCTTATCAACTGTCAGATGAGGGGGAAATAAAACTAGCCAAATAGACATGCAAAACCCACCACGACCAGAAACAAAATACTGGGGACCACAGGCACTTACACAAATACTGAGGTTTATTTGTCATTTTTAGGAGCTGGAGAGCTAACTGAGTGGTCATGTTACGTTCCTCTTCCAGAGGACCTGAGTTCAGTTCCGTTTTTTGAGTGGGTTAAAAACCACCTGTAACTCCAACTCCAGGTGATCCAGTGCCCTCTTCTGGCCTCTGTGGGCACCTGCAGTCACATACATGCACACATATAGACACATAAATAAAAAATAAATAATAAGAGGCCATTGAGATACTATTGCACCAACAGTAGGCTTGTCTATCTGTATCTCACACTCTAGTTTTGCTTTTATCTTATGTACTCTGTTCACTTTTATCGGTTTATCCATTGCATGCTCATATTAAAAACTACCAGGAGCAACATGCCAAGATATTTCAAATTGAGTGTAAAGGTGGAGTGTGGAGGAGGCTATTTGTGACTTTGAATTTGCAGCTTCATGCCCTGATAGATTAAATGATAAAACCTAAGCCAGATTTGCCACCTGTTGAGACAGACATGAGCACCACTTAACCCATTAGAAACACTGCCCCTTTTTCCTCATGACTCTAGAACTGTTAATTTGTAAGTACAGATATTTGAGTAAGTAGCATATTGTTGGGATGGGATACACTAATTTCTGTTGAAGTGATAGTACTTCAGCGGGCATCCTCAGAAGGTTTGGAGCTGCAATTGATAACTAACTCTGTTATTCATAGCTAGTGAGATTATGCTTGGGATAGGGCATGGTCTCTTCCTTCCTTCCTTCCTTCCTTCCTTCCTTCCTTCCTTCCTTCCTTCTTTCTTTCTTTCTTTCTTCCTTTCTTTCTTTCCTTTCTTTTTCCTGCCTTGGAGAACTTGTTTTTTCCCTCTGCCCACCTTTACTGGCAGGTAAAGGTACCCACGGAATACAAATAGCTATTAACACTGTCTATGAACAACCCTGTGTAGCTTACCATAAGGCATTAGAAGTCACTGTTGATGTATATGAGGACAGAACATTTCTTGCATCAGTCCTTAGCCTTCCTAACGCTTCAACCCTTTAAATCAGCTGCTCATGTCGTGGTGACCCCCAACCATAAATTTTTTTAATTTCTACTTTGTAACTGTAATCTTGCTACTATCGTAATGTAAATATCTGATAAACAGGATGTCTGATATGCGACCCTTGTGAGAGGGCTGTTTGACCCCTACCCTCACCCCAAAGGGGTCATGACCTACCACTGATGTATTGGCTTGGTGAACCTGAGAATGGAGAAAATTAGCGGGAAAAGTTCTTGTGAAGACAGGGACTGAATGAAAGTAAGAGAGTAGAGTGCGCCCAGCTGCTCATCTGTTGCTGCTGGCTCTGGAAGGATCAGAAAAATCCATTAAGAGGTCTGAACATTACCAGGTACTAACTTCTTAAACTGCTAATGTTCTTAACTTAGGTTACTTTAAGTTATCACTTTTAAAAACACCAGGGGACAATGCTGTATGTGAAAACAAAAGGAAATTTGAGATTTTTTTTTTCTGGATTCTAGCAATGCTTCCTATTACCATGAATAATTTAAGAATTGTCTGTTCAAAGAGAGCTAGTTCTCTCTCTTTCTCTTCCTCTCCCCCTCTCCTTCTCCCTCTTCCCTCCCCTTCCCTCCCTTATACATGTGCACACATGCTTGTGTTTCTCTGTATAGCCGTGAGTGCTGTGGGAACTGCCATGAGCTCTCAGGCCTGTCTTGAGGGTGCCAATGTAGCAGGAACTCAGTGTGTTCCCAAGTCAGTCACCTCCATTTCCGAAGCCGTGCAAGGCCAGAGATCCACAGTGTGTTCTGTAAACTCAAGGCTCCCTGGGAGAGCAGCCTCAGCCTAGCAAACCATGATAACGGGCTAAGGCTTGGCATTTATATGTTGTCCTAAACCCAAGTTAATGTACCCAAGACCCAGGGGAGGGGCCTTGCGTGTGAGCCTTGAGGTAAGTTTGAATGTTTGAGTAGACCCTCGTGTGCATAGCTTTTGTTTCCACATTTAGTCACAGTACCTTCTATATGCCGTCCACCTGTGGAAAAGAATCCAGGGCCTTTTTGGATTGTAAGGTCAGAAGTAGCTTAGAGGCAAATTCTGGATGAACTATATTCTGTTCCCCAAAATTCTGTTGTTTTTATTATTTACATGATACATTTTTCTCCATGAGAAGTTAATTTTAATTGAGCCAAACAATAAAAAAGCAGACTACAAAATTAAGGTCTTAACCGTCTTCCCTAGAATGTCCTTATTCCTCAGTACGTAAACTGGGGCTCACTGTCTCTGTTGGAGAATGAAGTATAATAGACCAGAAGCACTCTATCTATTTTTGTTGGGGTGCTTTTTCAATTTTGCTTTATTCTTTAATTAATATTTTCCCTTTGCTTGGTACACTACAGTTTTGAGTAAGGGAGCTGTCTAATTTAGAAGGGCCATTCCTTCTTTCAGGGTGTGGGGTTATCACACCTGCTAGTGGCTATTTCAGGCCAGGTTAGAGAAGTAGGCTCCTTGCCTGACGTAAAGTTCTTGATCACACGAATAATGAGACAAATGTATTAGTTAATACATCCAGTTTTCTGTAAACTGCGAAGATTCTTTATCCTCGTTGGTGAATGGAAGGAGCACACCTTTTTCAAATGTCTGTTGAACATATGAAAATGCTCAGAGCACTGTCAGGTTAAACAGTAGCTGGCCAGGGAGTAAGTATCAGTGTTGTGTGTATGTGCGTGGGTGGAGCTACCCCAACATTCACTGAGTCACTCATTATGGTAGTTTCTACACTACACTGGTCGTGCTACTGTTGGACGCTGGACAAAGTAGATGTCTCTAGTAAATTCTTGAAGTGGTGCTTTAGAGGCTCATGGACCCACACACTATGAGTAAAGCAAAAGAGGTCAACATATACACATTTATGAGAAATGTAAGTAACAGCTGTAGTTGAAGAGCTACAGCAAGAATATGCCTGTTACATGTGTGGACTGTTAAACAGAACAGTGTGTTTTGTTTACTTGGGAAGATACAGGCCCCATGACAATACTTCGCCAGTTCCATGTGCTGCTAAATGTAGTTACGGAGCCCATTTCTTCCCCCAGACAGCTCTGTCATCTTGGTAGCCTTCAGCATGTTCCTTGGGGAATGGGGGATCATGACAGGAGAGTGGGTGTCAGTGGGTTGTAGGCAGATGGCTTTCTGTGAGCAGAACTGAGATCAAACACAACCCATTTCCACTGCAGAAGGTTGGGGCCTATGTGTCTCACTGACAGTTAGACTTGGAGGACCCTGAGTCCATTAACCACAAGGCAGAAAGTACAGCATTGAAGAGACAATTAGAAAGAAGGAAGTTAGAAGAAACGATATTGCTGTAAATAATGGTTTTTTTGACCCCACCTAGAAGATGTATCAATTTGAAAAATTATTTCAAAGAAATATAGATTGCGCCCCAAGTTTGTAAGAGCATGGCTACTTCAGACCCACTTCAAGTTGACTTTTAGGACTTTTAGGACATGTTGTAAGACCTGCCTGTTTTCATGGTTGTCTGCTTTCATCTTTAATTTTCTACCAGAGTCTCTAATTCTGTATAAATGTAATATATCTTGAACAGGAGTAGGATGAGAAAATACTGGGGTTAGAAATGGTGGGTCAAGTCCTAGACGGATTGTCACCTGAAGTGAAGAGCAATGGAGTAACCCGGGTTTTTGGCTGCCTCTGGGGGTGTAGGCACACTACTTTTCATTCTGGATAAACAAAAGCTGGATATGTTGATTTTACAGGACTTTTCATAGGCCTGCTGGGGTAAAACCAGATGTTGGTAGGTGTTGGCCGCACTCTAGAGTACACAGGCTTCTCATTGGTAAGAAGCGGTTTAACATGGTAGGTTCAATTGAAATTGATAAAAGTTTTGAGAGGATTCTAATCAGATTGTAGTCTTTAGGCCAGCCCAAGTGCCTTTGAAAGATGTGTGCCCCTCTGTCCTCCTTCATGCCAGCTACACTATCTCTGCCGTGTTTCTACTCACCTTCATCTTCTTCAGAGATCTTTGAGGCCACCCGGGACCCATGCATGAGCCTCCAGGGAGGCTTGGGGGCTCTGGGAGGAGCATAAAAGAACTTCCTAAAACATGGGTAAAGGACGTTTATGATTTACATCTCAGCTTTGTGTGCACAAATGTTTGTAAGAAAATGACATTATGAACTGTTGACCAGCCTGAAACTTTAGTTTCAAAACGAAAAAGAGAGATGGCTAAACCATAATATCGGTGTTGTCTTTGGTGTTTTCTGGAGGCGGTCTGACCACTGAAAGCTCTTGACTTGGCGGACATGCATCGCAATTTTAGCCCACCTAAACGTGGGATTGGAAGTGTTAATTTTATTTGGCTGCTGTGTGTGTGAGACATCTTGTCTGAGAGATTTTAATTGTTCCACTGAGTAAAACTCAAACTATGAATCGTGATGCACTGAATTACACCATAAGAACAAGCTTTACTTTTATATGGTTTCTTGTTTAGAGTTATTAACTATATGGAGAAATAAATGTCTTTTAAATATTTTAAAACATTACAGAACCCACGATGTAAAGTTGCCATGAGGCAGCCAAAAATAATACATATGGCATTCAGGAGAGCAGTTGCTAATTGGCTGCTGCCTGAGAAAATGGTACACTTGGCGTCTACCTAACACTGCGGGTTTGGCCGAGAGCCAGGTCTGGGGTCAGGTTGTTGTGAATGAAGCTGCATGTGGTTAGGGAGGAGTTAAAATGATTCATGCCGTAGAATCACAAGCACGTTGAGTGGAGCAGTGTGGATGTGCCTGAGTGCGTCAGTCTCCGTGGCCCGGGCTGCCAAGGCCTCCTGTATGCTCATCTTCCCAGGAAGGCCATCTCAGACATGGTGTCCTCATGTGGGAGTGTGTGGCTGCTGTTGAAATATTCCAGTATATGATTTTAAGTGTGTACCTCAATTTTCTTTTGTTGCAGAAGGAATCTGGAGAGGAGGTAGAAGTTGAGGAATTTTATGTGAAATACAAAAACTTGTAAGTAAATCATGACTCTTTTCCATGGGGAGGGGTATACTTAGACTATAGAAATTTCTAAGAATTGGGACCATGAGCCTTCAATACTCGTTTGTTTGTTTGTGCCCCAGAAGGCTATTTTCTGCTAACTTTGTTTTTTTTGCTACTTTAGAGATGTTTTTCTGGAAAATGTGTAATGTGTACAAGTTGACTGACTTTCTTATTTAACCAAGAAGGTCTTTATAGATGTGGTAAAAGCAAGATAAAGTGAAAGTTGCCTGTCTTCCAAGAGTGGCCCTTGCTCTTCAGGGCTCTCTCCCTCTCTGCATCTTTTAGATGAGACCTCTGTGGTCTCACAGAGGCCCAGCAACCCAGGACGCCACTCAGGCTTTAGTGCAGTGAGCTATGGCTTGATGTGGGTTAGTTTCCAATATTTGTTTAGTGGGTTTATTTATTTATTTATTTATTTTTAATCTCAATGGAAAAACACAGCCGCCCTGAGCTATGCTGTAGGATTTGTGTGTTCGTGTTAGGCAGCCAGCATGGTTTTCATGACTGACTCTCGCCTTCCTGAAGAAGTGTGAGGCCCTTCCTAGCCAGACAAACAACTGTGGATAAAGACCCTTCTTGATCACAGAGATGTTTTCTCTGCTTTCCTTGTGAAGGCAGACCCTAAAGCCTTCGTGTGAGTCAGTCCTGAGCTTCTAAGGGGGATTTTAGGAGTTGCTGTGAAAACAGCCTAAGAAACTACATTGCCCTAGGAAAGTGAGACTACCGGGTGCCCTGTTTCTCTGCTCTTGTCCCTTGTTAGCTGGCATTGTGTGAACACAGGGTCACTCTTTTAGAGAGGTGAGCAAACCATTTTAAGTAAAAAGATGCGATGTCTTTTAGTCTTACCATGAGAGTCAGTGAAATAGAGTCTGGCAGTATAAAATGAAAGCGCAGTATTATCATCATTGTGTCCTCAGTGTGAGTTTACATCTACGGAAATTGTTCATATCACGTGATTTCCTGTGCATGAATCCTTAAGGAGAGAAAGGAATAGTTGAAGAGGAGGTAGCCTAAATAAAGCTGGAGGGGGATTCCCTTGGATGCATCAAAGTCAAAGGGAGGACTGCGGCTAAGTGCTGATTGGCATGTAGTTGCAACACCAGAGAGGCATCGGAGACAGAGTGGCAGTGGGACCCAAGTGTTGCCATCCGTCACCCCATGGGGAGCTCCAGAGAAGAGCAAGCGTAGGCCCTGTATCAGGCACTGCTGCCAAGCCAGGGGAAGAGTTATCAAACCCTTAGCACAAAATATAAGGAGTCCTAAGCTAGTTTTCTGTGTACTGGTATGGCCATGGAAGGGAAGTTAAGCTTCCTGTAGAGATTTCTATTAACTTGTTTTGATGCAAATTCAGAAAAATTGCAAAAAAGAGTAGGAAGGATTTTTTTTTTTTGTTGGCATGATGACTGTGTATCTGAAATACTTGGAGACTGTTAGGTATGGTGATATTTGCCCAGTCAACCCCTCATTCCTTCCAGGTGGAATATTTGGGGTTTTAATCTAAAGGTGGCCTTTATTCTCCTCCCTGTCTAATTTATTGCCTCGTAAACTTATGGGTTCTAGTGGTAGTGTTTATTTTGCTCACATCACTCCATGTGTAGCCAGGCCGAGTCCCTTCAAGCTGCCTCTCTCATCCCTTACCCTCTTCTGAACACTGACACTGGTGTGTGTTCCCCACCCATCCTGTCTTGGCAAGTTGCAGTTGTAGAATCAGTTTGTTGGGTTGTTTGTTTGTTGGGTTTTTTGTTGGTTGGTTGGTTGGTTGGTTGGTGTTTTCATTACTGTAGGAGCCAAGTGTGGGCTGTGATGACGGTCACTGCTGCTGAGAGGCGTCTGTCTACAGACGTAGCCGGGATTGTATACACCTGCACACATGCACGCATGGTCTTCCGGTGCATGTACCTGCTTTGGTTTATTTGTTTGTTTGTTCTTTTCAAAGCAGGTTTCTCTGTAGCCTTGGCTGCCCTGGACTAGCTTTGTAGACCACGCTGACCTTGAACTCACAAAAGTCCGCCTGCCTCTGCCTCCCTGAACGCTGAGATTAAAGGCGTTCGCCACCATGCCCGGCTGCATGTCCTGTTCTATTACATGTATGTGCTCGCCTTTACCTGTGCACCCACGTGCCTGCCCAACAATAAGAACAATGCTGCTAGTTCCAGCACATCCACAGGGCACCCTCTCAGGGCTAGCAATTCCCCTTTCAACTATAAGAAGCTTGGGCTCTTGTTGTCTATATTGGCTTTTTTCCCCCCAGCCTTAAAATACCCGGAAAATGAATTCGGAATTACTAGGAGAATTCTGTGAACAAGAAGCCTGTCTTTGTTTAGGATGCTTTGTACTTAGTTTGATAAAGGTTAGATCGCTTACTCAGAATTTTAAGTTCCTAGGTCCCCATCATTATACTGTTACCCCACACATCATTGCACTTACCAGGTTCAGTTTGTGACTTAATTTCATTTTAGCCATCTCTTTTGGCTTTTTAATCTGGCTTTTCAATATTACCATGAGTCAAAAGTCAGAGTTATATACAGAAATATATACTTACGTGAGAAGTGTCCCTCCTACTCTCCTACTGCCCTATTTAATGTCAAGCTCCTCCTTCCTATACTTTTTGACATAAGTATGCAGGTATATAGGTAGGTGTGTGCACACATAAATTCACATGTATTTCCTCTCTTAAAATGTTGTTTTATTTATTTGTTTGTTTGTTTATTGCTGTTTTTCCCCCCTCAATCCTATTCTGGACATCACTACATCAGTCTGTGCAGGAGGTGTGTTTACATTTTCTTACAGCTGCATAGTACTCCAATGCATGACTGTACCGCAGCTATTCTGTCTCCTGTGTTTGTGACCTTGCAAATGACCTCTTGCATTTTGTAGTGATAGACAGTGCTGCAGTGATGCTTGCTTATATATATGCATTTTCAAATTGTTGGATATTTACTTTCAGGGTGAATTCCTTAAAAGTGGGATTGCTACCCTAAGGCACACACACACATAAAAATACATGTAGTTTTTAAAAGTCTGCTAAATTTTCATTTGTTTTTGTTTTGTGTGCACCCATGTGAAGGTGCACATATGTAGGCCAGTGCACATGGTGGTAATCAGAGGACAACTTTCAGGAGTCAGTGGATATCAAGGACCAAATTCAGCTTCCCAGGATTGGTGGCAGAAAGCATCTTACCCTCTGAGCCATCGTGTTGGCCCTGAGTGTGCATTGCTTACAGATAGTACCAAACTCCTGCATACAAAGAGTCCCCAGTCTTCCCAGCATGCTGTGCTGCCTTTCCAACCTCAGTGACATTTAGTTAATGTTTTCTCTTAACCGTAAGAACACTCTTTGGTAAGTTTAATGGCCATATGATGTCACTTGTCTGTATATAGGTTTTGCACACTCTTCAATCACATGTCCATTGGTTTGTGAGCTCTTTATACGTGAGGGTTGGCCAGACGCTGCCACTGTGTGTGCAGTCCAGTTGTCCTCTAATTTTTCATATTTCTTGCAATATGAATTTTAAAAAGATTTATTTATTATTTATACAACATTATGCCTGTTCACCAGATCTTACTATAGGTGGTTATAAGCCACCATGTGGTTGCTGGGAATTGAACTCAGGACCTTTGGAAGAACAGCAGTGTTCTTAACCTCTGAGCCATCTCTCCAGCACACAATATGAATTTTAAAGGTGACATGACTTTGAGCCTCAGCTTCCACAAGGTTGGCTGGAGAAAGTCAACAGCAGAGAGTGTCCTCTGACCTCCACACATGGCATCACCTGCCTCCCCCAGTATATTTAAAATTTTCTGTAAGTACAGGTATCAGTCTTTTATTGGATCTGGCTTTTAAGTCGTACTAGGAGGTCCTTCCCTGTATCTTTGAAAGTAGAGTTCGCTCATACTTTCCTCTAGTGTGTGCATGTTTATTCTTGCTTAAAGGCATGATGTGTTTGGTGTTCACGTCTGTCAACAGCAGGAACCCATTCTGAAAAGCACACCATCGTTTAGTCCATTCATTGTGTGGATGTCACAGAGTGTCCTCAATTAGTCCTAGATGGTATGGGTCACTCAGTAATCAGTATAATGCTTTGATGGACTGAAAAGGCAGGGTAAAGATGAATTGTTTAAGGCTGCTGAATGGCTGTGAGTGGAAGTTCACTGAATAATAACAAGGATTGTGAATGAAATAAATGCACAGCCAGAGACATGGTTGTTGTCAGTGTTATCATTACTGTATTTAGTTGTGTGAGCTGCACTTTCAGGCAGTTGGCTGTACAATAACTTTCCACTTGTTGCCACAAGCATATGGGTAACTTACTGTTCTATGGCATTCTGTGTCTGCATCACCCAGCCACGGGAATTTTCCAAGTTCTTTATGGAAGGACCACCGACTGCCTTACATGTGGTCTGTGGCTAATCAAAATGTTAGCTGGCACATGGCCTGGGCAATCCCAACACCACCGTTAAGTTTGTTTATTTCCACAGTGATTTGAGATGGAGCCATTGTGCATCGTATCTATTTGTATTTTCCACGTGTCCTCCCTTTTTTCTCTCCTGTGGGTGTGTGCACACACATGCATATTTGCATGTAGGTGCATGCATGTGCATGTCTGTACATGGATGGGGAAGCATTGGGGTCGTCCTCGATCCTGCTTTACTATATGCATTGGGTCAGGGCCTGAGCTGAACCTAGAACTCGCCAGTACAGCTTGTGGCTGTTCTTGTCCAAGCAGCGCTTTGCCTTGTGAGCTCTGGAATTACGAGCTGGCCTCCATGCCCACCTGGTGTTTATGCGGTTCTTAGAAATCCAGGCTCCTAACACTTCCATCTTAGCTAGGATCTCGATTGCTGTGATAAAGACGCAAGGGAAGTCAGTGCAGGGACGCAGAGCAGAAATCTGGGGCCAGGGACTGCAGCAGAAGCCATGGAGGCTTCTTACCTCCATGTTTGCCTGTTCATTCCCTGCGGCTTGCTCAGCCTGCTTTCTTCTACAGCTGGGAATCACCAGCCTGCAGTGCGCTGGGCCCTCCTGCACCAGTCAACCAGTCAGTCTAGAAAACCACTGCAGGCTCACTTACAGCCCACCTGATTGATGGGAGGCAGTTTTCTCAAATGAGGTTCCTCATTCCAGATGCCTCTAGCTTGTGTCAAGGTGACAAAAACAACAATAATAGACCCCCTTTTTAACTTGATATACAAACACATCACTTATTAGATCATAATCTTTTCCTTCTTGTTCATCTCTGAGATCACATTCTGTAATATTGATATTACGATATAAAACATTTCCAACTTATAAAGTTTCACAGTTTGTAAAAAATTAAAATAGTTAGCTGGTCACGTTGGCACATCCCTTTAATCCCAGCACTTGAGAGGCAGAGGCAGGGGAAATCTCTGAGTTCAGAGTCAGCTATGTCTATAGAGAGAAACCCTGTCTCAAAAAAAAAAAAAAAAAAGCAAACACTTTATATATTCAGTCTCTTTCTCAGCTAAAACCCTTTCTACTATCCATAGTCTTCAAAAAATTCCAACTTTCTTAACTGTTGGCTCCTGTAAAATAAAAACAGTAAGTTACACACTTAGTTCAAAAAGGAAGAGCCAGGGCACAGTTATGATCAGATCAACACAAAACCCAAGTCCAACGGTATAATAAGCCCAATGTCATACATCTGGGATCCACTGTGGGCCAGTGGTCCTCAACCTTCCTATTGCTTCCCAACCCCTTAACAGTTCCTCATGTTGTGCCGAACCCAACCATAAAATTATTTTTGTGTGTGAACTGTAATGTAAATATCTGATATGCAGATGGCCTTACGTGACCCCGGTGAAAGAGGTTGCGACCCACAGGTCAAGAACCGCTGCTCTGTGATCTTCCGGGCTCTAAAAGGGCCTCGTTGGCTCTGTGTCTGCTGTGCCATCTACAGTACACCCAGACCGACTCATAGCCTCCGCCTGGCTGCACTCCATACCTGCTGCTGTCGTTGGTAGCCGACCCATGATCCCGCTAACTCCAAATGCTGGAGTCTCTGCTCTGACTGGGCCACACCTTGACCAGTAACAATAATACACCTCCTTCAGGGACTCTGACCCTGCCACATGGCCAAAGCCTCAGTTTTGCTTCATGACTGCCTCAGTTCCGGGGCCTCCACTGCAGTTGAGGCTGCACCTTCACAAATGTCATCTTCTGGCTTCTCACAGTGCTCAGCTTCAGCCTTTCTCCATTTGTCCCTTCGTGCTTTCTAAACTGGTACCACATGGGAGACTCTTACACACTAGCAAGTTCAATTGCCAGCATCGCATACAGCCTTGGCCTACTTGGACCACAGAGCTTCTGTGTGATGACCCCAAGGAAACACTCTCCAGACACTTCCTTTTTTTATTTTTATTTTTATTTTGTTTTGTTTCAACCCAGGGTTTCCACTTTGTAGACCAGGCTGGCCTCAGACTCACAGAGATCAGCCTGCCTCTGCCTCCCAGGTGCTGGGATTAAAGATGTGTGCTACCACACCTGGCCTCCTCCTTCTCCTCCTCCTCTTCCTCCTCCTCCTCCTCTTCTTCTTTTAGGCTTTTTTTATTTAATCACTTTATAGTTGTATCCCAGTCCCCTCCCTCCTCCCAGTCTCATTCTCATATCTCTTGCCCCTCATTCCTCCCTTCCCTTCTTCTCTGAGAAAGGGAGGCCCCTAAAGGGTACCAACCCACCCTGGCACCTCAAGTCACAACAGGACTAAGCACATCTTCTCCCACTGAGGCCAGACAAGGCAGCCAGGCTAAGGGAGAGGGATCCAAAGACAGCAGCTGGTGGTGTCTTCTTTATTGGAGCTGATTCTTCAGCCCCAGCTCACCAGAACCACAGCTTCTTAACTCAAATACAGGAACAGTGCTGTGGTGTGTAAGGGACTCTCAGACTTGCCTCTGACACTTCAAGAGCCAGGCCTCCATCATCTCACAGATCTCAGCATTCTTACCTTCCATGCTCCCGTTCAACTGTAGAGCACTCTGTGGCTTTTCCATCCCAGAGTACACATGTTGTCACACTCCTCCTCCAAACCACAGAGCTGCATCTGCCACAGCAATACCTCAGAGGCAGGTGCCAATCTCTGTTTTGGTTAGCCTTTCTATTGCTATGGAAAAACAGCTTGACCGAAAAGCAACTTGGAGTTTATTTGGCCGACATATCCAGGTCACAGTGCACTGAGGGAAGCAAAGGCAGTGCCGTGGAGGCGGAAACTGAGGCAAAGGCTCAGCCTGCTTTCTTACAGCACCCAGGGTCCCCAAACCATTGATGGCATTGCCCACAGGCCCATCTTCTGGAGGCGGTTTTTGTTTGTTTGTTTGTTTGTTTTTTAACTGAGTTTCTCTCTTTCCAAGTCATTCTAGATTGTGTTAATGATTCTAGATTTGTGTTTAACAAGGCAACAAAGAAAAAACAGAACAGCTTTTGTGGCAAGTTAATGCACTAATCAGAAGAGTGTTGAGGGCCTGGAAGACTGCTGCTATGTTGATCAGGTTGTTTCTTCCTGATTTAGCACTGGATTACTTAGAGGCCGTGTGGTGTTTTCATGTCTGGACCGCTCCTTAGTTGCGCCTTGTTTTTAATGTTTCTGTGGGTCTCGTTGCATATTTATTTTAACGCAGGCAGTCTTGTGTGAACTTGTGGAGTTCCATGAAAATGCTGCTTATATTTTCTCTGCGCTGAATTAGACTTACACGTGTTTGATTTAGGATACTGGCCTTGTACTGTACAGAGACCCGGCAGTCCTTTAGGTTGGTTCAGCTCTATGCTCATGTACTTTTAAGAGTAAACATTATACACATTTGCACATTGTGTGTTAAACTTACTGCTAAATCCTTTGTCTTCGTTGCTGTCATGAAAGTTTTCTGGATCGTAATGCCCTCTCATTGGCTCTTTTTGTGGATGATATCTGCTTATTCATTTCCATGTGTCTTAACTTTGCTGTATTTTTCTAATTAGTTTTCTAACTGATTCAGAAATTTCTAACTGGGGTGTGTGTGTGTGTATGTGTGTGTGTGTGTGTGTGTGTGTGTGTGTGTGTGTGGAGTCGTGTAGTCTGCAAATAGTTTAATGGCATTGGTAAGTAACTCAGATATAGCATTGCATAATAGTGGATATTAGGTCTTCCTTGCTCCTGATCTTTGTGGAAAAGTCTTCATTGCTTCTCTTGTCTGATAAGTCTTAGCTTTATGGCTAAAGTGTACATATTTAATTATGTTAATGAAATATCGATCAGTTCCTAGTTTCCCATATTTTAAAACAATCACTGTAAGTGTTGAATTTTATTAAAGCAATATTCAGCACCAATAGGAATAACTGTAATTTTTCTCCCTAGACATATATTAACATTGTACATTTTAAAATTGATTTTCTAACACTAAGCCAACCTTGTATTACTCGAGTAAATCTTACTTCCTTGTTTTTTCTTCCTCTCTTCTCCCCATCTGGGGGTGTGGGGAGCTGGTTGTCTCTCTGTGTCTGTCTGTCTGTCAGATGACAACTTGCAGGAGTTGGCTCTCTCCTTCCACCACGTGTGTCCCAGGGAGTGACTCTGGTGGTCAGACTTGGTGGCAAGCATCTTTTACCGCTCAGCCCCCTTGCTGGCTCATCTTCTGTCTCCTTAACGCAGTACGGGACATTTGCTAAAACTGCACTGAGAACCTTTCACTAACACGTAGAAATAGGTACAATCAAGTTCCCCTCTGTACCATCTTTATCAACAATAGCTACAAATATCATTTAGCTCATTTCACATAAGAAAACTTACATCTTGAAATAAATTTTTTTTCAAAGTAACCATCAGCCATGTTTTGTAAGGTTTCATTGAGATTATTTCCTAGTCTGTTTTTCTTGTAGTTGACCCCCTCCATGAGCACTTGCCTCATGCCTTCAGCGCTCGCTAGTGTATCAGAAAGACTGCTTCTGCTTTCTTGCCTTAATTAACTAAGAGGCAGTAGACGGCTTTGACTCTGTTACTTTTCTTCTGTTTCCCTAGTCAGTCTCTATAATGAGTTACCACTGTCAGGGTAGAACGTCAGGGTGGAGTCAGTGGCTGAAAATGTCAGATTGCAGTTGGCAGAGCAGGGCCAGATCTGCTTGCCCAAGTACTTGTGTCCAAGTTGGAGCGTTCTCGTGGCTTCACAGGTGTTTGTCCCTTCCTCAAGGCAAAATTTTACCTGTCCATGTGTCTTTTCTGTCAGTTAACAAGAAGGATAGAGTAGGCTGCTTCGTGTTTTCTATTCATGGCTCTATTGCTTATTATTTACTAGAAATCTGTACAAGTTGAAAGCAGAAAATAAAAACATTTGTTATCTTACTACTCATAATAATTGTTAACATTTTGGTGCATGCATTTGCTCTATTTTCTGTGTGTGTGTTGTGGGGGTTATATGAATTCATATCTATTTAAGGCAAAAAATGTTTAAAATACTCTTTCACTTGACTTTAGTATTTATTAAGTCCTAGATCTGGAAAGATATATTAGGACATAAATCTCAATAGGAAACCATTTTGAAGGATTCTTTGATTGCCGCTTCATCTCTGTGTGGTGGTATCTTGATGCTGGAAGAGTTATAGATCCAAATATCACCCTTTCTTTCTCTCATAATAATGCTGAGTCCTGAGCTTTGCATATGCTTGTAATGTACTCTGCTACTGAGCTGCATTCCTACCCTTTAGTTTTCTTTTTTTTTTAAACCTTTTTTTAAAATTACAATTTATTCACTTTGTATCCCCACTGTGGCCCTCCTCCCTCATTCTGTCCCAATCCCTCCCTCCCTCCTCTCCTCCCGTGCCCCTCCCCCAGTCCACTGATGGGGAGGTCCTCCTCCCCTTCCCTCTGACCCTAGCCTATCAGGTCTCCTCAGGGCTGGCTGCATTGTCTTCCTCTGTGGCCTGGACACAGGGCTTTGCTATGTCACCTAGGCTGATCTTGAACATGCTCTTATCTCTCTTGCCTCCCAAGTGCTGTGATTTTAGGCATGAACCACTGTGCTTAGCACCAGCTTTTTAATGTCATCCCAGAAAGAAAAACAAGATGCTGGTAGCCACCGGGGGCAGTGATGGGAAGATGGTGCAGCATCATACCAAAATGTCAAATAGCACAATTTTGAAGGCGTCGTAAAACATCGATTGTACTTTTGAGTCTTGTGGAAGGAGAAATGGGGGTTCAGAATGTGTACCAGTTCAGGTCAAGGAAGGGAAACCTGTTCATGGCAGGTGATGAGTCTGAAAGAGATGGGAGTTGGCCATGACCCGGTAGAAGTTATCCAGTGAGTGAGTTTGAATGAAAAGTGTTGAGAGACGTTGTTTCTAGTTCTCCAAGGACACAAGCCAGCAGCACAGGGATGGTGGTGGAGCTCCATCAGAGGGGCACAGGCAGGAGCCAGGGCTGCCCCCTCTGTCCTGAAGCTGATCATGAGGGTCTGTGTGTAGGCTCTGTATGAACTGGGGCCACACTACTACTTCCCTGATCCCCAAAGGAACTGAGACTTTAAATTTATTTATTTATTTTGTTAGCTTGAATAAAGCCATTTATTTCTCAAAGTTAAAAGGCTCAAAACATTTCATAATTAAGGCCACCCTGTAGTGCTAATTGATACTGATGTATAATCTGTTAACTTAGGAAAATATCTCTTGTTATTGGGCTCTTTTCTGTTTGCTTGTTAGTTGGATTTTAATTTTTAGTGTTTTTATCGGGTAGTGGATAAAGCCCCAGGCTAGGCAGATAGCAACTTTTAAGTACTACGACATTATTGATTTTCTTTTGTTTTTCAGACATAAGTGGCTATATTGAATGTTGCTTGGTACCATCAGTGATCATTAAGTGGACATGTATGTGTGTGTGTGAATGATATTTTTGATGATTTTTTAAAATAAGACATAAGTTAAATGATTACCCTCTAAATGTTTCCTTTTATTCTTTCAGCTCTTATCTTCATTGTCAATGGGCATCGGTAGAAGATCTGGAGAAAGATAGGAGAATTCAGCAAAAGATAAAACGGTTTAAGTCAAAGCAGGGCCAGAGCAAATTCCTTTCAGAGGTATGAAGCACCTGGTTAATTTTTGAAATGTTTTCTTTATTGAAATACTCTAAAGTTTGAATTTTAGGACAGTAAGCGAAAGACTAGCTTGCCTCATTTGGTACTGTTACTTCCGTATTGGTAACTGGTATTGCTAAAATTTGTAAATAGGAAATATCTCATTCTTCCTGTTGGCTTCATCTAGAAAATACAGGTTCTTACAGCATGTGGAAATAGCAGTGGTGGAGCAATTAATATTTTACAATAAACATGCAGCTGAGGAGCAAACACAGTCAGCGGGCGGAAGTCTGCCGAGCACAGGTCAAAAGCATCAGTAGGTATGAAGGTTTATGCTGATGGGGATATGTCACAGATGGCTGTTGCTCAAGCGTGTGCCTCTCACAGAGGTCACTGAGCAGATGCTGCGTGCCATTGCACAGAGGGCAGGCAGTGTCTCCTAACCTTGTTCTCTTTGCCCTCTGTTATCAGTTCTAGATAGACAGATAGCTAATCTGCATTGAGGAGAGGACCAGCTTATGTCTTAAAGGATGCTTTCACAAGCTGCTTAGCTGGTTCTCTGGACTGGAGATCACCAACTTACCTTCCCATACAAGACAAGAAGGCTTTTAAAAAAACAACACCTTTGAGAGAGACTACCTAATCATTTCTTAGCCATTTTCCCAAAAGAGTTAATAAGGGCCTGGCGTATAGCAGGCCCTTGCAAGTAGTAGATACTTGCTTGCAAGTGTGAGGCTCTGGGTTCAATCCCCCCAGAACTGACAGGGGCAAAAATGCAAAATGTAAATAAATAAGGACTAAACTGAGCATCAGCTGCAACAAATAGGATTGTAAACTGTCGACGGTTGGACCACTGCCTTCCATGTTTGGCCCTTGGTGGAGATGAGGAGGGTGAGACAGGAGAACATTAGTAATTTGAGCCTAGTATCCTAGAAGTCTCAGGGGTTGGGTGTGCTTTTCTGTCCCTGTCCTGGGGACACCTGCAGACCGGAAGCCCTGGATGCCCGGTGCCGCTCTCTCTGGTCTCACCTTCCTGTTCTGCTGCCTCAAGAGCAATGAGCACTCAACACTGAGAGACTTGGGCTACTGAGTGTGACTCAGTTCTCTCACCTAGGAAAATATTAGGACGGTTTTTCTTTGAAAGAGTGGTCTGGAAAACAAGACAAAACCAAGCCGTGAGTTCTATTGCTTGTGCCCTCCTTTATGAGCATAAAGGTAAAATTTTGAGACACTAGAGAGGGGAGCCGTATGTCCAGCTGGCCTTTTTACAGAAGCTCAATAGGAGGGAACAGGGGGAAGCACAATGGGAGCTTTCCCCACCCTTAAATCATGCTCCTGTTCAGTAAATTCATTTGGACTCTGGTTGCTGTAAGTGCAAACTCGTCAGTGAATTGTTTCTGACCCTACAGACTATTAGTCTGAACCTGTTATCTGTGAGTCATTTGCTGTCAGGATGCAAAGCATTATCTTCCTGGTAAAATGGCAACTGGAAATCTTAGTTCCACTCTGAATGAGACTTAGTAGAAAAGAATACAACTCTGTCCATCCCATCCCTACCCCCTTCTTTTTTCTTACATACATGCAGACCCATCTGTGATCATGGCTTTACCCGTTTTTCAACTCTGTTCCCTTAGGGTTCTTAGCTATGGCTGCTTTTGCATGCTTTGCCGAAGCTTAGGCCTCCTGACTCTGCTGCATCTACAGTGTATTCAGAAATAACAGTTAGACCAGGAAGTCCGTCACATACATGGTGCCATTGAGTGCCCTCATTGGGAGTGGATGTAGGGGAAGGTAGATCGAGCATTGACTATGAAAGCTCATGATGTAAAGGAAGTGGTTTTACAGAGAGCCTTTGCCATCCATACCTAGCTTGCACAATATTTCACTGCTTGTCTTGTGTATAAATAATATGTGCATGCCATTTGCCTAAACCCTGAAGCTTGGGCAAAGCTAAATTCATCAGTGTGTTAACACTTTAAGTCAAGTGACCAATGGAATGTGTCCTTACTGCTGCTCTCCTCTGTGAAAACGCCAAAGGCAAACAGAAGCACATTTTTGTATCTGCTTTTTGTTTCATAATTCATGACCCAAAGCACCCAAGTTGGATGTTTTCAGTGGGTACAAATAGCCAGAGAGGGTGTCTTCCTTGAACACAGTGTGTAACTGACAGCTCCCTTTTCAAGGGATGGAGAATGACGGACTCTGAGCTGCCTTTTGCTTGTGAGCATTACGGGATATTACTAAGCTAATCTGTGTGTGTCTTCTCACTCAGACAGGGATGTGGGCTTCTTACAGTGTGGCAAGGCCTAGAGCTTCCAATGAAGCTGCAGCCTGTTCTTTCATGTGAACTGTAACATGCTTGAACCGTATCCTGTTCTTGTATTCTTTCTAAACCAGCAGTACCACTCTGCTTTTGTAGATATCGTTAGAATATTAGTTAAGTAACTCCACTTAGGGTTCGTTTCTTTGGGTTTTTTTTTTTTTGTTTTTTTTTTTTTTCTTTTACCCAAACACTTAGTGCTCAGTACAAATAAGATATTGGAATGTTTAAGATCAGTGGGACGACTGTAATGGAATACAAACGCCGGCTGGCAAAGGTTTCCAAACACCCCGAGGTGCTCAGTCAGTGTGGAACCTGCCGGGGTCGGCGTTAGTGGCCTATGCTAACCCGTACAAGGCTCCTCCCAGCATTCTGAGTTGCGCTCGCACGTACCACGTGTGGCTCTGACTCTCCACTGCAGACTCCCTTTTCAAGAATGCGAAATGTATTGCCTGCCATAAGCCTTTTGGATTGCCCATTAGTGAATTGTAATTTCACACTTCATTTGAAATATTCTTAAACATTCCCTCATAGTAAAAGGTTTCACACAGTAATTAAAATACCCAGTTAACAAAGTCTGAGAAGTTTGATTTCCTCATGGGGAGTGATTTTGTTAAATTGTAGCATTTCAATTAATATAATAGAGTATGTCAAATACAAATTTTGTGTTGCTGTGACCCAAAATATTATTGCCTAATGAAAAGTGAAATAGTGTTTCTCTGAAGAAATGAATAAGCATTTTAACTTTTTTTATTTTTCTTTTTTGGAACAGATTGAGGATGATCTTTTTAATCCAGATTATGTGGAAGTTGACCGGATAATGGACTTTGCCCATAGCACAGATGACCGGGGCGAGGTAACAGGAGCTCATTTGGGTTGCCCAGGGTGGTTCAGGCAGCTCCTGTGTGCTCACAGAAGGGACGAAATCAAGGCTTGGTCAGAACCTCCCTCCACATGCTCTTGGTCTTTGTGTAACTGAAACCTAGAGATCTCTTATTAGTTCTGTGACTTGATAGGGCTAAGTATTTTTTATGTGTGGTCTGAATAGTTTTGCTGTTTTCAGTCTGAACTGCGTGAAAATTTTCACAGCTCTATGGTGATCAGTGAAGACCTCAGCAGTTTTGTATGTCTGTGTCGTGTAGCGCTGTCCCCCTGTGGGATTGACAGCACACCTATAGCGGATTGGAGTTTAGCGTTAGTTGGCACTGAGCACCCTCAGCGGCGCTGGTGAACTCCAGTTGGTGGGGGACCAGAAAGACTTATCTTTGGGACCCCACACCTGGCTTTCTTGTGCCTCTGAGACTAGAAAGGAAGCTGGTAGGGAGGTGAGGATGAGACAAGACTGAGGACCAAGCTTGTCTCGGTTGCCGTTGGCCTCTTTGTCGTGAGCTCTCCAATTCCTGGCCTCTGTGGGGGTGAGTTTTCTGTGTGAGTCCTTCACTCTTGCTGAGCTGGAAGAGCCTTCCAGGAACACCATCCTGTACTCTAAACTTGAAATAATGAAGCTTGCAGTGTTTCAAGACCGTGTGTGCGATGCCATCGATGTCGTCTTCACCCATGTCGTATTGCTTAGTTGTCCGTAAAAACCTGTCCCATAGCATATTTACATTGGCAGCAAATATTTTTGACAAGCCAGCGTACCTTGATCTTGAACTGCAGATCAACAGACTCAAGTCTCTTCTAAAGGAGCCAAAAGGAGAATTCCTGCTCACACAGACCACCCAAAATATTTTGCCCTTCGTTCTTGTAGAACTCAAGTTCATTATGTTTTAATACGACTAAATTCAAACAGCATTTTCCCCTGAAGGAAGAAGTAGATTGTCCTAATAAATTTGTCTGTGTTTCACTCTTCAAGCAACTATTCAGTTATATAAACAAACGTACTAAGATTATTTTTTTACTATAATAAATCTAAATCAGGTATTTGATGAATAGTTGGATCAGATAAAAATGAGTTTTTGATTTGGCTTTTTGCTATTCATTAGCTATCCTTGATACTCGGTCATGAACCAATGATTCAGATAAAAAGCTGATTCTTTTTTCTGTTAATACTCAATAATACAGTTTCCAGTGTATACTGGAGACAACTTTCAGTGGTTATAGTTTTAAAATATAAAACTATATATTTTATAGTTCAGACTATATATAGTCAGTTCAGTCTTCCTAATGCCAGGGGTTGTACTGATCAGCAAAACAGAGCACATGTCGCTTCCTTCGTATATAACGTCTGGTCGAATGACTCTAGTTCTGCTTTGTTTAAACCTGCTCAGCCTGTGACTCACTATCTGGTAAAGTGGTGCTCACTCCCTTACGAAGACAGCACTTGGGAGCTGAGGCAGGACATAGATCCAGTGAAGATTGAAGAGTTTGAAAAACTCATGTCCAGGGAGCCGGAAACAGAGCGTGTGGTGAGGACTGACTCCTGGTGAAGGGTTTAATTTGGGCCTAGCACAGTGGTGCAGTCTTTGAGAAACCACTAATGGGATTTACTATATTTGGAACAGGAGCGACCTCCTGCTGATGACTGGAAGAAATCGGAGAGTTCCAGGGAGTATAAAAACAAGAACAAACTCAGGGAATACCAGTTGGAGGGAGTAAACTGGCTACTTTTCAATTGGTACAACATGTATGTAAAACATGTTTCTCTTTACTTTTAATAAATGCTGTATTTTGTAGTATTAGAACTATTAATTTTTTTTAAGGTAAATAAGATTTTTTTGCTGCAATATGTTTTTAAAATTCAGCTGTTGGGATACACTTAAGTTATTCATTAATTAAATTAATAACAGATCTATGTAGAAATATTTGTTTCTTAGAGAATTTTCTTTGAAACGTATTTTGTTGAACTAGGAAGATAAAGTCATATGGGGTGAACAAGTATTTGCAGTATGTATTTTGTGAAAGGAGAGCAATAGCGGATACTCATTAAGCTTTCCTGTATTTTTCTTTCCCAAAGGCGAAACTGCATTTTAGCAGATGAAATGGGTTTGGGAAAAACTATCCAGTCCATTACATTTCTCTATGAGATATATTTGAAAGGAATCCATGGCCCTTTTTTAGTAATTGCCCCATTGTCCACGATCCCCAACTGGGAAAGGGAATTCCGGACCTGGACGGAGTTGAACGTGGTTGTGTATCACGGGAGCCAAGCCAGCCGTCGGACCATTCAGCTGTATGAAATGTACTTCAAAGATCCCCAGGTAAGCCTTGGGGGGGTGACGCTATGCCTATTGTATAAGTTTTAGGGGGTTGAAGACTCAACTCTCTGACATGGGAATGCCTTGAGTTTTGCCGTCTTGAGAAACTTGCTTGAGATTTCTTATCCAATACATGTTTGCATAATCTTTCTACATCTGCAAATACCACATTTTATATTTTAGCATTCATTGTTGTGACTACTTAATTAGAAGGAATAACTTTTCTTAACACTTGCTGACTACAAAACTCCATGATATGTTAATAGCTTGGTTTTATTTTGCATGCTTGAGATGATATCATACAAACAAACAAAAACAATGAAGATACTAACTGTGACCAGAGGGAACATATTATTATACTATGACCAGAAGTGAAAAGATATTAAGTATTGTAAAAATTCCAGTATTAAAAAAAAAGGGATTTATTAATACTTTGTTTAGTAGGAGTTGCTCTAATTTTGTTTTGTAGTTACCTGCTTGTAATTATTGCTTAATATTAGCAATAAAGTATTATGCATACATGATAGATGATACATGCTAAACCAGGTATAAGTTTTAAGCAGTAGCTGCTGTCTTATAGTTGGAAATAAGGCAAATGTATACATACTCTTTAAATCAAAAGTGTGACCTACAGTTAAAAGAGGAAAATACTGAAATCTGTATTTATCTTTAGATTTGAGAAATAAGGTACATCCTCTTCAGATTTTTTTTCTACTTCAAATATTTGGCATTTTTTTTAAGACATGTTAATAAAACAAGTAGAAAAATAAATTAGAGAAACTTAAAAAAAAATTCAGTTACCTTAGCACTTAATTTCCTTTTAGATTCTGTGGGTTGTAGCTAGACTGGATGCCCCTAATGGCACTTTACTATATGTGATCTGTGAGGAAATTTGACCTAGCACTTAGCCAGTTTCTTTTAGAAAGGAAATGTTTTAAGATTCTGTTTTTACCAAAATAGCTGTAGCCTAAAAAGTAACCTGGAAACAGACTGTGCTAACCTAAAATACAGAGGTCTCCAAAGGTTTAAATGTTAGCAGCTTTTTATATCCTCAGATTTACCAACATAATCACTCCTGAGTAATGAATCTGCTTTGTACCTGTAGGGTCGAGTGATAAAGGGGTCCTATAAGTTTCACGCCATCATCACTACGTTTGAGATGATTCTGACTGATTGTCCTGAGCTGCGCAATATTCCCTGGCGCTGTGTGGTCATTGATGAAGCCCACAGGCTGAAAAACAGGAACTGCAAGCTGCTGGAAGGACTCAAGATGATGGACCTGGTTAGTGATGATTGGTGCTGCCTCCAAGTTTCCTCCTTGTCGCTCTAGTCTTTGAATGGTCTTCCTATGAAGGGCCGCTGCAAAGCCCGTCAGTCCCCCAAACTTAGAGCTGTCCGTTCTAAGCCTTTCAGAACTTGCTGTTGCCTTCTGCATTCGTAACACTGTTTCCTGGTATCACAGCAGAGTATGGTCATGCTGTTTGTACCAACGTCAATTTCAAGTATTTGCCACGTCATTAACTGTTGGACCAAGCTCTGCCTCAGTGATAACAGTTCAGCTACATTCCCAAGCATGTGGTTTTTTGCTCCACTGGGCCAGTTGTAGATGCTTGCTGTCGGTTGGTTGGCTGGGACATATCTTCAGATTATACAGATGCTAAAAAGTTTGGGATATTGAAGACCTCAACATTTGTTCTAGGGTTTAAAACCATGCTTATTCTTATTTTTCCAAATAGCCACGTCTTCCTACTTTGGTATTCTAAGATTTTTCTTTTCTGTAGGAATAATTACTAGTGGCATGTTGTAAGAAGAGCATTCTTTGGGTATTTGTTATGCCTGCTGTGTATATGATCCTCTGACAGAAGTTGCTACAGGTTCTGTTGTCCTTGAATTTCTTCTTGCCCCCTAGGTGGGAAGATAGCGTGACCATTTGTCTGCCCCTCCCTACCCTTCCTTTACATTCATTTACTTACGTGTCGAGGTCCCACGCATACCTCAGTGTTGGTTCTCTCTGCCTTGTGAGTTCTGGCGAGTGAACTTAGGTTGTCAGTTTGGCAGCAGCTACCTTCACCTGCTGAGCCATCTCACCAGCCCTGCTTCCCGTTTTTGGTGTGCATTTGAAAAGGAAAGTTGTTATCGTTTAGAATGTATTGGCAGATTCAGTTAACTTAACCTAAAGAGCTGCTGTGAGTTGATAGGACTTTTGTTATTGGGAGTGGATGGAGGGACCCTTCTGCACGTTCGGGGCTGTACACATTTTGCTAAAGACTGGAACTGCTGAAAAGAACCTCGGAGCTTTCTGTCACAGCTTCTGCAAGGGGCTAGCCTAACCAGCCATTCTTTTAATTACAAACAGGTGAAATCTAATTTTGCTAAAAGGAAGATATCTGAACATCTGACTGATTTTTTTTTTTTTTTTTTCCTACTTAAGGTAGTGTTTCCCATAAGGCAGGTCAACACTTTTGATAGCCAGTCTGCAAAGCAGCATGAACGTTTAGAGAAACAGAGAAAGGCCCTGATGTGGGGTCTTAGAGAAGGAAGGACTCCTGGCTGTCTTTGTTTCTGCAGGTGACAGGGACTCCAGCAGCGCAGGGAAGTAATCCTTTCATTGTGGGGAAACACAGATATTCAAGACATATCTCTGTCTCCAGAGCAGGGGTGTGTCTTCATGGTGACCCACTAAGAGATTCTGTATGTCCAGTTTTGAAGGCTTAAAGTCATGTGACTGAGCTTGTCCTAAGTTATGGTTTAGTATTAATTTTTGAGTCTCAAAATAGTAGATTTCACTGTAAAATACTGTTTTGTGGTTTTTTTTTGGGGGGGGTGAGAAAAAATTATTTATCTCAACATCAAAAAACTTACTTGCCTTTGAGATATTTACCTTTCATGCATAATAGCACATAGGGAAATAATAATGTTTTCCTCACTGAGTCGGCAGGAGGCTGAGGCTGCCCCTTGCAGTGTGAGACCAGTCGTAGGGGTTCTGGCTGTCACAGGCAGTGTGCCTGTAACACATTTTGAATAATGCACTAGGAATCTGGAGTGACCTGTCTCAGGAGAGATGCTTTTAAGGTGGAAGATGTTGTTGTTCAAAGTCACAGTGCCCTTGTATTGGTGCAGTAGAGAATAGATGAGTGCTTGGTGCTTAAATCCTTACCGCGCCATCATTTGAACCTATACTCTTGCCATAGTTAACTTGTGAGGAGGAGCCCTGTCCAGGCAGGGCTGGAGGTCTTAGGGATTGCTGTTACTTGTACTAGACTGGGTTGAGTTGAGCATGTGCTTGATGAAGGTAATCTCCAAGCCCCAAAAGAAGATTCCTGGGTATGTGTCTCTCCTGTGACAAAGGAAACGGAGGTGTGTAGGGATAATAACCGTTGACACAGTCCTCCGTAGGAGCTCTTGAAAGGAAAGCCCTCAACAAAGAGGGGCTGCCTTAAGGTTCCTTTAGGTCTTTGTTGATTCTGTTGTCTCTGCATTCACAGGAGGCTCCACATAAAAATGTGTTGCTAAAATGAAATTAAGTACACATCCTCCATCTGTACCAAAGAGAGCAAGCGCATTCTTGAGGCAGATGCATCTCCACCTGTCTGCTGAGACTGGAGGAGATAGTGCCCCTAGCCCGAGACAGGCTCCTCTACTCACACAGAGCATTTGAAATGAGTGTTTCAAAGTAGTGACGTTTAAGATAAGTGCTCAGAAATTAAGTCAGTGAGAAAGGGCATAAGAAAAGTCCGAGACAGTCAGCCCGGCATGGCTACCATTCCTTCACCGCAGCGTCTTTCCTCACTCTGTGACTACATTTTCAAACTCTCTTGGATAAAGTCATCTAGGACTTTGGTATTTCAGTGATTGTGGTCTGTGAAACTCAGCAGTCTAGAAGCCCTGGATTCATTTGTGGATTGTGCATGCTTTCTGAACCTAGTGATGATGGTAACCCATCCATCTTTAATCAGACACTTCTCCAAGAGAGGAAGAAAACACCAAACTGTTTCCCCATTGACAGACAGAGCTGGCAGATATTGCCATCATGTAGATGACCTCACGAGGGTTTAGTGACTGTATGTTCTGCATGGTCAGATTTCAGGTTAAATCAGAATCTTATTTTGAAATCTCCACGTGGCTGCAGTCACTTCCTAAAATAAATTTGCTGGGTTATACATCACATACCCAAACAAAGATGAAATATCAAGGCTTTTAAATTTCATAAGCTCAGGCCTAGGGGTGTAGCTCAGTTGGTAGAGCCTAATATCCACCAACCCTTCTATTTTCTTGACCCCACCCCCAAAGCAGGGCGTATGTCCTGGCAATCTCAGCACCTGGAAGGTGGAGGCAAGAGTATCATAAGCTTAAGTCCAGCATGGGACACATGAGACCATGTATTAACTTTTGTTTTTTTTTTGTTTTTTTTTTTTTTTTTTTTTCTTTCCTTAAGGACTGGGAGGAGAAGAGGGAGGAGAAATTGCAGTCTGGATGTCATATATGAGAGACGAGCAATGAATGAACAAACGAACAAATGAAATAAGTTAGCATTGCTAATCCTGATCAGTTTAAAGGGCCTCTCTGTTGCTTGTGTCAAAATAGAAAGAGAAGGCATAGTTGCATCAAGACCTAGACCTGGAGGAAGGAGCTCACAAGCAGGAAGGCTGGCTAAGGAAAAATCTAATGTACTTCAAAGACACAAAGTTAGAAAGAGCATTGAATTTTTAAAAATGTTTGTGGTATTTAAAACTAAGCCACCTCTTGGTAGTTGGGAACTTTTGTAGGACAGAGTCATTTTTTCAGGTGCTGTCACATTTAGAGGCACTTCTTTTGTCTCTACAGTGAGTCATGCTGGAAGCAGATGGAAAGGTGAGGGTCCTGCTGTTCTAGAGAATAGAAAGGAGCATGTAGCTGAGTCTAGGGACTTTAGGAAAAACTACAGTGGAGGGGGAAAATAAAACACCACTTAGACTGGAAACCATCATCCTTAAATCTCAGCCTAGCCAACTCAGAAGATAGAGGACTGGTGGGGCACTTGGAAAGGGTCTACAGGGTTTGCCATGGGGTTCTCTGTGTTCTGTGTGGTCCCCCAGAAGCAGGAACGTGCCTGTATCGCTTTCTTTGTTCTAAGTTCTACACATGATGTGTGGTGGAGCCCCCCATGGCGAGCAGAAGTAGGGGAGTCTAGATGCAGAGAGAAAAGTGTTAGCTGTGAGAAACTGTGCTGTTCTGGTTTGGCAAGTTGTTCTCCTCACGTCCTTACAGGAACACAAAGTGCTGCTGACTGGGACCCCGCTGCAGAACACTGTGGAAGAGCTCTTCAGCCTGCTTCATTTCTTGGAGCCAAGTCGCTTCCCTTCAGAAACAACCTTTATGCAAGAATTTGGTGATCTGAAAACGGAAGAGCAGGTACTTCACCCCTTCACTCTGCCTTTCAGTCACAAAACTGAAGATGAGCCCGTGAAATGGCAAAGCTTTGGCTTTTGTGAACTTTAAGCTGTAAGGATTCTGTCCTACAAGCGTTGTGCATTCTTCTTTAGGGCTTGAAGTCATCGTTACAAAGCTGGTCTTGTTTGTCCCTTGGCCGTTCCCTCTCCCACCCCCAACAGCCTGTTGAGTTTTTATAGGCTGGTTACTTTACAAACCCAACTTTCAGGGAGTCCTGTGCCATCTGGGTTAGTGTTTCTGGAGGGTGTACTTCAGGGGCAGTGTCAGAAGCTCCTGGGGTTGTGGATCCACCTGTCACTGGAATTTTGGGTCCTTGCTTTCATCTCTGAACCACACTGCTTCGAGCCTATTTATTTTCATTTCAAAATTAGAGGCCTACCTGGCCCAGCGGATTCCTGGGAGAAACCAAAGGGCTCGTGTGTGAGAAACACTTGGCCGCTGTAGGCCCCGTAAGGGTGCACTAACTCGTGTGGAGCCTCCTGTCAGTGAGCCAGCAAAGAGCTACACCTCACTGAAATGAATGCGTTCATAAGCTTGAAATCTTGGGACTTGCCCTCTCTCCAGCCCACTGGCCCAGGCCTCCTGATTGAGTGCAGAGTTGGGTCCGTTTGGTTTCTCTTCTGTAAGATAACGACAATATCGTGCCAGTCAGTGCAAGAGAAAACCAGACTGAGACTTCTCTGTCTGGTATGGTCATCAATGCCGAATAATTTTTCTCAGCCCCTCACCACATTCGTCATCTCTTTCCACAGAGGAAAGAGAAGCATAGAACCAACCCTCTGACATTGCCCTTGTTCCTTTCCTATTCATCCCCATGGCTAAAACAAAAGGAAAAACTAAATAAACACACCCCCTGCCCTCCCAGCCCTACTCTGAGGTTTTCAAGCCCTTCAAGCTCTTTAGGAGTTCTGAATAAGTAAAGTTTTCTCTTTGACATAGGCCACGCAGCCTTCTTGTACGTCTCTTATGACAACTCCAAGTGTAGCTCCTTTACATTCTTCCTAGGCTTTGGAAACTGAAAATGGATACTAAATAAATGAGACAGTCTTCCCTTTATAAAAAATGCTGGAATGTTTTAACACGCAAGCAAATGGAGATACCAGTATTGACATGAGGTCCTTTTTTAGGTGCAAAAACTACAGGCTATTCTAAAGCCAATGATGTTGAGACGTCTCAAAGAGGATGTAGAAAAGAACTTGGCCCCCAAAGAAGAAACTATTATTGAAGTTGAGCTAACAAACATTCAGAAGAAATATTACCGAGCCATCCTTGAGAAGAATTTTACATTTCTTTCCAAAGGTGGTGGACAAGCTAACGTACCTAACCTTTTAAACACTATGATGGAGTTGAGAAAATGCTGCAACCATCCCTATCTAATCAATGGTAAGCCTGCCCACCTGGAGCTTGTTAAAATGGAGGTCGGTACAAGCTTCAGAAGCTTCCCCCCTGGCCCTGTGCTGAGGCCCCGTGCTCTCGCGGTGTGTGCTCATCACAGCCCTGTCCGCTCGTGGGCGTGTCCCCCTTCAGTGGTGGCCAATGCTCTCTGGAAGCACCAGGCCACCCTGCCTGTTACCAACCCCCTTCATCAGGAAGCGGGCGTTTGCTCCAGGAACAGATGTTGTCTGCAGGGCCCAGCCTGCTGCTAAAGACAGAGGAGCCCTGGGAGGTGTTTTGGGGGAGGGGAGTTTGAGCCCAAAGCACTTAAGAGCATGTCCATGGGGGCAGCCATTGGCAGCTACTTGAGGTGTGTGTTGGAAAAGTGGCCTTAGGTCCCTTGCAGTCTGGAGGCTTTCAGCATGTGTCCCCTAAAGTGGGAGGGAATATTAAAGTTTTGTTCATTATATTGTCCGTTACTGATAGCCTTGCTGTTTTCTACTCCATGGTGACGTGTGACTGGCTCACATGGGTTAAATGCTTCACATACTTTCAGAAAACTGTTAAGGAGATGATTGTGCCAAGACTGTGTGAGCATAGCCAGTAGGGAGCCAGCAGGATGTGAAGAGATTGAGTTAAAAGTCCCAGAGGAAGATGGCATATGAGACAAGGATTTTGCCAGGCAGGACTAGAAAAAGAGAGGATGCTGAGGCTGAAGTCCTAACACATCCAAAGACAAGAACAAAAGGGTTCCCACCCAGAGTGCAGCAGTGTGTTTGAACAGAGGGACCGTGCCCCTCGGATAGAGTGGACCCTGCAATGAAGCCCTCAGATGGGGTCATATGTTACTTTGGAGCCAGACTGTAGGTGGAGGAAAGCCACAGCTGGTGTTTGAGCTGAGCACTGGTTCGAAATGTGTGCACTGGGCTGAGGCTGTGCCTCAGTTGGCAGAGCGCTCACCAAGCCTGTACAACGCTCTGGGTTCCATCCCAGCACATAGCATAGGCAGGCACGGTAGCACATGCCTGTAATCCCAGCACCAAGAAGGCAGAGGGAGGATCAGGAGTTCAGGTCCCTTGTCAATTCTGTAGCAAGTTTGGGGCTAGCCATCAGGGCAGGCATGGGGTGGGGCAGTGTGAGGTTCATGGGAGCCTGCCTCAAAAATGAAAATAATAAAGACTGCTCCCAGCAGTCTCTAGAAAAGATGGAATGAAGGACAGTCAGACAAGCAAACAGAAAAAGAAGCTGCAGGGCTGAGGCTCTGATCTGGGCAGTTTCTGTTGTGATGACAGGCTAGCCTGGGGTACTGTGTGTTTATTATAGGGTAGAGTGCATTAAGGAAGAAGAGGCACAGCCTCCTCCTTCTTCAAGACTCATTTGTGAGAGTCAAGGTCACCTCGAAAGAGTTCCTGTTCTTTCCCAGTCTCGCAGCGTCCACCTGTCTACCACCCTCGCTGTCCCTGTCAGTGTAGGAGAAAAAGTCGTCTCTGCCTGGAAGATAAGCTCAGAGCACAGCACAGGCCACTGCTCTGACATGACATCTGCGCACACCTTTTTTCAGTGGTGTTTTTGGCTTTGTTTTCTAAAGAGAGTGTGGTAATTACATGGTTACTGCGCCAGCCTCCTGGTCCCCGTGTTCACGAGCTTGTCAGCCAGCCTGGGAGTATACTTGTGTGAGTGGAGGGTACACCTGAGTGTGCGTGCGCATTTCCTTTTTTTCCTCTTCCTAGCTTGTAGAAAGAAAATAGATAATAATCTTCAGTGGGAAAGAGGGGAAATAGAGATACTCCCTAAGGGACCCTTGGTGCTGGCCCCTGCTGTGCCACAGGAGCTCAGTGCCATGACAAGATGGACACCCCAGTGCCTGCAAGTCCTCCATGCTTACTCAGGTTAATTATATGCACTGAGCATTGCTGAAGTTTTCCCCACAAAACATAGCTGGTGGGTCTTTCCCGTGCCTGACTTTTCTCTAGGGTCACCCGTATAGCTCTTTTTCCAGAACACCTTAGTACCCCTTGAGTATTTGTTGTAATTGTCATACCTTGAGGCGAGCTCTTCTGTCCTTAGAATAGGTAACAAAATGTCTGTTACACAGGTGTACTTACACCTCTGTTTCTTGGAAGTTTTTTTGTAAAATGCAGGTAATGCCAAGCAGTCGTGGCACACACCTTTAATCCCAGCTTTCTGGAGGCAGAGGAAGGGGGATCTCTGAGTTTGGGGCCAGCCTGGTCTATAGGGTGAATTCCAGGACAGCCAGGGCTACACAGAGAAACCCTACCCTAGAAAATATAAATATCAATAAGTAAATAAATGAATAAATAAGTGCCGATGTACAAATACTATGTGTTCAGCACTACACAGAGAAACTCTGCCTCAGGATATGGATAGATGGATAGATGGATAGATAGATAGATAGATAGATGGATGGATAGATAGATGCTGATGGGTGTGAAAACAGTAGGTGCACAGCTCCAGGGGTGGATACATTGTGTCTCATGGAGACTGTCTATGCCCCAGCTGTACATTCTCATTTAGGATCCGAAATTGTCACCTCTCATGGAGCCGTTCCCATATACAGTTAGCATTCGTAAGGAAGCTTTAATTGTACATATTAAATTGTTATAAACTCTTTGTGACCGAGGAAAGTGCCCCGGTTGAGCTAAACTTCTGTTCCACAGAGCATGTGTTTTGAAAACTAGGAGCCATTCTGTGCATAGGTGGAAGTGGTAAGACGAGCCCAGTGGGAGAAACCTCTGGAAGGGTGGCAGTTTACAAAGGCTTGTGTGGTTGAAAGGACGTCAGCATAGGGCAAGAGCTCAGTCAGTGTTGCTAACTGGCAGCTACCCTGGGTATCCTAAGTAGAGTTATTAGCACTGACCTGAGCATTGTTTGAATAGAGTTTTATTTTCTACCATGAGAACAAGAATGCTGAAAGCATGGGCAGAAGTGACATGGAGTCCCTGTTCCATACAGTTCTTTATAGGAAGAGTGAAGAAAGTAGTTGGGCATCCTCAGAACCCATATCCAATCAACATTCTCAAATCTAACATCAAAGAAAATCTTTAATTGCTAATTTCAAAAATTTGACTATGAGACGTAGGGTTGAAATTGCTACCATCCCCCACAACCTCCCTCTCTTTCCACGCAGCCGTAATTAATACAGCACTTAAAGAACTGTAAAGGGCCCATGTCTGTAGATAATGAAGGGTTATTGGTATAATCTGCTCCAGAAAAACTTGATCTGTTCACCCATTGTAGAAATAAATATATAGATTGTTTTCTTTTTTACTAGTCTTATAAAATAAGAAATCATAGGGACTTCAAGGTGCTCAGTGGTTAGAGCTCATCTTTCTTTGGAGTAGACCTGAGGTTGGTTCCCAGCACTCGCATCCCATGAACAGATTCACAGCTGCTTGTAACTCCCTCTCTGGAGGGATGTGCTCCCTGTGAACTCTACAGGCATCTTCACGCACATGCACACACGCACACATACCTTTACAAAATTCTAAACATTAAAGAATAAGAAATCATTGGTGGGATTGAAAAGGCAGCAGAGTTATTTTTCTCCTTAATAAATTTCAAATTATATAATGTAAGTTTAGATTTCTCTATTTGAATTAGTTCTATTTCTTTTGTTGTTGTTTTAGTTTTTAGTTTGTTTTTCAAGACAGGGTTTTTCTGTATAGCTTGGCCTCTGCAGACCAGCTGGCCTTGAGAACACAGAGATCCTCCTGCCTCTACCTCCCAGAGTACCACTATGCCCTGCTGAATTATTTATATTTCAATTTTTTGTTTTACTAACATAATTCCAGCCTGTCTCACATTGCTTTCTCAAAACTAAAATCTCATTTTAAAAAACTATTCCTTGATCATTGACCCGTTTTAGACTACATTAAAATTCATTTTAATTGTGGATTTTACGCCTCATGGACAAAGAACACTCAAATATCATAAAGGTAAAAAAAAATCATTAAATTTCATTTTAATTGTGGATTTTATGCCTCATGAACAAAGAACACTCAAATATCATAAAGGTAAAAAAAAATAATTTCTAAATTGTAAGCATCTTATGATGGATTATACAAACGAATAAACTTTCTAAAAGATCTAATGTGCTATCTCACTTTAAAATTCTCTCCTGTCCACGAGAGCTTTCTGAATCTACAACCTGGGTTTACAGATTTCAGGCTTGAGAAACAACCTTCACCTTTATCCTTTGGCTAGTGTCTTAAAGTGGCATTTTGTTCTTCATCTTTCTATGGTCTGTTTCCACACTTCCGGAAGGAAAAAAAAAATCTGAATCTTAGCTTTTTGTTCTTGTGGAAGGGCGAGTAAGGGTCAGGCTGTTCCAAGAGAGCTGGCATTTTCTGCCAGTCTCCCTTTGTGAAAAGGTCATGTGCTGTGTGGAAGGCCTGGCACTTGTGCCAAACATCAAGTGGCTTTAATCTGCCCTTGATTCTTAACTGCTTGGGTATGCTCCACACGACCTCATGAGGACAGCTTCACAGCCACCTTAAATGGAGGGACTGTGCTCTATTCATGCTGTGCAGCCTGTCGAGGTGCCATCCTACCGGGTGCAGTGGCCTGCCTGACCCAACCTTCAGAAGCCTTTGAGGGACTTTTGTATCCTTGTCTTATGTCATTAGTTTACCTGTTTCAAACAGTGGTAGGAAGGCTTAAGCTCCTAGTACAGTATAGTGGTAGTGGTAGGAAATGACCCCTTTGGGTTAAATTTGGTGTACTTTCTCAAGAGCAGCTTTGGTAGGAGAGGAAGAATGAACAACACCGTGGTTGGGGAGCCCCAGAGGCCAAGGAAGAGACCCAATCCCCTCTGCTTTAACTCCAGCCAAATGGCCTGGGCACTGAAAGAAGCGTCACCTGCTGCTTTCTGAACCCACAATATGGTGGTGGTGGTGGTGGGGAGTCAGAGATGATAGCCATGAGCCTTCATCCTTGGGAACATGTCCTTCTCTTGAGGTTGCTCTGCCACACACAGGTTGTTGTACGGTGAGGAGACTGTGAGGAAAAGGAAGTTTGCCAGGGAGCCTTAGAGTTGACTCTGGTTTTAGCTTTAAAGGGTTTGGGTAATTCAAGACAGAGCTGCTGTTTGTTTTCTGCTCAGTAAACAGTGCCTTGCTCGGCAGTTCAGGCTCCAGAGTTTCTGTAGGTATCTGGCCCGTGGCTTGTTTCTGCCACTTCTGGCCTCACAATCTGTTGTTGAGATTTGGGTGTGTTCTTTGTTTTTGTTTTGTTCTTAATATAGTCAGGAAACATTTGGTTGTTGAAAAATGTGGCTCTCTCCCCAAATGCCTCATTGTATGGAACTTAAAACTTTGGTCCTTTTTGTAGGCCTGTAGTTAGTGTGTATCTAACTTTGAGTAAGCAGGTGGCTCCCTGCTCTTAAATGTGAATAGGATTTTCTGATTTTGCCAGTTTGTTGTGGGTTTTGAAAGCAAATCCATTGTTTTTAGTAATAAAAAAAAAAAAAAAAAAACCTTTTGCTGTATTCACGTCATGCCATCCAATCTCTGCAGGTGCTGAAGAGAAAATTTTGGAAGAGTTTAAAGAAACACACAATGCAGAGTCTCCAGATTTTCAGCTCCAGGCAATGATCCAGGCTGCTGGCAAGCTGGTGCTGATTGACAAGCTGCTGCCAAAGCTGAAGGCTGGTGGCCACAGGGTGCTTATCTTTTCCCAGATGGTGCGCTGCTTGGACATCCTGGAAGACTATCTCATTCAGAGACGGTGAGGCCACCACACACAGATAACGGAAAGGAAGCACAGGGCTCCCTAGCGGGTCACCTAGACATGACGATTGCAGACGATTGCAGGAGAGGTGGTGGGATGGAAACAATATGTCATCTCTCCTTTTAAAACTAGTTATCTACGAGGGCATCTCTACAGGAGGACTGAGGAGGGCCACGGCATGCTTTCTGAGGGGGGTGGGTTGAGACAGAGCTTCTCTGTGTAGCCCTGGCTGTCCTAGAACTCGCTCTGTAGAGCAGGCTGGCCTCACTCACAGAGATCCGCCTGCCTCTACCTTCTGAGTGCTGGGATTAAAGGCCTGTGCCACCACCGCCCGCTATTTATGCATAGGGTGTTTTGGTTTTTTTAATGTTGCATACTTTTGTGGGCAGTTTCCCCACAAAAAGTTATTTCATTCAACTTGGGAGAAAAGTTCTTACTTAAAAATTTCTTTTATCAGCTATTTTTAGAATTTATCTGTTTCCATAAGAGGAAGTAAAATAAAACTTAACCTTTGACTGTTCAGGAAAACAACTCTGGTCTAAAATTATTTGTGTTAAGCCCTTCTGTTGTGTGGGTGCATACTCCATAGTGGAATACTTTTCTTGAACGTGAAAAGGAGCAAGCCTATGGTGGCTCTTTGTCAGGCCTCCCTGTTATGTTTCCAGGTACCCATATGAGAGGATTGATGGCCGAGTCCGAGGCAACCTCCGCCAGGCAGCTATCGACAGGTTCTCCAAACCTGACTCTGATAGGTTTGTTTTCCTTCTGTGCACGAGGGCAGGAGGGCTAGGCATTAATCTCACTGCTGCTGACACCTGCATCATCTTTGATTCAGACTGGAATCCCCAGAATGACCTCCAGGTAAGCGGGGGCAGGTTGCCCCAGCGCCTCTTTCCCTTCTCCAGTGACAGACTCGTGAGTCATGCCAGTGAACCAGTGTGTCATTGCTGGGCCTGTGGCTCCTGACTCAGAGCAATTCAGCATAAGATGAGAAGAAACCCCCCCCCCACTGTGTTAGCCCCCTTCTAAAGTGCGCCTTTAGTTACATGCTGTCTGAGAGCTGACCAAAGAGCCGTGTTTCTTGAGTAATTGTGTGGCTCACTTTTCTCTGCCATAACAAACAAAATGCCACAGTTAGGCCACTTAAACAATACCCATGCCTTTCTCAAGGTTCTGGAGTTGAAAGTGTGAGATCTGGACGCCAACAAGATTGTGTTATTGCTAAGAAACTGCTGCACAGACAGCTGTCTTCCTCCTGGCTCTCTAGGATGCTAATCTCATTCATTAGGGTGCCACCCTTGTGACCTAATTACCTCCTAAGTCCTCCCACCCCCAAATCCTATCACATCAGCTTTCCAATATACGAATTTAGGGAGGACAGAGCCATGTATTCCATTACAACAGCCACTGATTTTCTTTTTTTTTTCTAGGCTCAGGCTAGGTGCCACAGAATAGGGCAGAGCAAATCTGTGAAAATCTACAGGCTGATTACAAGAAACTCCTATGAACGGGAAATGTTTGATAAGGCTAGTTTGAAGCTGGGTCTGGATAAAGCCGTGTTGCAGTCTATGAGTGGCAGAGAAAACGCCACCAATGGGGTAAGATGGCACTTGCCCAAGCCATGTGTTCTTTCTGGCTTCTGTCTGTATCCGGCTGATTGTAAGAAATTGTTTGGCATCTGGTTTTTGTTGTTTGGTTCTCAGTAGGTAGTCCCGGCTGGCCTGAAACTCACAGAGATCCACCTGTTTCTGCCTCCCTGCTTCTGCATTCAAAGACGTGTGTCACCATGCTTCACTTGCTATTTTTTAACCCCAAAATTTAAACATATTTTGTTGCATTTTCCTTTGTCATAAGCAAACCCTCTTAAGAAATTTAGTTTCTGTTTTTAATTCTAAATTACTTTGAGTACTGAAAACTTTTCTGAAACAGGTACAACAGCTTTCCAAGAAGGAGATAGAAGACCTTCTCCGGAAGGGGGCTTACGGCGCACTCATGGATGAGGAAGATGAAGGGTCTAAGTTCTGTGAGGAGGACATCGACCAGATCCTCCTTCGGCGAACCCACACTATCACCATTGAGTCCGAAGGAAAAGGTTCTACATTCGCTAAGGTTCGGAAATGCCTAGAGGTCCACATCTTAAGAGCAGCACGCCAGAACTCCTGAAGAGTATCTGCAGAGGGACCACAAAACATATGCAGAACACTGGTCTCTCATTATAAATTATATAGGCCAGTTATTAATTCCCTGGTAACTCCCAACACATAAGCCAATCTTTGTACACTGGGTTCTTTTCTGTGAAGGGTTCCCATGGTCTCATTCCTGTGTGTTCTTTGCCCATGCTTCCCTCTTAGGAATCTAGTTTTCTCATCTTTTTTCCCAGACCCCAATTCCCGAAATTACTTGAAAGGACGAGCAAGTCACTGTATATTTAAGTCTTTCTTATTTCCCCCCAGCTGCTGCTCCACAGCTCTGCCCATAGCTAAATTGCACCCATCCCATTCTACTCCAGCTCTTGCCACTGCCAGCTTCCCGCAGGTGCACCACGCACTCTTTACCAAACCCAACCTGCTGTGGCCAAGGATGCCCTGGGCCCTGACCATCACCTGCAAAACACCTCTGCTAGTTAATTCCAGCCATCCCCGCAGAGGTTCATTCTACTTTTTCGTTTTGCTATAAACTGTGGTTTACTTGCCATAAAGTGTGAACTTTAGTCCTCTGACATATTGTAGGCTGTGCAACTGTTAGCACAATTCTAAGTTTCGAAAGTTCCTATTACCTCAGAAATATGCATCACCAGTCGGTCTCTCTTGCTTCACCCAGTCCTGCAGACCATATGTACCTTTCTTTATAGCTTTGCCTACCCTAGAAACACCATTCCAAGCGGATTTATGCCATCTGTGGTCATTTGAGTATCCTTTCATACTCTTACATACTGTAGTATGTATTGGTAAAATTTATGGCTTGCAGTGTTCTACTGTGTGGGCATCACACAACGATCAGGTGATAGTAGATATTCCAGTCATTCATTGCTATTGGTGGGGAAATTTGGGCTATTTCTGCTTTGGGATTTCTTAACGAACATTTTTAGAGTAGTTTTTGCTTGGACACATTTTCATTTCTCTTGAGCATATGCCAGGAACAGAACTGTTAAGGAATGATAGCTTTCTCAGCTCCCCAACCAGGAACAAGCCTAAGGCCTCATGCATGCACACTTCTCTTTTAAGAAACTAACAGACTGGATTGGATTGTTTGTTTCTCTTAAAAAAAAAAAAATAGAAACATCTTAAGTTAGCATGGAAATAATGGCTTTCATCTTGGCATTTTCATATGCACGTCATTGTATACTATCACCCCTTTCCCCTGCCCCCCATGCTCTTTGCAGCCCCTATACTGGTCCCCTTCTACTCTTCAGAAGTCCCTTCTTCTGCCTTCATGTCGTGTGTGTTCCTTTTTTTTTTTTTTTTTTTACCCTTTTGCTTAAAATCTCTTCCTGTAGTTTCAGGACCTGACCTACACACACACACACACACACACACACCTCGTTCAGATGAGAGAAAACTATGGTGTTTGTCTCTCTGAGCCTGCCTTATTTTGCTTAACATAATGGTTCCCAACCCCATGCACTTTCCCTCAAACGTCATGGCTCTGTTTTTCTTTATGGCTAAATATAATTCCATCGTGTGTAGATACAGCGTGTTCTTTGTCAGTTCATCTGTTGTTGGACATCTAGCCTCGTTCCTTTTCCTCGCTATTGTGCAACATGGGTGTGCAAGTGTCTCTGTGGTGTGTTGACTTAGAGTCCTTCCTGCAGAAATACAATCCAGTGGCTGAGTTATATCATGGTTCTATTTTTAGCATTTTGGGGAACCTCCACGCTGTCTTCCATTGTGGCTCCATGAATTTGCATTCCCACGGGCAGTGAATGCGAGTTCCTCTTTCACTACATCCTGGACAGCATTCATTGTTTGTTTTCTTGGTGCTGGTCTTAATTTCTGTTTCCCTGGTGGCTAAAATTGTTGAACCCAATTTGTTTTCTAGATTGACTGTTCCCTGTTGCCTTCCCATACCTTTTTACAAAGTCTTGTTTTCTTCATTTTTAGCTGTTGTTTCTTGTACAAAGGGCTACAGTGGTGTGCTCTGACCTGCTCCCTGGAGAGTGTTGCTGTAACTTCTCCACCTTGCAGCTCAAGGCACAGTGGTGTCTGTCTTCAGTTCACCCCTATTTTCAAGTAGCTTATGCGTCTCTAACATTCAAGGGCCCCTTGCTCTGGTGTCTGCACTCATCAACTTGCCCTTGGCTGCTTTTCCTTGACCAGACCTTCATCCTTGTTCTCCTGCACCTTTGCACGTGGGTTGCACATGGGTTGTGCTCTGAGCATTTCTGCTGGCTTTCTTCTTTTATGAATGCTCTAAAATGTGGTCCAAGCATTTCCTTCTAGAAGAAACTATTCTTCTTTCTTTTCTTTTTTTTTTTTTTTTAATCTGCTCCCAGCAGACCTTGCTGGGGCCAAGTAAACGGCCTTTCTCAATTGCTTACACTTTCCTATACCCATCCACTGTACTGACTTGCACAAGAGGATGAACACAGTTATTCTGTGACTAGATGAACAGAGGCTGTCTGGCATCCTGACTCTGAGAGATGCATCTCAAAGTAAAGCATATGCTTTTTTTCTCCTTTTAGGCCAGTTTTGTTGCGTCTGGAAATAGGACAGATATTTCTTTGGATGACCCAAATTTCTGGCAAAAGTGGGCTAAGAAGGCTGAATTGGACATCGATGCCTTAAATGGGAGGGTGAGTGAGAAGCCCCACCCAGCCCACTGCCTGATCTGATCCGAAGGTTGGTCTGAATCTTACTGCGTTTGCTGTTTTGTCAGAACAACCTGGTGATTGACACTCCAAGAGTGAGGAAGCAGACCAGGCTGTACAGCGCAGTGAAGGAAGACGAGCTGATGGAGTTCTCCGACCTGGAAAGCGACTCCGAAGAAAAGCCTTGCACAAAGCCACGTCGCCCTCAGGATAAGTCTCAGGGCTACGCCCGGAGCGAGTGCTTCAGGGTAGAGAAGAATCTGCTGGTCTATGGGTAAGGCTGGCTCTCCACTGGAAGTTACTTTTTTTTTTTTTTGACCAACAGCTAGAATTCTTAGTTGTCATAGGAAAACCATCTTTGCATGGATCTGTATGGCTCCATTTAGTGTAGCCACATAAATGTTTCCACCTTAACTTTGCAGCCTGTGGCTGCTTTAGTCAGTATGACCCATGTTGTAATCCTGCTGGGTGTGGAGAGAGAAGTCACTGGAATTCCTGAGCACTAACCAGCATCATGGGAACTACGACAGCTCCAATTCACTTGTAGATTATTAAAAACTAAGAATGATGTAAACTTGCAAAATCTCTTGGCACCATACTGTCACATAAACTTTATGACCATAGTTATCTTTTAATAGCTTTCTGCTATAAAGACTTAGCAAAGGCACAGAGACTTCACTCGTGTACCTGTCCTCCAGCTCATCTGAAGCACGAGGCCATTTGAACCTCACGAGTCTGTGGGATTCCTTTTGCTAATGGCTGACTCCCAAACCACCATGACCCACATCAGCTTCATGACTCATGCAACATGGCACCCACACAGCACTTTGAGTCGCAGGGTGCTCAATAAAGAGCCAAATTACTAGATAAGAATTTGCTCACAGGTTGTGGGACTGTAGGCAGATTCCATTAAAATACAAACTGCCTCCACAGCGACTTAGACTTAACTTGACACTGTCCTGCCTCCGGTGTTTCTTCCAGTGGATCGTTGCTCATGCAGAGCAACGATCTTGCCTGAGGCCTGCAGGGTTCTGTGGCTGGCCTTCATCTGTCATGTGGGTGCTCTGTTTGGGACCTTTGCTTCTGCTCCCTCCCCTGTTCCTTGTGCCCTTCTCCCCTCTGCCCGTGCACAGGCGCTTCTGCCTAGGACTTCCAGCACCAACCTACAGACTGGATCAGCCTGGGCCTGCCTCCCTTACTGTGCTCCTCACAGCCATCCCGTTCGCACTCTGGCCTCCGTGTTTCGTCAGTCCCCCTCCTGATGGAACCCAGTCATTCCTTGGAGCCAAGAGCTCAGGAAGTGCATGGGGCAGTGCCACAGATGCACAGTGCTGCATAGATGTTCTGCGCAACGTGCAGGTGCCAGCTGAGGCCTAGTCTGTGTGCACTGGGAGCTCTCCTTGCCTCTACCTAGGACAGAGACTCCTAGCCTCCCCCTTTGCTCTCTGCACCTGATGATCACAGTTAAAAACCTTGTTGGAAACCTTAGGACTGGAACATACTTATTAACTCTTCATTCTAAGAAGGACGCTCAGTCTTCAGTCAAGTCCTCTCCTCTTCCCACTGTTTCTGTTGTGGCTTGAACAGCCGCCATGTGCTGGGTCACTGTGCTAGGATACTCCACTGTGAGCAAGCAGACATGGCAGTAACTATGAAGATGATGCGAAGGGCAGCACTGTGCTAAGAGAGCATAGATGATCCGCATGCACTGTAAGATGCAGCTGAGGTACGACTCTCCCGCTTCCAGGGCGAGGAGGGTCACAGAGGGAATCTGTGCCTGCTGAGCACCAGAGATGCACTAGTTGTGAGGAAGGGAAGAAGGAGCAAGTGCAAGGCCTGGATCTGAGAAAGGTCACAACATCCAGGAAGAACGGTGGCTTGACGAGGCAGGCTGTGCCAGTATCTTCTCTCTCGGTTATCACAGAAGGCTCAGCCTGGTGGCTCTGTCTACTGTTGCCCCAAGGAAGGCACAGCTCAGGCAGCCTCTGTGCTCTGCACCTGTCTGTTACATACTAGGTATTTTCATAACAGGGAAGTACAAATGGTGTTTGTGTAATAATGTGTTGTTCATTTCCCTGTGCCTCCTGCCCATTTTCTGGGAGGACTTGAGACTTGGTCCAGCATTTTTCCAAAGCTGGAAGTAACTACTCCTTGTTGAAAAGGAGCCACGGGCTCTTCTCTCTTCACTAGTTATTGTGGCATCTGTTTGTGGTGGGTTGATGCAGCTTTGGTTTCTACTAGTCACATTTACTTTAAGTCATCTTTCAATTCAAAAGGTTGGCCACCATGAGCACATATAAATCATAGTTGAAGGAAGCATGGATGACAAATTCCAGTTCCTCTGGTTGCATGCATTTCCTAAAAATGACAGCCATAGCCACCAGCAGCCCAGGAAGGCCATTAGCCACATGGGTGCTTCAGTGGCTCGGTCATTTCCTCTGTAAGGAGGTGTTGTGCCTCTCTGTACCGTCATTCCTTCCTTAGCTCCATTAGAGGTGACTAAGGGCATTGTGGGTGCAGGATTGCCCAGCACTGGGGCCCAGCTGTCGGGGCGATACCACGTCTGTACTTGAGACTCCATCTGCACGCTGCCTCTTTGCTCTCCAGCTGGGGCCGCTGGACGGATATCCTGTCCCATGGACGCTACAAACGCCAGCTCACTGAGCAAGATGTGGAAACCATCTGCAGAGCCATCCTGGTGTACTGCCTCAATCACTACAGAGGGGACGAGAACATCAAGAGCTTCATCTGGGACCTGATCACGCCCACGGCCGACGGCCAGACTAGAGCCCTGCTCAACCACTCCGGTAGGCCTGCCCTGTGTTCTCTGTGCTTCTGGGTCACAAAAGACCGCCAGAATGGCTGCCATTGGGCAAAGGGTGGCAGCGCCAACTCTCACCTCCCCACCTGTCCCTTGCGGTCTCTGCCATTGCAATGTGCACTGCAAGGGCATCTGTGACTGTGACCCTCGTGCTTGCAGGTCTGTCGGCCCCTGTGCCAAGGGGCCGGAAGGGCAAAAAGGTGAAGGCCCAGAGTACACAGCCAGTCCTGCAGGATGCTGACTGGCTGGCAAGCTGCAACCCAGATGCCCTGTTCCAGGAGGACAGCTACAAGAAGCATCTGAAGCACCACTGCAACAAGTAGGTACCGGGTGACGACAGGCAAGCACGCTGGGTGCCTGTGGTGGGGACGTGCGCACGCGTACCACATGCACCCGTTCGTGAGTGAGCGATGGGTCACATCCATTAGGCTAAAGGACATTAATCGTCCTTCCCAGCAAGCACTAGGTACCCCTTAAGCAATGGCTCCTCCCTGCCCTGCCCTCAGCCTCTGTTCTGCTCACGTGTCCGCTCTAGAGTACTGCTTCATGGGTGGTAATCACACGGTATTCAGCCCCTACTCTGATGATCTCGTTTGGTGCGGTGCTCAGGATTCATCTGGTGTTGTAGGTAGTGTCAGGATCCTTTTGACAGATGAATACTGTTCCACCAAGCGTATGTCACACAGGGTTTATCCTTTCATGCATTGATGGACGGCTGGATTGCTTCCACATTTAGAAGCAGAGCTCCTGTGGGATTGCATTTTAGGGCTAATATGTAGACGGACTCCACCTTTAACCAACCTCTTCCGTTGTGGCACTGGGGAATTTTCATAGTGCTTTGGCTTTACTTGTGTCTCTGTTGCTCTGTAGACCCTGCTCGCTCCAGATCTTAGAGCTCCTCTTGCCTCATCCCCCCCGAGTAGCTAAGACTGCAGGCACCACATTTTTTTTTTTTTCTTGGCAACTGCTTTGTTTTATTCCCCACGTAACAGATACAGGTCTCTGCCCAGAGTGACTTCCCTAAGGTTCCTCAGTTAGGAACGGAGTGAGATTTGGTGCCACATTTCCCCTCAGCCGCTCAGCCTCTTCCTGCCTGACCACAGACATCTGCCGCCTTGCCTCAGGGCTCTTGAGAGGTTCCCGATGGTCTTTCAGAACATTTGGTGTCTTTGGAACTTGGTACTGGTGTAGCTTGGTGTTTCTTGCTAAAAGTGTAGCCTGATCATCATAGCTCTCAGAAAATATTTGTCTACATGGTTTATCTTGACTTTGGGTTAGTTGCCTTCTGAGTTCTGGATTTAAACACAGAACTGGTAAATGGTTTAATATGAGAACAATGGTTCCTTTTCCCAGATGCCAGCAAGGCTGTGATGGGTTTTTATTTTATTTATTTCTATTCTCCTGTCTCTAGCAGTCTTCCAAAAGGGGCCCTCCCCACTTAATACACGATGAAATTGGGCTTCTTCGTGTCTTTCATTCTGTCTGAGAACATTGTTGATACTTCTAGCTCTTCACTGGAGTGGAAAGAGTGTCCCACTGTCCTTTGCCTGTAGGCCATGCCTTGAGATTAAATATTAAATATGAGGAAATAGTGGTGTTAAGGTAGAAAAATGAGACCCAATTGAAGGATATCTTAGAAAAATAACTAACCTTTGCTTGTCACAAATTTGAAGATTGTGAGGACCAGACAGATGAAGGAAGCCAAGAGGACCAGGTCACTAAGTACCATGTGCAGCCTGGGCTTCAGACTGTAGTCACTAGCAGGATGTGTGAGAGAAAGTGGACCAGGCCCGGGAACTTGTTAGCCTCCTTGTCTGTCCATCACAGAGTGATGTCCTGGAGATATGTCCTGGGCATCCTTTCTCTCCCTGGCTTTCTCTCTAGAAGAAAAGGAGATGTTCATGTCAGTTCATAGAAAGCTTCACACTATTATACCTGCCCCGAAGTATAAGAAGTCCGGGCTTTCTACCGAAAGGAAAAAAAAACCATTAGGCTTCCTGCCTTCAAGTCAAGTAAAGAGTCCAGCCACAGGTAGAGAAGATTTCCTTTGGAACTACCGTTTCTGAGCATCCAGTGTAAGAGGAGACTGGCTGCAGATTCTTTAGCCAGAGGAAAGCAGTGCTAGCCACACTGTAAATTCTCCTCTATTGCTTCAGTGTGGCAAAGCCAGTGTCTGAGCTTCTATGTTAACAAGAGAAAGAAGATTCAAATAAAAAAGCATTTCTCAAGACACCTGCTTATCTTGGCATACATTTGCAGCCTTGCATGTCCACGGCTGCCTAGTCAGAGTCGTCTGCTTTAGTGAAACTGCCCCTACTTGTCATTTTGATGTTTTAGAGGCAAGTCACTGCACCTTGGGAGACCTAGTTCAGAGTGCTAGTATTCAAGGTGTCTCCGTGACCTTGGATGCATGACTCGTCCTCTGTTACCGATAGTGTTCGTATCTGTAGTGGGGAAGTGAGGAGTTGCCCCATGTCATCTCAAGGTTATCATGAAGACTGAATGAGCCGGTGCGTGTAGATGAGAAATTGCGGGGACAGTGGTGCTATACAAATATGTGACAGGCCTATTCAGCTAGGGAAATAACCCTGGAAGAAATCAACCTTCACCAAGAGGGTCATCGTCAGGTAGCAATTCCAAATGCACATATGGGCTATCTCGTAGAGAGATGACCTGTGAGGTACAGTAGGAGAGTTTTATTGGTTTTGGGGGCAGGGAGTCACATTTCTGCCATTGAGGAAATACAAGCAAGGTGGAAAATCCGGTGCCCTGACAATGTCTGTGGTTTTTAATGCTGATTCATTAAAAATGAGCTTCGATGGGTTAGCTGCATTTTAATCTTGTAGTGTTTATTATTTTTAAACCACAACTTAGGACCCTTGATAATATAAGTCAGAAGTGATAGAAATATTTAATGCTCCCTGAGTAGGGTAAGGACCCACCTCCTCACCCCCACCGCCATCTTCCTTTCTCGGGAGCGAAGTTGCATAATCTGAAAAACCTGACATTCCATATTGAGGGTTTATTGTAAGGTAGTAAAACCAGATTTTATATCTCGTTTATTCCTACAACTTCTGATGTGCTTCCAAAAATGGTATTAAGGCAGCAGCTGAGGAAATTTTATGAGATAATGAAGCAGAACAGTTACTGAAAGCCATCTGCTCAGTTGTTTACAAACTTGCCTCAATACTTCAGAGGCAGTGGTAGGGTACGTGTCTAAACTTCACAAGCTATGTTAGGTAGAACTAACTGAAGTGCGCCTGGGCTGGGCCGAGCTCGCTCCCTCTCTGTGCAGCGCGAGCGGTTGCCAGGCAGGCCTGTTGGAAGCCAGCAGAAAGCACCACACAGAGGTGATTATGTGCTACCATCTGTCACGCTTCAAGCCTACCATACAGCATGGCTAATCAGCCTTGGCAGGATGATGGATGAACAGCAGCAGCTGCCAAAAGCCACTGTTGGCAAACAGCACTGAAGTTAAGAACTTTCCCCCCCTCTGTCTTCCTCTCCAGGGTCCTGCTGCGTGTCCGCATGCTGTACTACCTAAGACAAGAAGTGATAGGAGACCAGGCAGATAAGATCCTCGAGGGTGCTGACTCAAGGTTGGTGCAAGAGCACATTTGTTCTGGCCCTCCACAGGCTAACCCAGGCTGTCGGGGAGCTCCATGGCTTGTGTTTAGAAGCCTCACAGACCATCAGGAGCTCACCTCATTTTTGTGTCCTTACTGCAAGTGTTCGTCCTCAGGGCTTGGGGATGTGAGGCGAACATGGGCAGGGCCGTTTGCATGTGCTTGTATATAGCGGGGTAAGAGGTCACAGCCGCTGACCTGAGGTGGGGTACCTCAGGATGAGGCTCATTTCTGCCTACTGACTGCTGCCCCTCACGTCACCCTTGCTGATTTCCTCACCACGCTGTAAAATGTTCACTGTGAGAAATCGGACACACGAGTGCAGATTCAGCACACGGGACCAGGCTTCATTCTAAGGACTCGTATTTAAAAGAGTGCTCACACGCTGTCTTTCCAGTGAAGCGGACGTGTGGATCCCTGAGCCTTTCCACGCTGAAGTTCCTGCCGACTGGTGGGATAGGGAAGCAGATAAATCCCTCCTAATTGGAGTGTTCAAACATGGTAAGGGGTGTCTCAGTTCAAATTCATCTTGACTGTGTGGCTTCATCTTATTTAGAACCCTTTGCACACTCTCTTCCAAAGTCATAATATTAATGAGAATCGTTCCAAAGGACTCTTGGCGTCTACCATTTTTCTGTACTAAAAAATCTAATATGAACTGTAAATATCAGATGCTGTTTTTGAATGTTTGTTGAGCATTTGAGAAGAAAACATTTCTTTCTTGGCTGTAAACAGAAGCCAAACCATATTTGTTTTAGTAATAGCCAAGTTGTACCATAGCTTTTCCCGAAACTTTGCTTCCAGAGCGGTTCCCCTCGCTAACTCTGCCAGCCGGTGTCAGGGTGGACGGTGGGCTTAACCTCTGCTATTAATCTGTACAAGTGCCTCCTGGGCTTTGTTCCAAGCAATATTTCACAAATGTCAGTGCTGAGGACTCCGCGCTCCCCCGAGTGGGACGCAGCCTTGTTAACTTTGAAAGGCTGGGGATGCAGAACTGGCATGATATATACACTGAGCGGTTCCTGATTATAATCCCAATTCTCTGGAGGTCGTGGAGGTATTCTCAGCAGCCCAGCCTGACTAAAGGGGAGAATGATGGCTTAGAAAACCTTTCATGATTACAGTTTGGCTTGCGGCTCTACAGCAGTTAGGAGCGGTGTGTTGTAGTACACACCCTAATTGAATTGTGCTGTTCTGCCTATGTACTCCAGCCGTGTTCCGTGAGCTCGGCCTCAAAATCATTTTCCCGCAGTGCACTGTTGGGATCTGCCATTTTCCATCTAGTCAACTTGGGCAGTCAAAAAGCAAATTGCAGTTTGAAAACCATAGAGAGAACAGTGTCATCTTACTGACATGCATCACCCTAAACTTAATAAGACAGGTTCGCTGGCCTTACGTATATGGGGATTTTTCAGCTAGCCATGTGAGTTCCTGCAGGACCAAACCTCCTAGGGGGGATGGGAGTAGACTTGGAGAACCCCTGCAGAGGTCATAAAGAAACGTTATGAAGCCTTTTAAATGTCAAGCAGAATTAGATGTTGGGGGAAAATAGGGTCAGAAATCCTCCCTGGCATCCTGCAGTTCTCCCAAACCCTTTTCTGTTTGTGTTTGTGGTCATTTAGTAGCATCTCCAAAGTGTAAGTCGGCCCACAAAAGCCTCCCTGGAAAACGCCTTCTTTAGAGCGCTCTGCTAAAGCAAGGTCTGTTTAGTTTAGCATAGATGATGGTCTTTTCTGGGAAACAGACTGGCTGCTGTGTTGTGGCAGAGCTATGATTCTTGACAGTGACGGGGGGTCTTCCTTTGTTTCTATGCGTGTCCTCTGTGTGCTGGTGGCCATGTCCCAGGCTATGAGAAGTACAATTCCATGCGAGCTGACCCTGCACTGTGCTTTCTGGAACGAGTTGGTATGCCTGATGCCAAGGCCATCGCTGCCGAGCAAAGAGGGACAGACATGCTAGCAGATGGTGGTGACGGGTAAGAAGGACATTCTAAAATTTTAATAAACTTTATGTCAGTATCACATCTACTTGGCAGGGTTTAGTTCTTATGCTGCACTGTGTGCCCTGTTATGTCTGGTTTGAACTTGATGCTTACCACTAGATTCTGTCTTTATAGCATAATAACTGTTTTAAACAAAGTGCGTTGTGTGTGTGTGTGTGTGTGTGTGTGTGTGTGTGTGTGTGTGTGTGTGTGAAGTTGTCTCCCTTGGTGGCTTCCGCAGCACATCTTGTAAGCTGCATTTTAAATTCTGGTAGTGTTGTTTTTTAATGCCAGACCCAGACTCAATTTTACTCTTCCCCTCTCATCTCTTTACTCGTTGACATGATTTAAGCAATTGTTTTTTTGTTTGTTTGTTTTTAATTTTACACAGTGGAGAATTTGATAGAGAAGATGAAGATCCAGAATACAAGCCAACCAGAGCGCCATTCAAAGATGAGATAGATGTAAGACTTTGAGTGTATTGGCTTTTACTGTGCCAGTAACATATTATATACCCATTTAGGACTTGTGAAACTTTGTAGATAATGGCCTTTCATTAAGAGAGAAAATAAAATCAAACTCCTGTTTCTTGCATTGCTTTCAAGGAATTTGCGAATTCTCCCCCAGAGGATAAGGAGGAGTCCATGGAGATGCACAGCACAGGTGAGGCTCCGGACAGCTGGTGGAGCAGGGAAAACAGGCTGGGCAGCCGAGTTCCAGCAGCTGAGACTTGTACCGTGACAACGGCGATAGGATCTTACCGAGTCCTCTTCCACACGGACCCTGCCCTTGGGAATAATGTTGATCCTTATTTACGGTTTTCATCACATTAAGTTCTTTGAGAGAACTTTTTGATTACTATAATTGACCTGTGTATAGTCATCATTCAGTGGAAAGTTTTAAAGTCCAAACATTTTTATTGGGAGAAGGGCATTCGTTTTAATCTGAAAATTTTGTGTGGACTATCAACCCTCTACCCAATATAAAATAATTATTAGATCATAATTACGTGCTTGTTATGTTCAAGATTATCATGGTAAGTGCATTTATAGGAGAGACTGGTTTTCTTTCTTTAAGACTGATAAACTTTCCCCCCTCCCTCAAAGGAGTTAAGAGTGAAGAGTTTATAAATTCTCCGCGCTGTTACTGCTTGTTTATATTTGAAAATCCGAGGGTGGCAGGATGGCCTTTCCCACCCCGTCCTCTGAAGGCTAATGACTCATCCTTTTTTGTTGGAAAGTTGTCTGTGTTTTGAGAGTGTAGGGCACGTTTCAAACTCTTTTTTTTTTTTTTTCTCTCCCCACTTCCCCAGGCAAGCACAGCGAGAGCAATGCTGAGTTAGGTCAGCTTTACTGGCCGAACACGTCAACCCTGACTACGCGTCTGCGCCGGCTCATTACTGCCTATCAGCGCAGCTATAAAAGGCAACAAATGAGGCAAGAGGCCCTAATGAAGACAGACCGGCGCAGACGAAGGCCTCGGGAGGAAGTGAGAGCCCTGGAGGCGGAAAGGGAAGCTATTATATCTGAGAAAAGGCAAAAGTGAGTCCTTCGCCTTTACTGCCGTGTCCCACCCCATCCCTGCCCCCCATGTCTTCTCTTTCCTCTTGTGCTAGGCTCACAGGAAGCAGTGATCACCCCAGACAGTGGCAACAAAGAAAGGCCTGGTGCCTGGGAGAGTTCTGTCTCTCCATTCTGATGTCCCAGAGACATGCTCTGGGAGCAGAGACAAGCCAGTGTCCTGAGTGTGGTGTGAACCAGGTCTTCTTTCCCACAGGTGGACGAGAAGAGAAGAGGCTGACTTTTACCGTGTGGTATCCACCTTTGGGGTTATTTTTGACCCGGTGAAACAGCAGTTTGACTGGAATCAGTTCCGTGCCTTTGCCAGGCTAGACAAAAAGTCTGACGAGAGCCTGGAGAAGTACTTCAGCTGCTTTGTGGCCATGTGCAGACGGGTGTGTCGCATGCCCGCCAAGCCCGAGGACGGTAGGTACATGAATGACAAGCCAGCCCACGCTAGGCAGTCAGGGCCATCGTAGTGCAGGGCAGGGTGCCCAAGTAACCACCATGCCCCTGTTACAGAGCCACCGGACCTCGCCTCCCTTATCGAGCCCATCACAGAGGAACGAGCATCCAGGACGCTGTACCGCATCGAGCTGCTGCGCAAGATCCGAGAGCAGGTCCTCCATCACCCACAGCTGAGCGACAGGCTGAAGCTCTGCCAGCCCAGCCTAGACCTGCCGGAGTGGTGGGAGTGCGGACGGCATGACAGGGACCTGCTGGTGGGTGCTGCTAAGCACGGGGTCAGCCGGACAGACTACCACATCCTCAATGACCCTGAGTTGTCCTTCTTAGATGCACATAAAAGCTTTGCTCAGAACCGTGGGGCCAGTACCGTCCCTTCTTTGAATGCTCTGGCCGTGGGCTTTGGCCAGACTCCTCCCGTCATTTCCTCCACTCATGCTCACGAAGAGAAGGTAATGGAGCAGGCTGAAGGCAAGGCAGAGGAATGTGAGCACCTACCGGCCAAAGAGAGGTCGGATGGGAAGGAGGAGGAAGAAGAAGGTGGTGGGGCCAAGGACAGCAAGCAGGACTGTGACGCCGAGGCCAGCTCTGTGAAGGGTGAACTCAAAGGGGCAGAGGGCAGTGCAGAACCTGGGTCCAAGTCTGTCTCGGAGAAAGGCTCAGAAGAGGATGAAGAGGAAAAGCTGGAGTATGACGATAAGTCAGAGGAGTCTTCCCAGCCAGAAGGTAATGCCTGCTCCTGCCACTGTCCTGATCCCACAGCAGCGCAGTGGCCTGCCTGCCTTTCTTTTTCTTTTTTTTCTTTTTAATTGGGCAATCCAGGGTCTTCCTTTGTAGCTCGGGGTGGCCTAACACTGGAAGAGATCCACCTGCTTCTGCCTCCAGAGGGCTAGGATTAAAGACCACCATGCCCAGTGCCTCAAGCAAGCACTTTATTTTGTAACAGTCATTGGTGGCTAGGTGTGGGGACATGCGCTCTTAATTCTAGCGTAGCTTGGTTTATATACTAAACCCTAGGACTGTACAGTGAGATCCAGCCATTTTTATTTTCTTCCCGATTAATTAATGCCCATTTTCTTCTGTGAAGGAATAGTTTCAGACTTGGGGACATGTGTTCATCCTCATACTTTACACCTGCAAATGTATTTCCAAAAGTATAAATTCAGAGCAGCTGTGCACACATCAGTCCCTTCTGGATTAAGGACAGAAGTTAATTCCATAGTCAGGTGTGCTAAGAGTTTGTGTAATGTTAAGTTTGGACAAATGAAAAGTCATTCACTGAGAAATATTAATTATTTCAAAGCAAGTGATAATTGATTGATAACACATTTTCCATGTTACAGGTTGCTGTAACCACCACAAAGTAGCGACAGGGCACCACAGTGGACTTTGCTTCTGCAGTGACCTGTGATTAGCCAGTAACCTTGTCCTATGTCACAGGCCAGAAGCTCTTGGGTCAGAAACCCAGCTAGCCTTCAGCACCTATATGATTTACTTAGTGTGGTAGCATGAGGTCCTTATTACAGCACCCAGGAGTAGAGAAACAGGAGCGTTACAGGTTCAAGCCCAGCCTCAACGATATAGTAAGTGTAAGGATTTCCTGGGCTATATAAGACCCTGTCTCTGTGACCACAAAGGAAAGATTTCTGTGGCTTCTTCGCCAACAAGATAGAAGCACCGTCTACATTAAGGAGCTGTTGTAAACTTCAGGTGCCACAAGCTTGGCAAACAGCCCATACCTTTCTAGATATACAGAAGGCACTCGATAAAACAGAGCCGGTGGATTCCTGTTTGAAACGCCATCCTTTCTAAACTTGAGCTTCGTCATATTCTGACTGTGAGTGCTGCACACATAACTCATCTCTCAGCAGGAGCTGTCTCTAGAGGGAAGAATTTTGATGAAGAGAGCAATGCTTCTATGAGCACTGCTAGGGATGAAACCCGAGATGGATTCTACATGGAGGACGGAGACCCTTCGCTGGCTCAGCTCCTTCATGAGAGAACATTTGCCTTCTCCTTTTGGCCTAAGGTTGGCAGGATTTTGTTACTATGATCGCTTTGTTGACAGAACAAAAGAGCAGGAGCAAAATCTTTGTAGCTTGGGTTTTTTTCAAGGAGTTTGAAGTAAACATTGTTGGAGCACATGAAGAGTGAAGGATTTTCCTTTATTCTCAAAGAATGCCCGGGAAGAAGCCAAATGGAAAACCATTTAGGATACTTTTGTAGTGAGGTTTAAAAAAGGATCATATGGTAGGATAAGCAGAACCAGTGATCCTCTGCACTCCTTCAGCTCCTCAGTCTCTGTGGCCGTCACTCTGTCTCATTGACGCTGTGGGTTTTTCAACAGGTTTGACGAAATGAAAATAGTGGGACTTTGAAACCACGTCACCTTTTTAAAGATTAAGTAAAGCTTCCAGATTTGAGATAATTTATTTGAAAACCTGCTATGTGCTTAAGTCCAGAGAAGGTGCTGATGGACCCCTTTGCTCCTGTTCATCGTGAGGGAAATCGCTCTTTGGTTAGGAAGCATAATTCTTTAAAATGTTCTCTATGCCGTTTGGGTCTGTGTTTGTCAAGGCAGGAAGTAGAAATCACAAGCGCCATGACAGGGCCTGTCTGGTTTAAAGCAGTACCACACATGGCGCACTTGAGGTGATTCATCCCACTCCTCAGAGTGTTGACGTGACTTAAGAAAAAGGTGACAGTTTTGTCTGAAGGGTGTGCTGTCAAAGAGGCTTTTTCTCCCCTCTTCTCTGTGTCCCCTTCGTTGCCAGTTACACTAATTTCCCACATTGAGTGTAGAGGGGTGTTTCCCAGTTCAGTCAAAGGTTTATAGTCACAGGCACTGTTAATCTATGGAAACTTGGTCTGTGGAGCTGTAATTAGAAAATTTTAATGTGCACGCTTCAGTGAAATTTGGAGCGATAATAGGTGGGGAATACGGACTGACAGTCATTAGGTGTTCCGAGGTTGCTACCCCCTTCATAATGCTGAACTTTATTAATAGTGACGCTAATGACGGCCCCCTTCCTGGGACACACTGCACTCTGGCCCGTGTTTCTGAAGGGCTGGGCCACTGAAATGCTATGTGCAGAGGCTCCTTTGAACCCACTGTGCTCTTGAAGCCTGAATGAGTTACTTTTACAATTCGAGGTTGTTTTAAAGGCAGTGTTTACTATGTTCCCCCTTTCACATCATCCAGTGTGCATAGTTGAAAACAGTACTTTCTCTTTGTTAGAGTAGATAGAGCATTCCATCAGAACCAAATCATTTTGATAGATTTTGTTGCTTTACTCCTTGCCTGGCTACTTTAGTCCGAATAATTGACCTCTAAACATTCTGTGCTCTTCAGCATCTTGGTGGACGTATTTATCCAGTAATTTAAAATAGGCCTTTGTTACAAATTTTCTGTGACTCTTCCCCTTCAGGACCGAGTAATGATAAACCGATTAGACAACATCTGTGAAGCTGTACTGAAAGGCAAATGGCCAGTAAATCGGCGCCAGATGTTTGACTTCCAGGGCCTCGTCCCTGGCTACACGCCCTCCACCGTGGACAGTCCCCTGCAGAAGAGGAGCTTTGCAGACCTCTCCATGGTCAGCCAGGCCAGCGTCAGTGGGAGCGAGGACATCATCTCTTCTCCTCGGTTGTCCAAGGTGAGCCAAGTGAGAATTCTGTGAACTTTAACTGATTGGGGAGCCTGTGCTCACTAGTTGGACTTGGTTTTGTTTGTCTGTTTGACTAGTGTTGCCATATTGCTCTCAAACCCATGGAGTCCAACAGCCTTCCTGCCCGCAGCCTCTTCTGTAGCTGGTACGCATTGCCACCCCCAGCCAACTAGTCAGACTTTAACATAAGATGACTGCTGTTTCCATAGCTGTGGCCACCAGTATGAATGCTCAGTTCTTTGGTGGTCTTGTTTTCTTTCTAACACCAGCTCCCGCAGCAGGTAAAGGCTGGGTTCATGCAGTTCTTTTCTCTTGGGATTTTTCAATAGGATGACGCCCTCAACCTTACTGTCCCTCGCCAACGACGGCGGCGAAGGAGAAAAGTTGAAATAGAGGCTGAAAGAGCTGCCAAGAGGCGAAATCTCATGGAGATGGTTGCCCAGCTTCGAGAGTCTCAGGTGGTCTCAGAAAATGGACAGGAAAAAGTCGTGGACTTATCAAAGGCCTCAAGAGAGGCAACAAGTTCTACCTCAAATTTTTCATCTCTTCCTTCGAAGTTTGTCTTGCCTAACGTTTCGACACCAGTGTCTGACGCCTTTAAGACCCAAATGGAACTGCTCCAAGCAGGCCTTTCCCGCACACCTACAAGGCATCTGCTCAATGGCTCCCTGGTGGATGGAGAGCCCCCCATGAAGAGGAGGCGGGGCAGGAGGAAAAACGTGGAGGGCCTCGACCTACTTTTCATGAGCCACAAGCGGACGCCGTTAAGTGCAGTAAGTTGGGTGTTTACCCCCGCTATGCGTGCCACAGTCGACAGCCCGCCCTGGGCTGCAGACTCCACTTTTCCCAGCAGCACACTGACGCTGGCTTCTGCCACTAGCGAAACAGAACTCCAGTGAACAGCCTCGTGGTTCTGAGCCAGAGAACTATGTTGATCACTGGAACAGGCCACCCAGCCTGAACCAAGGGCAGCATGAAGCTTTATTCTTCCCAAGGTTCTGAACATATTGATTTCTCTAAAAAGAATAGCACAAAACAGAAATATGTCTTTCGGAACACACAGTTGTTATCTCTGAATTCCTGAGGAAAAGCTCTGCTCTTAGAAATATTGATGTCAGGGCCAGCATCGGCTAGACCACTGTAAGCGCTTACCGTCAGGCCTTGGATTTGTACGCATAGATCTAACCAGTGGCTTGGAATGCCCTCACCACCTGTACAACTAGTTGTTTTAGAAATCTGAGACTTGCTGGTTGGAGGACAAAGTCTGTGGATTTTTAATTAGAAGGAAATAAAGTACAGTGTAGTAAGTTCTCTTTGCCAAACTTTCTCAAGCATATCACCCCAAAAGGGGACCTTTGATTCTCTGATGGCGGGGATTTTACTCTGAAGAACTTTATTACATGTGCTCTTTGAAGGGTTGAGGACTTCATATCCTGAGCTATTGATTTTGAAACTCTAATCAATAGAGTCACATTGCACTGGGCCACCGTGAGCCTTTCATTTGGTCAGTGGGGCAGTTTTGAAAACAAGAACAACAACAAAAACAACGGAAACATGGTCTTAAATTAAGGGACACGTTTTGTTGTTGTTGTTTTGTTTTGTTTTGTTTTTCCTGGCCTAGCTTTTCTTTCATCTCTATTATTTGCACATACACACACACCTTTTTTAAGACAGGATCTCACTGTAGCACGGGCTGGCCTCCAACTTACAGAGATCTCCTGCTTCTGCTGCCCTGAATGCTGCTGGCATTAAAGGCATGTGCCACAATGTCCAGCACATTACTTGAGCCTAGAGGGGCTTAATAACTTAAAAAGAGGAAAAGGCATACTTGGAAAATGGCAAAATAGCAGTCCTTGAAATTTTTAGCCTCATAGTAGGGTATAAATAGAAGTGTCCATCCAGGTTAAGAGTTAACGTTAATGTCAGCATAAATCTAAGACAACTCTGTTGTTTTGTACTTTTTTGAGACAGGGTTTCTCTGTATAGGTCAGGCTGTCCTGAAACTTCTCTGTTGATCAGGCTGGCTTCAAAATCAGTGATCTGTCCGCCTGTGCCTTCCCAGTGCTGGGATTAAAGGCACCATCAGGGCCTTTTTTTTTTTAATTATTTATTACAATTTATTCAATTTGTATCCCTGTTGTGTCCCCCTCCCTGGTTTCCTCCCAACCCCACCCTCCCTCCCTCTTCTCTCCCTATCCTCCTCCCCTAGTCCACTGAAAGGAGAGGTCCTCCTCTCCTCCCATCTGACCCTAGCCTATCAGGTCTCATCAGGACTGGTTGCATTGTCTTCCTCTGTGGCCTGGCAAGGCTGCTCCCCGCGGGGGGTGGGGGGTGATCAGAGAGCCTGTCACTGAGTTCATGCAAGAGAAAGTCTGTGCTCCCCTTACTAGGGACCCCACTTGGATACTGAGTCTGTGGGCTACATCTGAGCCTGGTTTCAGGTCCTCTCCATGCATTGTTCTTGTTTGAGGTGTCAGTCTCTGCAGGGCTCAGTTTTTTTGGCTCTGTTGGTCTCCTTTTGGAGTTCTTGTCCAGGGACTCTTAATAGATCTTAGGAAATGTATTTTAACTGTTAGATTTTGTAAATTGGAGATTCCCCCCAATTACTGAGGCTGGTTTGTATATGAATGATATACAGGGAAAATGCTGAGTTGGCACAGGTGTGATGATCAGCAATGTAGAGTAACGTGTGCTAAACACAATTTCCTCTCCACATTCCAACACCCACTGCTGTCACAAAGGACGCAAAGGATGCCATTGAGGCACCTCCAACGGCATCGCCAGTGCTGACTGTTTCCTGTGCCAGGCATCCGGATCTGAAGTGTAAAGTCCTGACGTACAGGGCATGCATAGAAAAGCCAGTGTTGGAGTGAGGTGACAGAAGAGTGTAGCTTTGAGCAGTCCCCAAGGAAAACATTCAGAGTACTCCAAATTCTGAAACTTTCAGGCACCAACAGAACACAGCAACTAAAATCCCACGACTGACTTCACATGAAGGGTCACATAGCTGCGGAGCAGGCAGAATGACTCAGTGGGTAAAGGTACTTACCACCCACGTCTGGTGACCTCATTTTGATCCTGGAAGTATGTAAAGACGGCAGAAGAGAAGCAGCTCCTCAGAGCTGTCCTTTGACCTCCACATATATCATGATACATGTGCACAATCATATACATATCAATCATGTGTGCATATATACAATCAGTGAAAAAAATTAAAAACATAGTAGTGTTGAAAATACACAGAGGCAGGATCACTGTGAGTTCAAGGCCAGCCAGAGTGAGTTCCAGGACAGCCATGGCTACCCAGAGAAACCCTGTCTGGAAAACAAACACAAATCCATCAGAACTGCTTAAGGCTATGTGGTAAAATGTATATAATCATAAAATGAATTCCTGTTCAGACTTGAGTCCCATCCTCAGTATGTGTGACAGTGTACATGCAAATACTCAAATATAAAATTCAAAATGCATTGTGGTTTTAGGTGTTTTGGGTAAGCAGACCCAACTTCAGTGATATATTATAATTATACATGTGTTCTGGGGCCATCCCAAAGCTCCCAAGGACAGCATAGAGTAAAGGAAAGAAGGTTGGGGAGCTCTTAAGAAAACTTCCCTGGAGGTAGTTATCTGTCACTGAATTGTGGAGATCTTGTTGGAACAGAAGTATTAGGGCAAGAAAGCAACTCTTATGTCAGGCTGTGAAACATAAATGTTTGTCTGGTGCCTTTGATGAAAAAGTCATGAAGGTGTAGACATAGTGATAGAGTAGGATGCAGGTTGTGGAAAGTCTAGAGTGCCAAGTTGAAGAACGTGTTGGGGTCCCGAAGGCATCGGGGAGCCAGTTACTGAAGTTGCCTGACTAGAGCAGTAACTTGATGTCCGCTTTTGAACCAGGCAGAGGTTACTGCATTTTAGAAAGCCCAATCTGAAGTAGCAGCATGGAGGTTGAACTGAAGAGCCATGAACATGGAAAAAGGAAAGTTATAATAATACAGGAGAAAAGGAAAGTCCTGGGGATGGAGAAGTGGATGTCTGGATGTTGAAAGGACAGCATTTAAGGACCAAAGGACCAATGGCAGGGTGAGGGTGGCCTGTTAATTTCTGGGGTTTCCACACCTGCCTAACATAAAATGGTACTCTCCCAACAAAGCTGTACTGCTCTTAGCATGGCAGTACAGTTACTTATAAACTGGTGCTTGTTAGAACAGAATCCAGGGATTCCTGAAAGGCCACCTTTCACACACCTGTAGCTCAGACTGCCACATAGCAGGTTGTACTGGTGGCTTGCTTGGCCCTTTAGACTTTGAGTTTCCTACAAAAGAATACTGTTCCTATCTTGTGAGGAATCTAAGTATCACCTTCTATTTTGAAAGACACCCTAAAATGGACATTGTTTCAGAAAGCTTCTCCTCCCTTTTTGATGAAAGATCCTTTGGGCTGGGAGAATATTTTCCTGGAGTAGAGTCTTATCTCAGAGTCTTATCAGTCGGCAATTCAGATCACTGTCCACTTCCTGCAGGAGGATGCTGAGGTGACCAAAGCTTTTGAAGAAGATATAGAGACGCCACCAATTAGAAACATTCCTTCTCCTGGACAGCTGGACCCCGACACACGGATCCCTGTGGTAAATCTGGAAGATGGCACAAGGCTGTTGGGAGAAGACGCTCCTAAGAACAAGGACTTGGTTGACTGGCTGAAGCTGCACCCTACCTACACCGTTGACATGCCCAGTTATGTACCAGTAAGTACTGCGGAGCCGGGGTGTGAAGCCCCCGTGGGCTGCCCGATTGCTTCTCATCGGAGGAAATTCGTAACAGCTCCTCGCACCCTCCGTCTTTGGCTCGAGCTCGAATGTCACTAGGTTCACGTGTGTCCCATTTTTCTGCTGTGACTTCCACGTTAGAGAAACTGGTTACAGTGTGTCCACTGAAGGACGCCCTCAAAGTTGTTTGAAGATCTCTGTTACTCATTTTCTGACTTCTCCAGCATGCATACCTCACGTGGTCCAGCTTCCAAGGGTCTAGGCTCTGGGGGCCAGTCTTCGTTGCATTTCCTTGGGCTTCAGACAAAGCCTGAGAAACTCAGAGCTATAAAGCTTTTGTCTCTAAAGATTTCTTTTAAGCACCTAAGCCTGTGTTTTATACTAAACATCAGTCATTATTGCCATATGGTATGTCCTATAGGCCACTTTCTAGCTGGCAATGCAAATTACTTACTTTCTATGCCTTTGTGATTGATATTTTTTAAACATTTAGGGTTTTTTCGTTGAGTTCAGCGCATCCCCTCTCTTGCTACTAACAGCTCCCCCCACATACACATACACACATATACATACACACAGCCTCTGCACCTACAGGACCTCAAAGCCAAAACTCTCACATAGTCATTTAGGATATCATCTCTGAGTTCATTTGTGTCAGTGGCTAAAAATAAGTAAAGGTACCATATAAAGTTTGGGTTTTGTTGTTTTTAATACTGTGAGTTGCGTAAATATTTGAAGATACTCACCCTCCTCCCCTTTTGTTCTTGGTGCCAGGGATTGAACCTGGGTACTCAAAAACTCTGTGTAAGTACGCTGCCACTGAGTCACACCTCCAGCCCTTCACATAAACTTTAAACAAGAGTCTCAGTTAAGCAGATTCTCAGAAGACTGGAGGGTTGGCTCAGTGGTTAAGAGCACTTGTTGCTCTTGCAGACCTGGGTTCAGTTCCCAGCACCCATATGGCAGCTCACAACCCTTTGTAACTCAAGCCCCAGGAAACCCAACAGGCTCTTCTGACCTCCGAGGACACTGAGCACATATGTGGTTCAAATACATATGTACAAGCAAAACACTCAGACACAAATAAATGAATCCTAAGGAGTTTTTAAGTAGATTCTCAGAGAGTGCCTGTTCAGTGGACCAGTCACAGCTGAGAGCCTTTCACAGAAAAGCACAACTTCTGCTAAGTGACAATGATTGTTAAAACTTCACAATATTTGAATCTGTTCTCCTGGGAGTTTTTAGGAAGGGGCGAGTACTAAATACAGCCTCATGAAATGCATCCTTTTCCTTTGCAGAAGAATGCAGATGTGCTGTTTTCCTCGTTTCAGAAACCGAAACAGAAACGACATAGATGTCGAAATCCTAATAAATTGGATATAAACACTTTGACAGGAGAAGAGAGAGTTCCTGTAGTTAACAAACGAAATGGGAAGAAGGTACATGCTGTGGAGGGGCTGCTGAGGAAGGACGGCTCACGTTTCTCCTGGAAACTGTTTGTGTTCCTGCGGGGCGGAGAGAGGGAGGTGCGGGGGGCAGGGAGGTGCGGGGGGCAGGGAGGGAAGGCGGTGGTGCTCAGATGTTCACCAGCTGCGTCTCTCCAGATGGGTGGAGCCATGGCCCCTCCAATGAAGGACCTGCCCAGGTGGCTGGAGGAGAACCCTGAGTTTGCAGTTGCTCCAGACTGGACCGATATAGTCAAGCAGTCTGTAAGTACAAGATCCACCTAAGACTGACTGTGTGCCTGAGTGTTTCTTGTCCTGCTGGCTAGCAACTTTTCAGTTGTAACCTAATCTTAGCGTAAAGGAATTGTCATAACGCGTCGCCTTCCTACATCAGCTCATACATAACCAGAGTGCAGTGTTTTACACATACACACATCGTCAATTGGAAGTGAACTGATCTGTCAGCCCTGATTTAAAAATACTGCGCAGACGCGCAGACCCCCACTCGCAGCCCTGGAGGCGGACCTGCTCCAGGTGAGCCTGTTGCCCAGTGTCTTTGCGATGGAACTCCTGCCAGTTTGGGAGGATTCAGATTATTAGCTGTGATTCCCAGTTTTAAAACAGACACAGCAATTCTGCATGAAATTTTCTCATGATTAGTTTCTTTTCAAGACAAAATAATGGCACGCTTATTTGGGTTTGCTTCATTTAGGTACTACAATAAAACTGACTCTCGTGCTGGAGTTCTAGCCATCGTGCTGTAACCCAGTTTTAGGAACTGGTACCCACCTGATCTGCTATCCGAGGTCCCTGCGCTTCTGATTCCGCCTCTGACTCCCTGACTTCTGCTGTCCTAGTCTCCATTCCTAACGCTTTGTCTCTCCAGCACGTGTTGAATCACTTGAGGTTTTGATCTTAACCATTCCGATCCGTGTAGGATAGACTCCCTAACATTCTGCTCTCATCTTGAAAATGATCCCTTTTGGTTTGCGTTTCCCTGATGACCAAGGATGTTGAGTGTTTCTTTAAGTGTTTCTCTGCCATTTGCTATTCCTCTATTGAGAATTCTCTGCTTAACTCTGTACCCCATTTTTTAATTGGATTATTTGGTTTGTTGGTGTCTAATTTCTTGAGTTCTTTATATATTCTGGATATCAGCCCTCCGTAGGATGTCGAGTTGGTGAGGATCTTTTCCCAGTCTGTAGGCTGTCTTTTTGTTCCATTGACAGTGTCCTTTGCTTTACAGAAGATTTTCAGTTCTGTGAAATTATTATTAACAATGTCTGTAAACATTTACATTCAGATTTTGGTGTAACTTCTCATTCTTCCGAGGTACATGCTGACATGTTGAGTCTTAACTTACTCAGTTGTTCCCCATTGTTAGAATTTATTTTTCTTAGTGTATGTCACGTCTTTTAGTCTGCACAACTCTTTTGTGATATTATTTTGTTTTCTTTCTTCCATACAAAACCTTTTAAAATTGACAGGTATTTACTTGGCAATTGATTGACAAGTGCCGAGTTATTCGTGTTTGATGTTTGTGAGGCACACATGCACATCGCCACTCTGGTGTGTTGATCCTTAAGTTAATTATGGATGCAGCTACATGGTGTAGCTTTGGTGGTGGAGTAGCCTTGAACAGCTTTTTTTCTACAACTCAGCACAATTCAGCAAAAAGAGCATAATGGTTAAAAACAAAGCAAAACAAAACAAAAACCCAAAAAGCAGAACCTGTTCTTTCCCAAGTTCTCACATTAAGCATTTAGAACGGAAGCAGTGTTTGTGTGGAGCTCGGAAAGGCTCACGTTGACAGTGAGTGCTCTTCCCCGGCCTTCACAGCTGTTTTGTGCCTTCCCCCGCCCTCCAGGGTTTTGTTCCCGAGTCAATGTTTGACCGTCTTCTCACTGGACCTGTGGTGCGGGGAGAAGGAGCCAGCAGGAGAGGACGCAGGCCCAAGAGCGAGATCGCGCGGGCAGCCGCCGCGGCTGCTGCCGTTGCCTCCACTTCAGGGATCAACCCTTTGTTGGTGAATAGCCTGTTCGCTGGGATGGACCTGACGAGCCTTCAGAATCTCCAGAACCTCCAGTCCCTCCAGCTGGCAGGACTCATGGGCTTCCCTCCGGGGCTGGCCACAGCGGCCGCCGGAGGCGACGCGAAGAACCCTGCTGCCGTGCTGCCCCTGATGCTGCCAGGGATGGCGGGCCTGCCCAACGTGTTCGGCCTGGGCGGGCTGCTGAACAACCCTCTCTCAGCTGCTACTGGAAACGCCACTACTGCTTCGAGTCAGGGAGAGCCGGAGGACGGCCCTTCCAAGGGGGAAGAGAAAGGAAACGACAACGAAGAGGAGAACCGAGACTCTGAGAAAAGCACAGACGCCGTTTCGGCCGCTGACTCTGCAAACGGATCTGTTGGTGCTGCTACTGCCCCGGCCGCGTTGCCCTCCAACCCGCTGGCCTTCAACCCTTTCCTCCTGTCCACCATGGCCCCAGGCCTCTTCTACCCATCCATGTTTCTACCTCCAGGACTGGGGGGATTGACGCTGCCTGGCTTCCCAGCACTGGCCGGACTCCAGAACGCCGTGGGCGCCAGCGAAGAGAAGGCTGCTGACAAGGCCGAGGGAGGCCCCTGCAAAGACGGAGAGACCCTGGAAGGCAGCGACGCCGAGGAGAACCTGGACAAGACTGTAGATTCCTCCATCTTGGAAGACGAGGTTGCACAGGGTGAAGAGCTGGACTCCCTCGAAGGCGGGGATGAGATAGAAAACAACGACGAGTAACAGCCGCAGTTGCGCTGAAAGTGTTGAAAACTGTCGACAGGTGGTAGTCCTACTGTTTACACTCACAGTTAATGTTCATACCTAGTTTTATAAGCTGTTCTGTAACATAGTGTAGCAAAAAAAAAAAAAAAAAAAAAGAAAGAAAAGAAAAAAAGGAAAAAAAGTCCAAGTCATGTTCTGCAGGTGTGTCCGAAGGTATCTTGGTCATTAAGTATTGTGCAGTGCGTTATTTATTATCCCTAGGACAGATGAAATTTGAGAGGTGATCACGTCTTTTTAAGGAAACTTACATAATGCTCTGCTTTTTTCCTTTGGGTACCGCTGGTATTATAATAAAGAGCAATTTGTAATAGAGTGGCACTAGTGGAAGGAAGTGCTGCTCAAAGGAAGTATGAAGTTATATATTTAATTTTTTAATTTTAATTTTTTTGCTGTGAAGGTCAAGATGGAATTTACCGTACATATCATAACCCGCTCATTCGTTTCCCTTTCTGACTGTATGGGGGTTCCCACACTGCGCACACACACACATCCATACACTCTGACAATCTCCATGTTAGTGTGAACGCCTCTGCCCGAGGCGCAGCAATAATAAGGCAGCTGTTGAATGTGAAGGGTCCCTTCGGAAAATTAACCTACTGGGAGGGTTCTTGCCAGACAACTGCAGCTCCATCGGCTTGTGGTCTTGTGATGCACTGGTATAAACAAAATAAATAGAAGAATAAATAAAAGTGAGAGAAGTAAGAATCAGGTACCTTTTTTTTTTTTTTTTTTTAAATTAAAGGACTTTGTTACTTTAGCCACAAAGCTAAAACAGCATTACCTCAGCTCTAAACTAGCCTTGAAGTTTACAGACAGGACTTTGTAAATGTTTTTCTTTGTTGTGATGTCCTCTTATTTTTTTTTCTCTGAAAACTGCTATCATGTAAGATAAAATGTAAATTTCTGCCAACTGTAGTAATGATGCTTTTAATAAAAGTGACCCATGATATGCAGAGGTGGAGTTTTAGAATGCAGTGTGGAGGGGCACTGGTGTTCACTCTTTTTTTTTTTTTTTAATTCAAAACAGATGCAAATACAGAATTCTGGCTTTCCTACCCTTGCTTACTGCATCTTAGGCTAGATCAGCTGTTTGTAACACATGCTAGCTGCCTTCAAGTCTAAGTGGAGAAGAAACCTTGAATTGCCTTCCTGTGATTCCACGACAGCTATCTCAGCAGGCACACACACGCGTGCGCACGCACACACACACACACACACACACACACACACACACAACCTCTTGCTGCTCCCCTGAAAGAGCGTCTGAGAGTAGGAATCCTGAAAATGTGTGCAGCCCGCGATAATGTGGTACACGGTAGACAAAAGGGCAAAAGAAAAATGAGGCTTTAATAGGCACAGTATCTAGGTCATTTATCCTTGGATAATGGGAGAAAAACACAATGTCGTAGTGTCAGCCAGGGACACAAAGGCACTCTGCTGTCCTGCCGGCCAGAGCCTGATATCAGGAACCAGTGTGCGGAAAAACCCACGTGGAACTAAAACGGACCCATTTAAGCTCGAGCGTGTGTGTGTGTGTGTGTGTGTGTGTGTGTGTGTGTGCTAGTGAGTGCATGCGTGCACATTCACCCAGTCTCAAGGGCTACTGCTTTACTGAATCCTTTGTTTTTTTTAAAATAAGATTTAAATTCTAAGACCCATTTTCTATGTCATTTGAGCAGACCCTATTTCTGTCCCTCTGAAAAAGAAGTGATGTGGATGGAATTGTGCGGGTCCCTTACCTTCCCACACACCCCTTTCACGTGCCAGTGCGGGCACAGGTTCTCTGTGTGACAGGACGTCCTATCTAAATTCCTTTTGGACAGTGAGATTCCAGCTGCCTTGGATATCCCACGATGAAAACAGGCCCATATGACTGGAAGAGGAACAACTTGAAGCCACCATGATGGCGAGATCTTGAAGGTTAACGAGCCTGTGTTTGGCGAGCAAGTGCCTTGGGATGCCTTCTGAAGTGGAGTCCTCTGAACACGGAAATAAAACTAGCCCTGCACAGTACAGAGGGACCTTAAATATTTAACTGAAAGACTTTAGTAGGGAGATCTGGTTTAATAAAATGCATTCTAAAAGGGTCTATTCCTAAAATTCTTTATTGGACAGTTTCTTGTGAACTTCTGTAAATAGAGAGGTGAGCATGACTCTTGTCTCTGTGCACCTTGGATGTTGATAGTGATGATCTTCAAAGCAGAGGCGTCTGAAGCTTGGAGGCGGTAAGAACTCAGAACGTAGAAGTCAGTGCCCATTTGGTATTCCTTGAAGTCATTCAAATTTTTACACTGAAAGATACATCTTTTTTTTCTCTCTATGGAACAAAATCTTGATACAACATCAAGATTTCCAGTGTTTCCTGTGGTGTAAATGAAGCACCGAGCTACCAGTGCTGTTGCTGCCAGGCTGCTTGGTGGGTGAGGAAAGCTGAGAAAAGGTGAGGCTGATGACTGGCTCGCACGAAGCTCACTGTGCCCTGCTGATGCACTGCACTGACTTTCGAAAGGAAAAGGATGCAGACAGAGCTAAAGATCCGGGTGTACTGGGTATACTGTAGTTGAGGCTAAGACTGAAGAAAAAAGTTGTGGGTTTTTTTTTAAGTGTTTGTTTGTTTGTTTGTTTGTTTTTTAAGGGTTTTTTTTTTTTGGCAAGGTATTTTTATGTAGCCTAGGCTCTCCAAGCACTCACTCTTCCTCCCAGATGCTGGGGTCATAGGTGTTCCCCCACTGTACAGGAAAGGATTGGGAAATCAGACCTGGAAACTCTGAACTCAGCTAAGTAAACTTGAGTCCCAGTTAGTGTGTTTGAGTTTATGTTGACCCACAAGTAGTTGTACTGTGTGAAGAAGCCAAGTCTGAAAAGATGAACTTGTCCCTGGTGTAGCCTGGTGCTGGAACCAAGCGTGGCCTGCTCTCTAAGCCCAAGCCCTTACACTGTGCTGAGAAGGTCAAGACTCACAAGGAAGCCTTCACTGGTGCTGGAATTAGAGAAACAAGAACAAAAAACTACACCTGCTCTTGTGGTGCTTGCCTTCTACTTGGGAAAAGACTTGTGGATTTAAGTTTTAGCAGAGCAAGGAAGGCTTATTAAAGTGAAGTGATAGGTTGCTGAAGATGAAGGTCTCAAGAGGGCCCAGCCAAACCCACTTGACCTATGAGAAATGGTAGGCAGACTTGGCTGCTGGATCCTCCAAACAAAAGGAATAACCAAGGCAAAGACCTTGAACTTGGACTGCTCAGTGGGAAAGAGTACAGCATTCCTGCCTAGAAGAGAGGGTCTGGATGGTCCGATTGGGTTCCATTCTAAGCACTAAAGAAAGCCATTGGAAGGCTCCATCCAAGAAAGCGAGGTTCATGCCTTTAAAAGAGCAGTATGGCAGTACCACAAATCAGGGCTTGCAAAAGGGAGTGAGGGATTCCAGCTGGGAGACAGATCTAGCAGCCCTGGGTCTCAGCAGCAGGCTTGGGAACTATTTTAGAGGTAAAGCCTCCTGTTTAAGCACGTTGCTCATTGAATAATTTCAATTAAGTCTTCAATTACCACTTGAAGTATACCCAGAGGTAAAACCAATAGATAAAGAATGTTCACCACGTTTCGGGTTGATTATTTTTACATCCCCCCCCCCACACACACACACACTTCCCTGGAGCTGAAGACTGATCCCAGGGTCTTTCAGCACTGAGCTAAATCCCCAACCCCTTTCTTTAGTTTTGTATTTTTAATGCCAAGAATAGTAATTAAAAAAAAAAAAAAAAGATACTGGGAATTGAAGTATTTCGAAAATACTTTTTCTTCACACTGAAAATTCATTTTTGAGTCATCTTTAGAATCCAGTTCTTAGGAGGACAGAAGGAAGCGGAGACCGTGGCGCTTTAGAGAGGTTGTTCTGTTTATGCAGTGAGCGCCTCTAGGCTCAGTGACCTTAAATTAAAAAGCAGAATGCTCCTAACAAGCCCTCGGGAGTTAGGAGAGATCTCAGCCATTCTGTATGACTCTTAAATAATGAGCTTCATATATTTTATAGGCATACTAAACCTAATTGAGAATTAACTCTGGAATTTAGTCTAACCTACACACCTTCAGCATGATGCATTCATTATTCTGCGTTTTCGTAGGTGGATCACCTAACTTGGGAATTTTCTGTGATGCTGAAGATGGTCGTTGAATTATTAAGTTGAATTGGGTAAATGTAGTCCCAACTCTCCTAAAGGATCTCTTGATCTGGCTTTGGATCTTCCTACTTAGAGCTGAATTTTAATTTGATCTCCTTAATCATTTTTACTGTATAGTTTAAATGAAATAGAGCCAGGGCAGTGACAACTGCAGGTACTCTCTCACTTCTGACAACTTTCTGTTTTGAGTGATTCATGATCTGTCTGGCTCCTAAGCAGACCGAAACCTCCATCACTGGAGTGAAAGAGACAGTGTTCCAGGTCTGCGCTTGAAGGCACGCGGCGGAAGTCCAGCCAGGCTCCCTGCAGTGCCTCTGAAAGCAATGTTTCCCATGGTCTTCCTGGCTCAGAGAGAATCTATCATGGTGGATCTGGAGTTGCAGAGCACAAGCTTAGTAAGATTTCTAGTGTGTAAAACAGAAGCGCCTATTGGAAAACTCATGTAGGCCTCATTCTAGGTGACATCCTCCGCGGCCCTTTCACCGCCTCCACATTTTGATCTGAAAGCTTAATTTCTAGGGAGAGAAGCCTGATGGGAGGCCACTTATGTGCTGGCTTCCTATGCTGTGCCACTCAAAACTGTCAGTTGTCCATTCTAAACTTCCGATTAGAATGGGCCAGGTGGCTGAAAACAAAGCAGGCTCTGCAGATTAGTGGCTTTGGGTAGGCACATGCACCTGAGAACGTCACAAAACTCCACTCAACATGTCTCAGAAGCCCTGCTTTGTGCATTTCATTTTTTGTTTGTTACTGTGTACTCATGAGCTAATCCACACCGCACCCCAGCCACGTTGCTGCTACCACCCCTGTGCGTGAGAAACAGGATCATTTGCCTAAGACCAAGTGGTGAGGCAAGTGTGACCAGCGCAAAATGTAAACTTCTCTCATAGGATCAGTGGCTATCTTGACCGTCAGTCTTGACTAGAAATCTACCATTAATAGTAATTTAACCTGTGGTGTCAAACTTTTTATAAATCACTGATGGTGCCATCTGAAGACCATAAAGTTTCTAGAGTCATATGCTGCTACAGGACAAAAATGGAGTAATGAAGGCTAACAAAGTCATATAAATATACATACATATATATATATATATATATATATATATACATATATATATATATATACGTGTCTGCATGTGTGTGTGTGCGCTCAGTTACAAGTGCATTTAATATTCTGCAGTTTATGATATAATCTATGCAACTAGCAGTCTAAATGTTTAAAATGTATTTGTGTGTGTGCGTGCCACAGTGCTCCCGGAGTTTCAAGAACAGCCTTCAAGGGTTGGTTCTCTTTGTGGAGTTAGAATCTCTTCCGTTTGCGCTGCTGCAGTGCTTGATTTGGGCTGGGCACCCCTGAGTAGATGAGCTTTCCTGTTTGCACTTCCTATCTCTTCGTCTGAGGAGCATTGGGATGACAGGTGCAGGCTATCTCGTCTGCTTTTTTATTATTGTGATCCGAGGGTTGAGTTTTACTTAAGGAAAGTCTTGTTTGGCTAGCCCTTTTACACACACACACACATCTGCTGACACTCTCTAGGATCCCTGGACAGTTAATATTGCCCTTTTACCTTTTGACACAGCAACCCCGTTCAGAGAAGCCTGGAGCATGGTTAGGACAGAAAATTATCCCGCCAGAATGGCGTGTCTTTCTATGTCTCCCATATGACTTTTTCTAGGCAGTTGTGGCCCTTGTTATGGTTTGCCCATTTGCAGTTTCCTCTACTAGGGTTGGAGCACTCGAAGGCAACTCCATGGACCTTTCCATCTTACTAGGAGAGGTCTGGAAAATGAGGGCAGCCATTGCCTCTTGCCGTGGACTTCATTGGCCCTGGTTTCTGCTCCTTCATCTTTCTGAAGGGCTACTGTATCAGCTCACAGTAACCCAAGAGGTCCTATAAAACTATTCTTAAAAATCTTCATTTGCCCTTCACTCTCCAAAAACTAAAGGCATAGACAATGTTGTCCTCTTCTGTACAGAGATAGTGTGTTCAAAGCCACCAAACAGAGAAGAACATTGTCATAGCAGTGACAAAGTGGTTGGCTTGGACTCTCTGCCCTTAAGTAAAGGACCCTATATGACAAAATTATCCCACCAGAACAGCGTGTCTTCCTATGGGAGCATCTGGCTTTTTCTGGGCAGTTGTAGCTCTCATTATGGTTTGCATATCTGTAGTTCCCTGAAGGTATGCACAGCCAAAGGAGGAGGAATACATTTAAAGCTGAGGACTGTCTTTTACATTCCAACCAAAACACTTCCTTAAGGGGTGTATCATTGTCAGTTTTCCTATTAACATCTTGCTAAGGCCTTTGGGATGGTTCAGTGGGTAAAGCTGCTGCTAAGCCTAGCAACTGGAATTCAATCCTTAGGACCGGGATGGTAGGAGAGAACCAATTCCCCGAAGTTATCCTCTGATCTCTGCACATGGCCAGCATACACGTGCATGTTATATAAGTGTGATGTTGTGTTTTTTTTTTAAATATTTATTTAAAGCCTTCATTGGGGATGATGACCCCAAAACCTGAGTCATGGGAAAGAATAATTTACGTTTATGTTGCATGTTCCTTCCATGTCTTCTGTTTTCCTTTTAGGTTTTGTTGTTCTGTTTTTTGAGACAGAGTCTCACCATGTATTTCCAGTTCTCCTGCCTCTGGCTCTTGAGGGCTGGGATCACAGGTGTGTCCCACCATGCCTAGCTTTAAGTCTTCTCTCATGTGACTTACAACAGGCCAGATGAGCAACAGTGGCTCCCCAAAGGAATTGAGGAAGCATGGCGTGGTAGGAAGAAAACTGACCCTGATGACTACTGCTTTCTCCTCACATTTCGAGCTCCACCGCACCCTTGGCCAAAGATCCCCCTCCCCCTTCCCTTCCCCCTCCTCCACTCTTCTGTACCCCAATTACCATGATGTGTGGTTGGGGGAGAAAGTGATTTCAAACCACAGTAGTGTACCTGGAAGTTTCACGAAGCCATTTGCAATTCTACTGGCCAGCTTGGTACACCCAAGTTGTATAGCTTAAGAGCACCTAGATAAAGCTAATAAAGCTATGGGACACTGGATACATCCTTATACATTATAATGCTCACAAATGTGACACATTTATCTACCAATGATACCATGCCAAAAGCATCTCTCCCTGCACTCAGGGAGTCACCGAAACCCACCAGCCCTCAAAGGTTAGGCAAACACAATGTTTGAATAGCTGTTATGGACACAAATGACCCTAGCTCCTTGGTTGTTAGAGCTAAATGTATTGAATTCTTAAGAAGTTCCTGAGCCCAGAGATCTTAGGAGAGACCTGTGGCTTTATCATTTGTCCTGGCTTTCTGTGTGTGATCTGACCTTATCCTGACAACATCAGGATTCCTTTAAGGGGAGCCCATCGAGGCTCCTAAATTAGAACCAAACAACCACCACTAACATTAAAAACTTCAGTTAAGTGACTCACACATCAACCTACCTTCCTTTACCATGGTCTTATGCTAACTATAAAGTGTCAGCTATGGTCCAAGAATGGCACCACTGGCCACTTCTAGAAAACCAGTGAATTAAATGCAATCCTTTTAGATGTCTAGTTTTGCTTTGGGCCTTCATATATTAAGACTTTCTAAGAATAAATATTATAAAGACTTTTATTGTTTAGTGAGGACACTTTTTTCAAACTTGTCATCCCAGATAAACTGTTCTAAGCTGCATTCTTAGCCTTTTGCAGTGGTTGATTGCCAAATATTTAGCGTGCGACTAAAGGGGAGTAAGGGTTAAGAAAAAGAGTGTGGCTTAGTCATGCAGGCTGTCACTGAGCTAGTTAGCTTTGTAACCTTGTCTGCCTGCGGTAGAGGTTTGAGAGGATGTGTGCATGTACTATCCCAACTGAGACTTGCAGCTTTGAAGCAGGCTAGGTACTCATTATTTTCAAGAGAAAAAATAATTCTAAGATTCAACTTAACAAGGGTGGCCTTGGTTGGATCTCACAGGCTGGTTCTAAAACTCTAAACCACAGATACTGTCTTTCTACTATAACCAAGGCCCTCCTACCACACGCAGTGGGAACAGGAACTTGGCCCATCACAGAGCCCTTTCTCATTTGTTCCCTGGGGAAAAGCAAATAAATTATGTTCCTACCTCCCTCACGCTGTAGGATGTGGATTAGACACAGGACACTCAAAGTCACATGTCTGAACTGGCACTGACTAAATGGTAACTTTTAAAGCCACCATTATCTGATGATGAGTTCCAAAGAGGCACAGGAGAAAGTGTGAGAAACACTGGGGGGATGGGACAGAGGTGTTTGAACCTGTAAGACTCATTCTAAAGAAAGAAAGCTGGTACCCGTCCTGAGAGGCAGGCACTCTGCTGCCATGGCAAGTCAGCTTTGAGCCTGGAGGAGGGTTCAAGACGGAACTAGAGACTTCTGTCATCCCACGCAAGGGAGAGGGATAGCTAGCTGGGGTCTCGTGCATGTTTATAATTACGTAGGAATGTTTACAAACTTCGTAAAGTAGGCCAACAACGTGGCTTTGTGGCAGAGTATGTGAGGGCCTAGACACTAGTCTCAGTACCACCCACGAAAAACATTAAAAAGAGGCTAAAACTTCGCAAAATAGATGCTTCCTCCCTCTGTTACACTCCTTTTCTACTTCATTACAAGGAAGAGGGTATCATACAGCTCTGTGCTGATGTATGACCATGCAACTGACTGACATCTTGAACTTTGAAACATCCCACAGAATGCCAGGCTTTCTACCCTAAATTTAAAGCGAGAGCCTCCAAATTTCTTGGCCTTAGGGGTACAACTGTGTGTTTCTGTATGTATGACAAAAGGGTTCCTACGTTTATCTGGTCCTCGAAGTGCCTGTGGCCTCTTCCTGAGAGCAACAATAAAAGAGTAAGAGGAGACAGGCATGCAGCCCTGTGCTTGTAATCCCAGCTCCTAGGAGGCTAAGACAAGAGGACCATGAATTCCAGGTAAGCCTATGCTACATAGAGAGATCCTGCGTCAAAATTATTTATTAGTATTATAGAAATCATGATTTATAAATATATTTGAATAAATAAATATATTTATGTTTATTTGTAAATTATAATTTACCATATAAATTATAATAATTATAATTATAATAATTATAGGCTGGTGAAGGGGCTTAGAGATAGTGGAGGTTGCTTTCAAGATGACTGCACAAATGGAAAATGGCGTTCACGATCGGTCCCGGAAGAAGTCAAACCATGCCAAGCTGTGTTCTCCCCAGATGCGTCTCCTGTGCAATGGACTCCATTCTCTATTCTGTCACTGAGCAGTGAGCATACCTCCTGTCTCCCTCCCCACAGGGGGTGGGGGGTGGCAGAAGCACCCTGCATGCCAGCCTGCTGCAAACACTGAATGAGGTCATGCTTCGATCTGCTTGGAACACAGACACACAGCACACACAACGTCCACTATTGTGCCTACTGTCCCTGCATGGTGACAGTACCACAGGGAACTCTGTCCCCATTGTGTCTGTCCAGTGCTTTGTGAGTATGTGCTTGTTTTGGGTGGAATGAACGGTTTTTCTCATTCGCTGAGACTAGAAAGAAATTCGGGCAACCTGATAAGCCTCTTCCCTCAGAACTCACTCAGAACTGTGAGACACAAACAAGACCTTTCTTACTGGCCTGCCTTCTGGCAGCTGCAACAGGACCTGCATGGTCGCCTGCCAAGCTAACACAGGTTCCCAGATGCCCAAGGTGTGCCCGCTCCTGCCAGATGGCAACTAGCACCCACGTCACCACTCCCTCCGCCCTGGCATGCTCAGGGCAGAGCTCCTGTTCCTACTCGCCTTTCAGTATGAAAATCAAACCAAAACAAAACAAAATAGGCTCCAGGGAGCTGCCCTTAGCCTTCCTGCTGTGGGGAGCCAAGATGAAGAGGAAAACGTTTTACCGTACTAACCGCCTGCTGTTTGGGCACTCTCCGTTTCTGCCTTCTTTTTTAATTCTAATACTGTTTGCTGCCATGCTGTTTGGCCCTGAATGCCAGCCCTCCTCCCGGCCAGGCAAAAGCACCTCTGGGTGCTGTGGGGTAGAGGGAGCGTGTTGAGAGAGTTATGGACTCCAGGGGGGACAATGAGTATAGTGTGTGCCCAGACATCTGCACCACGCGCTGACTTGGATTCCCCAAACTCGGTTATTTTATTTCAGTCATTTATTATTTTGAGACAGGCTCTCCACACATGTACGCCAGCCTGGCTTTGACTTCCCCATCCTCCTGCCTTCGCCTGCCGCGCACTAGGATAACAGGAGTGTGCCACCATGTCGAACTCCAAAACTCAGTTTAAAAACGTCAGCTGGCCAGGGTGTTTGCTGCTAACCTTAATAACCCCAGCTGCCTGTTGTGGGCTGAGTTGTGCCTTCCATTGTAACCCTCAGTATCTCTGAGTATGACTACACTCAAAGGTGAGGTTTCTAAAGAGATGATGAAAGCCAATAAAGTCAAGTCTAATTGGTTAGTGCACCAATCCAACCTGAGTCAGGTTTCAGAAGGAGCGATTAGGACATAGACTCATAGAGGGAAGATGGCATGAGAAGGCAGAGAGAAGACAATCATCTGCTCATGGACCTTGCTGTCCCTTTAGTGAGGGACTTCCAGCCTCCGGCACTGTGGAGACACGAATGTCAGTTGTTGAAGCCACCTGGCTTTGCTAGGTCAGCCCTGGCCGGCCAAACTGTGCCTTTTATGAATTCATATTCCTATTACAGTTACAAATCTGGCCAAGCACCTTGGAAAAGGGAAGTAAGGAGCCACACATGAAGAAAAGGATGTGTGTATTGGATGGGCTGTGATGGCAGAATCCTACGCAGTCAACTGCAGGCTGTGTGTGCGCCAGGCGAGCTACCCGGACTTTTACCTTAGGTGAAAGTTGAGATGATGGTGGTGGTGGTGGTGGTGATCTCTCAGACCATCTCAGGCAGCTGGCAGGGACCATTTCACTAGGCCGCACATGGCAGGCATTGAGTAGGGAACCCGCACTTACCAAACACAGTCCACGCGGTCGTTTGGCTCTCATTAAGGACCTGAAACACCGCTTCAAACCTGGGACGTTGTCCTCCCCAGACGTGTCTCAAAGGCCACTGCCTGCACTGCAGGTGACGCAGCTGTGTGCAGGCCTTGGTGGTGCTTGTGGAGATTGTGTTCATGGGTACGCAAGTGTGCGTGCGCACGTATGTGTGCTGTGAAGGTCAGAGGTCAACCACTGGTGGTGTTCATTCCTTAGGAACCATCCTTGTTTTTTTGTTTTTTTGAGATGGGGGTCTTCCATTAGCCAGATGCTCACAATTAGGTTAGGTTGGATGGCCAGTAAGTCCCAGGAGATCCTCTCTCTCTCTTTCTCTTCTCTCTCTCTCTCTCTCTCTCTCTCTCTCTCTCTCTCTCTCTCTCCCTAGCACTGGGATTACACGGGCATGCACCAACCAGCATACCCTGGTTTTTCATCTGGATTTTGGGGATCAAAATCAGGTCCTACAGCTTATCGACAAGAATGGTACCAACTGTGCCGCATTAGTGTTCTTAAAAATGTTGGTACAGGGGGAGGGGGCGGGGTGGACAGATGGCTCAGCAGTCAAGAGCACTGACTCCTCTACCAGAGGTCCTGAGTTCAATTCCCAGCAACTACATGCTGGCTCGCAACCATCTATAATGTGATCTGATGCCCTCTCCTGCCATGCAGCTGTACATGCAGATAGAGCACTCATATACATTAAATAAATAAATAAACCTTTAAAAAAAGAAGCTGCTATGAGTAGGCATGAATGTGGGGAGCAATGAGACGTGCTGGTGAGTTATAAGAAAGTAATAGTTCTTGAGTTTCTCTGCGTGCTCATGGCTGACAACCCCAAGCAAATGAGGAAATGCCTTTCAAACAGGTTTCTTTAAAACAAAATAAAGACTGCAACCTTGGATTCTGTAGCTATTAAATCTGAAAACAGGAAAAGGGGGCAGGAGAGTCGGCAACTTCTACTTTCAAGCAGCACAAAGTGTAGGACAGTAAATCTGTTTAGGTCTCATCATGTTTGACTCTAAGAAAATGGCTGAGCTATGGGCAAGGTAATTCAGGAGGATACAAATGGCTGCATTATAATAAGCAGACACCTATTTTAAGCATGATCTATGTTTTTGAGAAAATTCATTACAATAAGTCTTACAATCCCAACCTCTTCAATGAATTTTTCATGTCTGCATACCAAGATATCTATAAAACGATCGTAATCACGCACCTTTGGGGTGCTGCTGAGCGCCAGCTGTTTCGAGCATGATTTATAGGTTGCCACACTCAAGGTTAATAATCAGGAGAAACAGGTTACAGTATGCAATGGATTTATGTCAGGTTAGAAGTTCACTTAGTGGAGACAGCGTGTTATAAGGAAGCACATACTTTTAATTATTTTCTGCCCCTCCCCCCATTTGTAATAAACTAAAAATAAATGGTGTTTTTACATGGGAAAACCTCTCAGCTAAGCATAACTTTTCTGGTTACTTTTGGCTTTATTCAAAGGGAAACACAGCTAGAAATTAATTATTAGCTGTACATATGAAAACACAGCTTGAAGGTGCTTAAACATCTGTGCAATGGGTCTGTGCGTAGGGCTTGATAGAGCTTCACAAACATCACACTAATTATGCCCTGGTTGAGCTGGAGCATTCTGTGCTCGCCAAATGTCTCGAAGAATTATCTAGAGATGGGGCCCACATAGCCGCAAGCCAACCTCCAAGGGTGCTGGCGTACAACTTGTCTCCCTTTGGGGACAGAATTATCACATCAGTTTTCTACAAATTTCCAAAATGCGCCATTTAAATGGATACAAAAGATATGTCTTGTGGACCTAGTGGAATTCTTTTTTATATAATAAAGGGATTTTTTCCAATGTGTTTTTAGTAAGACTATTATTATCTGTACGTCTCCTATTTCATTATTTTATTCTCCTTCTTTTTATCAGATTGAGTAATACAGCTTTTATTTGGCCCATGATAATGGTTTCTACTATGCTTGCTACAAACACACACACACACATGCATGCATGCACACACATTTTTAACAAAGTATGTATTATTTTCTCTCTCTCTCTCTCTATATATATATATATACACCTTAATTATGTAAATAGTATTGCTACATACATCATTTTTTTAGTCTGTCTTGTTTCTGTTTGTGTTTGTATATTTGAGGGTCTCATATAGCGCCGGCTGGCCTTGAACTCCTGGTCTTCAGGCCTTCACTTCCCAAGAACTAGCATTCACAATACGCATCGCCATGACTTTGTTTTGTTGTTTGATTTTGAGACAGCCTCACTATACAGCCCCAGCTGGCCTGGAACTCACTACGTGGACCAGGCCGGCCTCAAACTCGTGGCGACCTCCCTGCTTGTACCCCTCGAGTGTGTGTGCCACCATGCCTGGCTAGTCCATAACTGACCTATGTTAGCCGTCAAGTGCTGATTACTAGTCATGAGTGTTGCAAAGAGCATCTTGTTTCACGGCTTCTGTGCACATTCTTTAGAATTTGTACCCAGGGATGGATTTGTAAGAATGACATTGATGTGTACATACAGTTTTGTTGGTACAGAACGGTGAGTCCCCAAAAAGGCTCGTGTGTTTCAGGCGTCGCTTCAGCTGGCAATGCTAGCGAGGACTGATTCGGTCACAAGTTGGAGCCCTAACTTAATCGAAGAGTGGGATATCTCGGGACCGTGTTAAAGAAAACAGGTCCCCTGGGCATGTGCTTTTTCTGTCCCTCGGCCCTGCTTCCTGGCTGCCTTGAGTGGAGCAGTTTCACTCTACTGTGTCCTCGGAACCGTGGCACCTCACCTCCCCTTTGCCCATAAGTGAACTGTGTGGTGGAGGCTGGACTGAAACCTCAGAAACTCTGAGGCCAAGGCAACCTTCTCTCCTTGCGCTTGCTGTCTTGTGTATTCTGCCATTGAGCTGACTAACATGGTGGCAAAGGGGGTGACTTGCCTGGTCTTCAGAAAAGCTAACGCAGCCTAACTTCTATAAGCCAAGTCGATGTTCTCTGTCCGCCTCCCAGCCAGCATTTGCCACGGCTTGTCCTTTTCATGTTGCTAGATATAAAATCAGGGTTTCATTTCTCACATCTCTAATCACCAGTGAGTTTATGACTCTCTTTATGTTGCTAGCCCTTTTATTTTTATTTTATTTTATTTTATTTATTTTTGAATTGCTTAGTTAGCTCCTGTGCTGACTTTTTATGTTAAAAGCCAGTCTCAAGAGCTCTGTCAGAGAGGCTATGGCTGGAGATGTAACTCAGTGGGAGAGAGCTTGTCCAGTATACACAAGACCCTGAGTTTAATCCTCAGCACCACAAAATAAATAGAAGATATATAGACAGATAGATGAGATATGTAGATAGATAGATAGATAGATAGATAGATAGATAGATAGATAGATGATAGATAGATAAATAAATGTTATGGATAGATGATATAGATAGATAGATGGATAGGTAGATGGATAGATATAGATAGGTGATATAGATGATAGATTGATAGATAGATAGATAGATAGAGATAGATAGATAGAGAGATGATGCCATCCTAGATTATTTTTATTTTATCTTTCACATAAGCATTTTAAATCTCTCTGATGTCAGTCTTATATGCTGTTATAGGAATATGAAGTATTACTTTTCCACATGGAGTGAGCCAGTTTTCCTATTATCAGCTACTAAGAATTCTACCCTTTATTGGTTTGTAATGCCACAATTATTATATATGAAGCTCTTCTATGAATAGGTGAGTATAAATATTTCAGATATCTATTTATTGTTATTATAATTATTAATTACAGATTATTGTATGCATTATTTTCTAAGTATAAGTATTTCTATTCTAAAGGTAGATTTAAGTATATATTCTTGTATATGGGGCTCATAAAAAATTGGATTTCTAATCATGATTACGCTTGTATTGAAATCATGAATTATTGACTTAAAGTATTATGTATTTGTTTATCTGAGAGCTTGGGATATGTCGCCATTTTTAAAAACACCTATATTCATTAAATTTTGTGTTCCCAGCAGAAGACTTCGGGGTTCCTAGTCATTCAGACATTATATAGATTTTGTCATTATTATGAATTAAGGTACTTTAAAAACCTAGTTTGTTTGTTTGTTTGTTTCTGCACTGGAGAGGCTCAAACAAGAGGCTTTCCAGATAATAGCAGCTGCTCTCCAGTAAGCTGGGCCCACAGGCACCTGACCAAACTCAGTTCTAATGGTCTCTTGTGATTATTCTCAAGGTAAATGATCTATTTTCTGTAAGCTAGTTGTTGTGTTGTGTTGTTTGTTTGTTGTTTTGCTTTAGTAAATATTTATCCCCAGAATTCTGTGAGAGTTGTACTGCGTAATACAGCGTCTTTTGTGAAGACATTTATAATTTTTTAAAGCATGTATGTTAGTCTATCGCTGCAATGAGACACCATCACCAAGGTAACTTATGAAAGAAGTCTTTTCAGAGGACTTACAGTTCCAGAAGGTTAGAGTCCATGACCATCATGGTGAGGAGCACGGAGCAGGAGCTGAGAACTTATAACTTATGATACAACCACATGGCAGTGAAAGAAACTGGAAATGGCATGGGCTTTTGAAACCTCAAAGCCCATCATACCCAGTGAAACACCTCCTCCAACAAGGCAACACCTCCTAGGCCTTGCCAAACAGTTCCACCAACTTTGCACAAAGTATTCAAATATGTCAGCCTCTGAGAACCATTCTCATTGAGACCACCACAGTGTGGAATATTTGCAGCGGTTGCTCTCTATCTCTTCAGTTCTCCTGTGAGAATGACTGAAGGATTGAGGCTTTGAAAGTTAAAATGTCTAAAACTGATCAAATATCTCCTTCTTGCTGGGTCTTTCTACTCTGCGTGCCTTTTAAACACAACGTGTTAAAATTTAGTTAGAGGAATGACATTCAGAAGGGCTTCCTCCGAGTTAGCGTGAGACGTCTTGCCGTGACATCATGTCTTAAATAGCTACCCACCTCTCAGCAATGTGCTCCAGTTTAAGCTGTCAGTTTAATGCCACAGAAGCAGCGCTTATGTCCTGTCTTTTCCATGCAGGATGGAAGTCAATTTCAAATCCTAGTTTTTAAAGGGAACTAATAACGGGGGAGTTTCTGAGCTGTGTGTCTGGAGAATATGTGCCACCATAGCTTCACTCGCCTGTTGCCTCACAGTAGTTCCACCTGTAGCTCATTTGGAAGGTGTGATCCTTAAAACCAACCTTCTAAGGAATAAATAGGTAATAAATAAGATGTGTTTGAGGGTCTGCATGTGTGAACTAGGGCTTGCACAGGCCATGGTGCCTGTGTGGAGGTCAGAGGCCAAATTCAGATGTCAATCTCTTCTTCTACCTTATATTCTCTTCTGCCATACTCTCATATGGTCTGTGAATGCTAGGCTAACTGGCCTGTCTGCTTCTGGGAATTCCCCTATACCTGCCTCCTACCTCCTCATAAGAGCATTAGATTGTAGACACTCACACTACATGTCTGGCTTTTGTACATGTTTTGAGGATTCAAACTCAGGTCTTAATTGCTTACACTGCAAGTTCTTTTACCCACTGAGCCACTCCAACCCTGGAAAATAGCAGAGAAAAGGGAGTCTAGCTTTTCCCATTGCAGTCAGGGGGTACCCCTCCCCAGCACACAGCTCATTGACAGTAGCGTTGAACGAGGCTCACACAGTGCCCGCTTTCAGCAGTGAACAAAACTTACTCCTCTCCCCTTTGTACAGGTAAGATCCAGCTAAAGTAACTCTCCAGGAAAAAGATGACCTGGGAAGGAAAAGAAAGAAGCTGATACAGAATAAATAATAACAGTGTTCTCCCCCAAGACTCACATCGATTCAGAACAAGGTTAGCTACTGTCATTGAGCCTTCCCGTTTGCCTTGCATACAGATCATCTCATTTAATCCCATCAAAGCCCTCTGATGGGAATGCTATTACCATTCCAATTTTATGGATGAGAAAATGGGGTTGGGACTGCCAGGTAACTTCAGAGAAATGCTGGCTAGAAAGTGGCAGAGCAAGCACTCAGATTAGAACTCCCTATAGGCGGCTGCTGTAGTTTAGAGGTTGAGCACTTGCCTAGCATGCCCAAGGCCCTGGGCTCAATTCCCAGCACCATGAGGGAGAGAAATGGGCAGCTGACCCATTTCCACCTCATAGTGATAGACCTAGTAGCCCTAGGTGTCAGAGTTCTTGATCACAAATTAAGTTGACATTTTAATCAAGAAGAGGAGACTTAGAAAAATCCAGCAGTTCCATGTTTAAAGAACATTGCACCTGTGTGGGCAACTCAATGAGGTCTCCCAGTCTCCTCATGTACTTTTCTGTCCTGTTACCAAACAGAAAATCCATCCCCCTTCCACAATTCCACAAAAAGATCAGTGGCTTCACTGAAAACCCATACCACCCACTCACTGACCTCCAGCCATACACCTATTTTTTTTTTTTTGGCCTCTTCTCCCAAGAGGAGAAGAGGACCATGAAACACCCAGATGCAATGGAAAAGTTTCTGCCCTGCCAGGTGGGAACGTTCTTCCTTATGAACTATGACCTCCAAACAAAACCTACACCTACAAGGTCACAAAAGAAAATGGCTCCCAGTTGTCACCAAGTTGTATCCTGCCCTTGACCATCACTCTTCGTGGGGAAAAAAACTCAACAGTTCTGATTGCCAGATTCTGTATACACCTGATCATTAGGTTGAATACCACAAATGTACCTTTTTTTAAGGGAAAAAATATTCTTGGCAATGGCATTTGATTTAACTTGAAATTAAGGGTGTTTTTCCCTCTGTTTTTACTCTTGTGAGATGTGGGTCTTCGCTCAGTTGTTTTATTGTTCTTATAGGAAGCTGAGTAAACTGTACCTTAGTCACGTGTATCATTGCTCTGATAAAACACCTGGCAAAAGCTACTAAAGGGAAGAAGTGTTTGCTTTGGTTTACAGCCCAAGTGCATTATGGCAGGATGACATGGTGGCAGGAACGTCAGGGTCACGTTGTTTCTGTAGTCAGGAAGTAGACGGGTGATGGTCTATTCAGGCTGGAGCTGAGCCCATGAGATGGTGCTGCCTCAGAGAGGGTATATCTTCCCACTTCAGTTAGCCCCAGTCTAAGAGCATCTTTCACAGATCAGCCCGGAGACCTGTCTCCTAGGAGGTCCTAGGTCCTATAAAGCTGACAGTCAGTCAGCCATGGCAGGCTATCCAAAAAGATTAGTGGCTCTCACAGTCAGCCCATTCTCTGACTTCTTTCCCTCAATGGCAGAAACCATTTTAGGTGGGTGTGGCACCATCCTGATAAATAATAACATCCATAAAGGTCACATAGGTCAGAGAGAAGCTTGGTAAGAAGGAAAACGGATGCAGCTGCTCCACAGTGAGTGTTCTAGGAAAACAAGTTGCCACTTCTTTGATTATGAAGGGTCTGATGCCATCAGCCAGCTACCACAAGTGTGTCTGCTTCCGCTGGGCATGCTGCCATGTTGACTTTCAGGCTTGGTCACTGAAGTGAGAAAGGTGGAGACCCGGGCAGGTAAGGATGTGTTCATGCTTGTGAGCTGTGCATAGCCTCCCTGCCTCTCTCCAAGGTCCTTTACTTTATAAACGTACAGAACAAGTACTGGGCCACTAGAGACCATAACTCAGTGATGAGAGAATAGAGCTTCACAGCTACATTATTGAGAAGAACCTTTTCCACCATCAGAGACGTTAGGTAATCAAACACTGCTCTCAGGTGCCAGTCCATAGTCTCCCAAATATGGTCACCAAATTTTAACTCCTGTTCTTTACTAATTCCTTACCACTTGGCTAAGCAACTACCCATTGTCTGCATCATCTAGTCACAGTTTCTATGCTTTTCTATAGCATCACGTGAAACTGGTAATTACATCTGCCTCACACTCCTGGGGCTCCATTGAATCAATTTGTCAGACTCAAGTAGAAGAATAGTTTCTGTCAACTAAACTAGTTAGAGACTAATAGAAACCCACCCAAAGCCTTTCTCATCACCTGGGACATAACAAGTCAACACTAACAAATTTGGTATATGTTGTTCCCAAATCATGAAAGGTTCTTTCTGATGGGCCAAAAGATGCAACAGTTCTTTTCTTCTTTTTTAACATGTGCATTGGCTTTTTGTCTGCATGTGTCTGTGTGAGGGCATTAGATCCCCTGGAACTGGACTTATAAGCAGTTGTGAGCTGCCATGAGCTGGGAATTGAATCCGGGTTCTCTGGAAGAGCAGCCAGTGCTAGCCAGCTCTCTAGCCCCCAGTTATTTTCTTTTAAGGACATATGCCTTCAGACCCCATGGTCCTCCCAGGACATGGAGAAAAAAAGTCTTTGAGATAAGACCTGTTATACAAGTGCCTTGGCCAAGTTGATTCATTTCAGTGGAGAGAGACCCCATCCAGCCCCAGTTAAAGGCAATTCCACCAACAATGTTATTAATCACATAATAATCCTCTGGCCCTTGAACCTTCAGAACATTATGGGGCCTGACCCTACTTATAGAGCTAATTAAAGGTCTAAGAGGGCTATAGGTTTAAAGCATGATACCAAGTTTGCTTAAACAAAGAATCTTCCACAAAACAGCCATAGCTTGCCAGAGAAGGCTAGGTGGCCTTCCTTGGTGTGCAGGGAAGACTTGGGGAGCTAGAACATCCTGGCTCTCAAAGCCCACTGGATCCTCCAAATTGCCGTTTGAATTTGTAGACTTTGACTCCTAATCAATATGCTACATGTTGCTTATGAGATGTAGTAAAACTGAGTTTATCATTGTGCAGGATCCAACTCTGAGTCTGCCTTTGCCTACCTGGGGACTATGGCTGCAAGGAATAAAAAAGTTTGACAGTCTCAAATGTAATGACTATGTTTTGAGCCCAGTAACAAACCTATTTGAACTTTCTTTAAGTAGTCCACGTGAGGAACATTAACTCCACACTTAAACGCTCATCCCTGGAGCCTACCACTTTGTTTGCATGCCATAAGACCTGTCAGAGCCATGTCCTCATTTTTTTTATTAAATTAACAGGCCAATCCCAAGTAGACCTGTTAACCAAGCCCATATTTTCTCATAGTTGAGATCTGTATCCTATAACTACTGCTTGCTCCAATTTCCCCATCTGTACATATTCTTAGTTGCAAGCAGTGGAGACTTGCTGTAGTTGATTTAGAGAAAATAAAAACTCATTAAAAATGATACCATGTGGGTCAATGAACTGGCTCAGCAGCTAAAGGCACTTGCATTAAACCTGATGACCTGAGTTCCATCCCAGAATCTACATGGTGGAAAGAAAAGAGCTGATTCCTGCAAGTTGCCCTCTGACCACCACACACATGCAGTGGCGTGTGCACAGAAACACACACACACACACACACACACACACACACACATACAAATAAATATAATAAAATATTTTAAAAAGATATTGTGAGCCTTAGAGAGTTTTTACAAGGGTGAGAAAACAAGAAAAAGTACCCCCACATTACACCACAGAGTCCATCCAATAAGAGCCCTGAGATGTAATCTCCCACATATCACACCAAGGCTGAAGTCATGAGACATGTAAACAGAACTGCTGAATCTGTCCTCCTGGATCCCTAACCTGCTACATCTATCACTGTCCCACAGAAATAGTCCTATGGACCCTACTTCTTTTATCCATCTCTTCTCATTCCTACACAGGACAAAGCTGAGCTATGTCTTGCCCTGGCCCTCACGGAGGCTGGGAGAGCAAACAATCTGGCATTTTAGCTCTTTTCGTCTGTTTTTGGTTTTGCTCCTCTGGTTAGTTTTTCATTGCTACAACAAAGCACCTGGAGTTGGGTAACTTTCAAAGAAAAAAAGTTTATGTAGCTCACTTAAACTATAGATTTTATGGATGAAAGTCTATATAGTTTGGAGCTGACTACCAGGAAGAAACCCTGGCTCCCTCACAACATGGCAGATGGCATCAAAGCAGGAAGTCATGCAAGATCACACAGTGAGAAAACCAGAAATTGAAGAGTTGTTATCATACTCATCCATAACAACCCTTTCTCAAGAAATGTCCAGGGTCTCATGAGAGCATCATCAGTTCTTCTAAGAGCTGGGTCTTTACTGACCTAATTACTTCCCAAAGGGCCCTTCCTCTTCCCACCATTTCCTAACAGCACTACACTGGGGCACTATAACATAATCAGGATAGACCAGTCGGTGAGTATCAGCTACAACAAGATCTTACTGTTCATCAACCGTTCAAGACATTCTTTTTCAACAACAACACACTTAGGGATAGGTAAATGAATACGGAAAACTCTCTAAAATTATGTGTGAGAAGCATATTACAGTAACTATGAAGTAATACATGTTAGTAGAAATCTTTATAAACTCTATGATAACAGAGACTGGAAATATTAATTCTGACAGGGATAACTGTGAAAGACTTCTCAAAGGAATGATATTAGTATCACATCTCTCTTTGGGGGCATTTTTGTTTTGAAACAAGATCTCTTTATATAGACCAGGCTACACTTGAGTGCAGAGATATGTCTGCCTCTGCCTCCTGAGTGCTGAGACAGAAAGCATGCACCACCATGATCAGCTCAGCTAAGTACAACCTGTTAAGGAAAAATAACAGGTGAGAATGGCGTGTGTGGCCAGGGTGCAAGGTAGATGGTAAAATGTTTTAAACTTGATGGCCCATTCAGAAAACCCGTAGTCCTCCAAAGTTAGCAGGACAAATCAAAATTGAAGGAGGAGACTGTGAATGGGTTTTGAGGTATTCAAAACTAGACTAGATACTTATCTCCTAAGAGAGCCAGTGAAGATGTTTAAGAGAGGAAGAAATAAGTGAAACTCATGTTTTAGAATGAGCATTTTGGAAAATGGTTTTAAGTGTGAAAAGTCCAACACCAGTGTCTTCAGTAAGTTTCTATTGCTGTGATAAATCAACACTAAAGCAACTTGGGGCGGAAAGAGATTATTTCATTCATACTTCCATATTACAGCCCATATTTGAAGGAAGTCAAGATATGAATTCAAGGCAGAAACTGAAACAGTGGCCATGGAGGGGTGCTGCTTACTAGCTTTCTCCTGACGGCTTGCTTAGCCTGCTTTCTTCTACATTTCAGGTCCACATGCCAGCGATGGCACTACCTACAGTGGGTAGGGTCTGTCTGCATCTAGCATTAAGGGAGAAAATTCCCTAAGATTTGTCCACAGGCCAATCATATGGAGGCATAATTCTTAATTAAGATTTCCACAAGACTACACAGAGAAACCCTATCTCAAAAACACAAAATAAAAAAGAAAGAAAGAAAAAAGATTTCCTTTTTTCAGATATGTCTAGGTTTGTGTCAAGTTGACAAAAACCAACTAGTAAAACCAGTAAAGTCAGTTATTGTCAACAGAGGTCAGATGTAAGACCTGGCTGTCATAGCAGATGGGACTGATTGATCTGAGAGTGCTGATTACATGGGTGAGAAAGTGGATATGAGTTGAGAAAGCAAGGGAAAGCTAAGATACTGCTAATGACTCTCTCTGGAGTATCCTAGCTCAAATGCTTTTGACAAGTGGGAACAGGGGAAGATCAAGCGGAAGAAGAGAATGCACTGCTTGGTTCGGGATTTTGGGTCTAGACACCAGAAAGAAAACTCCAGCCTAGACATATAGCAGCATGGATTTCTTTTTCCTCCGCAATGGCACAGAAGGTTCATTCTTATTGGAGACTTAGCAGCCTTTGAGTATTATTGCTTTCCTTGCTTGTTAAGGTGAGAACACCATTTAACTAAAGCTCTCACTGGCTTCACTTTTCAAAGCTTCCACCCCCTTCCCAAGACCCTGGAAACCAAGCCTTTAAACACATGGCTCCTGGACAACATTAAAGATCTGAACTGTAGCATAGCCATATAAGCAAAGAGGGATAGTTTAAAATACGAGTAGGATGAGATTGGGCGCATTTAGGGTGATGCAGCCATAGAAAGTTGGAGGCCACAAGGAATGTGGAATTTTCCAGGTTGAAAGGCAGGATAGGGGTAGAAGTGAAAATGAAGGCAGGTTTTCCTGGCTTTGTTCTAGGTTGTGGGGCTGTAAGCATCTTCATGTACTGGGAGGCAGATGACATTTACAACTCTGTTCACACCAGCCCTGTGTAGGAACCAGTGACTGATGGCCATTCAGTCAAGCCCATCCTGTTCAGGCTTACCTTCACAGTGGAGCCTCGCCAGTGCACGTTAAAACAACGGTTCTTCCTTTTGATGCTAAGGGTTGGACTCAGGCTTCATTCATGCTCAGCACTGGCTGTATCACTGGGCCACATCTCTAGGCTCAACATGAAAAAAAATGAAAGGAAATGGCAGGGGAGGGGTGCCTGGAGTGATATCTCAGTAACCAAGAGCACTGGCTGCTCTTCCAGAGGACCAGGGTTTAGTTCCCAGCACCTACATGGTGGCTCACAACCATCTGTAACTCCAATCCCAGGAGATACATAGAAGCAAAACAGCCATATTTATAGTTTAAAAAAAAATTAAAGAAAGAAAAATTGGTAAAACTGCTATTTGGGAGCCATATGGTCTGTCTTCTTGTCTCAGAGGAGGAATACAAGTGAAGTAATAAATCCTCTTGAGGTTCCAGAACCAAGGACACTAGAGAGCTTTCTCATAAATTGCCTCTCCATTACATTACGAGTGTATTCACAGTGGAGAACTCTAAATAAGATGAAGGTGAGGCTAATTCACTTTATAAACACCACTTTAAATCTCTTTCTGTACCTGAGCCACAAAATTAATTATGTCTGATAAAATGGCGAAAAGGGGGGCTGCTTGAGAGCACGTGGAATATTAGCGGAACTATGGCCACACTATCGCAGATGTGCCTGATCTTGTCTGAATCCTTCCAGAGCCGATTTTCTGAACCAGTTTACTTTCTGAGAGGCGAGTAGATGATTTCATGATGCTGTGAAGCTGCCCGATGCCAAATCATAGTTATTGAGCTCTCAGCAGAAAATAGATGTGATATTCCCATATTCTTATCATCAAAGGGTGCTGCTATATTATTCTTCTGGAGCAAGAATAAGTCCCCCCATTAGGGCTGTGTGGGGAAGCCCACCCATCCGTTACGAGATGGAAAACTCTAAAGACAAGTAAACTTCTCAGTGAGCTTGTAGTTTGTTGTAGAGATGTCCCACGCAGTCTTTTTCTGGTCTGAATTTCTCATCCCTTGCAAAGTCCACTCACACAACTTCTTTTCTAGAATATAAAGTGTCAAGCATGCCTCTCCCTGATTGTTGAGGCAGGCCTTTCCAAGGAGTTGCTGAGCCCAGATTACTCCATTTGAATCAGAGCCTACTTTGGCAAACATTAAGATTCACTTACCGACATCGAGTGTGTCTTTCTTCTTTTGCTCAAGGTCTTTGCTAAGTGAGACCCCGAAGCCTATGGGAACCAACAAACCTAGTAGCAAATTAATTTCTGCTGACTATAAACACATACAAGATCAAAGTGACACCCCAAGCATTCTATACAGCCTTGGGGTGCCCAGAGGAGAATAGCACTTCTCAGTAGTCTAAGCACGTAGCCATCTCGGGCACTGCATAAATGATGAAGGATGGGCGAGCGCGGCCGAGCAGCCGCAGGAACTGACTGCACACCTGCTCTGTGGCCTTCTGCCTCCTCGCACCATTAGACTCTCATGACCGTTTCCCAAGTTTCCCAGACAAATACAGTTTGGTCGCCTTCATTACAGAGTTGGGGAAACTGAGGCAAAGAGAGTGGAAAAGTTCAACCTCTTCCCTCCCCCAGAAAGCATAGAATTACCAGTTGAGAGAATTGGGATTTAAATTAGATCATAGTAACTCATACCTGTAATCCTAACGCTCTGGAGGCTGAGGCAGAAGTTTCCTGTGAGGTGGAGGCAGTCTGGGCCACAAAGCAAGAACCTGCCTCAATAAATAAATAAATAAACAAACAAATAAACTCCAGACAAACAAACATCTAGATATGTGTATCTCAGATCCAGAAATGTTGCAATAGCTTGCTTTGGGGAGGTGGGAAGAGGGAGATCGGGACACAGAGATTACAGGACCTCAGATCTTTCTGCAGATTATTTCTGATATATCGAGAATGTATGAGTCTTGGCTGTATTCACCTCCCCCCCCCCATTTTTCTCACCCTGTTGCCATTTTCATTTTTTTCCAAATGGCAGATGTTGCTCCAGGTCATAGAATTTTACTTTCAAAAGCTTTCACTCCTACTCCATATTCCTCCTATTTATCCCCATATCACCTCGTGCCATGACCTCTGTATTTCTGGGTCCTTAGATCTTCAACACATCTAGAGTCAGTGTATACAGTAGGTACTAACCTGAATCCAGTTCCCTCCCTTAATATGAGTCATCAGTGCCCCAAGGACACTTTTCTTCCTGTGTCATGATGATGTAAATTGCAATTGTGTTCTTTCCCCTCAGGAAAGGTTATGCAAAGTGCTCATTTTATGAGGTTTGCTATGGTTATAAGGAATGGCACATGTGCTGGTCTTATCATTGACTTTCACTACTTTCCTGGACCACCAAATCTTTGCATTGCTAAGCGATCACACTTGAAAGTATCAAAACCCACAGTGTTTATTTCTGCACGTTTCCTGTAGCTTCCCTGCCACACTGAGGGAAGGACAGTCCAGTTGGATATTACTTCCCAGATGGATTCACCTGGCAATTGATACCTGAGTGCTATGCCTTGAACAGCTCTAGGAAGCAGAGGCTGGAGTTGGAAGTTTGGTATTCTCTGGAGAGGTCTCAGTTTCCATGCGCCTTCTAGAATGACTCTTGCATTTAAAGACTTGCTTCTCTACATGTCCCTACTTGAAAACAAACCACACTCGCTAGTTCTGGGCTAAAGAAGCAGCAACTTGCCTAGCTGTGAAGGAAAAGTAGATGTATTAGACTTTGGAGAAACTCCCCATGTGTCTTCTTCCTCGTGGATGTTTAGGGTGATCCTGAGACCTTGTGACTTTGCTTTGAGAGTCTGATCTGTGATGATCATGATGATTATGGTGGTGTTGATGATGCTATGATGGTTTGTTTTTGTCACCTTCACGTAAACTAGAATCACCTGGCATTTTCTTCTTTTTGTTTTTAATTGAAAAAAAAAACATTTATACAATATTCTCTGATCATAATTTTCCCTCCCACAACTCCTCCCGGATCCTCCCCACCTTCCCAACTCTTTCTTTTTAAAAGACAAGCAAACAAAATTAAAAACAAACAACAAAAAGAAATAGGCAGAAAGCAAAATATACAAGCAAAAGAGAAATGTGACCATAACCAACCAAACAAACAAAAGCCCAAGCAAATCAAAATGAGACAGAAAGTCTGCAGAAACACCATTGAGTTGGTTTTGCGTTGGCCATCTTATGTAGTTTATATACCCACTGAGACTTCATTGAAGAAAACTAATTTTTCCTTTATCAGCATGTATCAATTGCTGACAGCTCCTTTGTTAGAGCATATGTCCACTTTGTCCTCTCATCCCTGGGGCCCTGTCTGGCTTGAATCTGTGTAGGCCCTGTGCATGTTGTCACAGTCTCCTGTGAGTTCACATGTGCATCAGTTCTGGAAGAACTTCCAGTGTCTAGAAGTTTCCTTGGAGTCGTCCATCACCTCTGGCTCTTAGACTCTTTCTGCTTCCTCTTTATCTAGATCCGTGAGACCTTGAGAGGTGGGGAAGTTGATGAAGACTTCCCACTTAGGACTGAGTGTCCCAAGGTCCTCACTCTCCGAACACTGTCCAGTCGTGGGTCTCTGTTTGGTTCTCACCTACCTCAAGCAAAAGCTTCTCTGATGACGGCAAATGAGGCACTGTTCTATGGGTACAGCGAACTGCCGTTAGGAGTCATTTTGTTGCTGTGTTTCTTTAGCACAACAATGTTTGGTTTCCTCTAGGTCCCTGTTCTGTCCAGCTTCAGGTTCTTGGCCACTGTAGCAGTTTCAGGCATGGGTTCCACCTGTGGGTCTTAAATTCAGGCCTATGGTGGCTGGTTACTCCCACAACACTTGGGCCACTATAGCCCTGACATATCATGCAGGTGGGTTACCACTGTAGGCTGAAGGGCTTGTAGCTGGGTTGATGATTATTTTTCTCCTCTGGGAGCATGAAGGGCAAACTTTCAGTGCCACAAACACTAGTCAGGAGGGGTGCAGTCTCTAGACAGGCACCAGCTTGATTTCTCCATGTTCAATGAGATATCTAGTTGTCACCTTCAGCAATAGATAGAGTCTTACCATCAGTTTGTAGGTAGCAACCGATAGCCTTCACCATAGCCTGTGATATTCAGGTGCCTTTCACACATGAATGTATTTTAAAAAGTTTCTACATGCCACTCAAATTGCCCTTAGTGTTGGTTGTCCCTCTGCATATTCTGTCTCTTACCTTTCTTCCATCCCCCTTTCCATTTAATCCTCTCACTCCAGTCTCCTCCCTGTCTCTCTATAACAATATATTCTATTTCCCCTTCTTTTGGGGAGCCAATGAGGCATTCTTTGGGGGTGGAGTGTCAAAAATTTATATAGCATATGCTGGTTATGATGATAGTCATTCCCTCTAATCTAAGCTGGGTCCAGCCACACAAGGTCTTCAGAAGCAGGCGCCCACTCTGCCACTGCCCTATCCCAATACCTTCTGTGTCGGAGGGGTCTAAACCCTGACCTCACGCTGGTAACTTACGCTTTCTTTTCTACTTCTCATCTCTGATTTTCTCTGGTTGAGTTTAAGGGCAACTTTCTTTACAGGTAGCTTCCTCAGTGACTTGACTTGCAGCAAGAAGAACCCCTTTCTGTAGGAGTTCTGGAAGCTACGTCACTGGCTTTCACTGACACAGACTGCATTATGCACATGCCTATGAACCTGCTATTAAGGCCCAGGTGTGTATGATGTCCGGATGTATATGCTGCTGCAGAGCCAAGTTTTGCACATTCTTTGAATAAGCAAGGTGGAATCAGAAGGGGTGGGGGGTGGAAACTTAGGGCCAGCAGGCAGCTGCTGCCTGCAAAAAAAAGAATAGATGCCGATAGGCAAAAGCAGCCCATAGCAGCTTCTCAGACCACTGCAGGTCCCCCTGTAATGGCCTCCCTTATTTATGTTTTGTATTACCAAAATCTCAGTATCCCCAATATCAACTGTGCTCCAAAAGTTTATTTCTGGAATACTTCAGACATAAGCAACTCATGGTTTTAAACAATATTCTTTACACAATGTGATTAAGATTATTCTATTTTGTTTTTACTTATGGTTGTTGATCTCTTACTGTGTTAAATTTATAAGTTAAATATTTTTTTTCTGTGTCTTTACATAAAGGGGGAAAAGAAGTAGTTCCTGTAGGATTCAGTACTATCTGAGGTATTAGACATCTGTACAGTGTTTTGGAACTTCCCCAAAAATAGGGAATATCTCTCCATCCTCCCTTTTCTCCCTCCATCTCTCTGTTTCTCTGTCTCTCTCTGTCTCTGTTTCTCTTGTTCCTCCATTAATTCATGGGCTTCTTTTTGCTGCTTCACAACTTCTGTGTCTGTATGAGTATGGTGTACTTATTTCTCAACCTTTTCAACTTACTCCACCATTGTTCTTCCTTTGATGCTCCCACTCCCTTCCACTGTGTCTTACTGGGTACAATGGTTAGCTTTTATTGTGAACTTGACACAAACGAGGGTAACGTGAAACTTCAGTTGAGGAACTGACTCCAACGAATTGGCTTGTGGCACATCTGTTGGCCTTTTTGTTGATTACTAATGATGTAGGAGGGAACAGATCACTATGGTCAGTGCTGTCTCTAGGCAGGTGGTCCTAGCCTGTATAAGAAAGCTAGCTGAGCAGAAGCCAGAAAGCAAGCAAGCCAATAAACAGGGTTCCTCCACAGTTTCTGCTTCATTTCCTACCTTAAGGTTCCTACTTGAGCTCCTGCCTTGACATCTCTCACTGATGAACCTAAACTTGTCAAGATAAAAATAAACCCTTTTCCCCTCAAGTTCTTTCTGGTCCCTGTGCTTGTAGTGGTTTGAATGGGAAGCATTCCCATAGACTCGGGCATTTGAAAAACGTGGTTCCCTGTTGGTGATGTGCTCTTTGGAGGAGTTTGAAAGGTGCAGCTCTGCTGGAGGAAGTACGTCACTGGCTCACTGGTGGGTCAGCTTGAGAGACTGTAGCCTCACCCTGCTTCCTGTTGGCTCTCTGCTTGCTGCTTGTGGTTGAAGATGTGAACTCTCAGTCTCCTGCTCCCACTGCCATGCTCGCTCTTGCCGCTGCCATGCTCGCTCTTGCCGCGTGCCTCCCCGCCGTGATGTATTTTCATCCCTCTGGAGGTCTGTGCCAAAGTCAACTCCTTATTCCACAAGTTGTCTTGTTTCATTACAGCAACAGAAAGACAACTAGAACAGCGTTTCTCACAGCAACAGAAAACCAGCTGGTTTTGTTGGTGTTCCTTCTAATGTGTTTCCATTAAACAGTGTGGTCATAGGCACTAGCCAGCCTATAGATTGCTCTTTCTTTTCTTTCTTTCTTTCTTTCTTTCTTTCTTTCTTCCTTTCTTTCTTTCTTTTTGGGTTTTGTTTTGTTTTCAAGACAGGATTTTTCTGTGTAGTCTTGGCTGTCCTAGATTTGCTTTGTGGACCAGGCTGGCCTTTGAACTCACAGAAATCTGCCTGCCTCTGCCTCCATGAGTGCCCCAGGCTGGATTGCTCTTTTGCCTAGGCAAGCAGAACTACTGTAACTTTACGAATCAGGGGGTCTGTGTGAAAGGGACTGGCTCTGCCAACTTTGCTGAAACAGCACAATAATCAAGGATTCACAGCCAAAAGAACAGGTTTTGTATTTTTCCTAAAGTTTCTCATATTTTTCCTAAAATGCCACAGAAACCAAAGCCATGCTTACAGAAAGAAAGGTCTCTGTGGAGAATGGACTATGTGTTTCTTTAAACTCTAGAGTGGATGATTGAATGGAAAGTCCAGAAAACAATCATCTTAATGGCTAAAGATGATAAGATGAAAAGGGTTCTGAAGGACTAAAAGGGAACCACAAGATACTTTTAGAAAAATAAAAGTTAAAAAGGCATTTCTCAAACTGGGACCATAGCTTAGCAGTTGAGTATTTCTCTAGCCTGTGCCAAGTTCTGGGTTAGATTCTCAGCCCTGCAACAAGGAAACACACACACACACACACACGCACACGCACACACAGTGTAAAGACACTACTTGGTTGCCCCACACCCATGGGACATACAGATCATAATAAATGGCTTTTCAATAGGAACAAGAAGTATCTTTCCTAACCACAGATGGAAACATGAAGAGAAGCATCTGAAGGCTTCTGAGAGCCTGGCCTTATGAAGGACTTTGGAATAGATGCCTGGCTGCTTCAGTGTAGTCGGGAGGGGGAGACTTATAATTTAGGAGGTTTGCCATGTGGGTTCTAAAATATAACAAGAATGGGAAGCCCAATATGTCTTTAATTAGCTTTGGTTAATGAGGGAGTCTTTATTTTATCCACATCTTCCTCCCTCTCCCCTGCCTTCACTAGAATGCTGAGCTCGGGTGAGGTGATCATCAAATTTAATCAGACCTTGATGCCGAGGGCCAACACTGTACTGTCAGCAGCCTGCATTGAGGACCTCCTTATGGGCTATACTCTGGGTTTCCGGCTGCCTCTTGTTAGTTCTAGTCTCCGCTTAGTCACTTAGCACTTCCAGACGAGGGCACCTTATCCTCTCGTCAGCCTTTGGAGGGCTGTGTTGACAGAGGGCTTTTTTTTTTTTTTTTCACCACACACTTTTTTTCAATAGGAATGAGTGGCTTCATATTCCCAAAAGCAAAGCTTTTTGGTGGCTTAAAGAAGACAATCATTTTATTGTTCTCCCTCTGACCTAGGCTGATGTATTCAACACCTATATATCTCACTGAACATGTATTCATGCTAAAATAATGATTTTGATTTGTATGTGAGAAAGAGAAGAAAATGCAAGTTTTTCTAAACATTTTTTAGGTCCCATTTTTAAGCATGTTACTTCACTTTTTTTCTTTTTTAAAGTCTCCATGGGCTATCAAACATCTACCATGGCTGGAAATGTCCCTAAGGTTGGTGGGTAGCCACCTCTGATCTTCATACAGGCGATGTCTCCTCTATCATCCAAGCACTCTCTAGACATGTCATGTTCTTGTGACTTATTAATAATTGGCTGCAACCTTTCCAATTTTCCCCTCTAATAGGCTTGCAGCGTTTTGTTACTTATCTCGTTATGAGCCCAGCTCTCCTAGGTTTTACATTACTCGTCTGAGGCCTTCAGGTAAATTGAAGGATCACCCAAGTGACTCGAAGATGATGAGGGCGGTTTTGAGGCAAATGCCAGCCTAGACAGGACCAGAATGTTCCCTGGAAATGTGGGGTAGCTGTCACCAGGCCACTTGATGTGACCACACCAGGCCTGGCTTTCCTTTTAGCACTGAAGAAAATACCCCATGAATAGTGAACAAATATTCCCTGTGCAGGAATTTTGCTCATGAGGGGCAGAATTTTACTGATTTTTCTCACTGAGTGGCATCATATTCATACAGGCATCATTCATTCTTCAGCTTCCTAAGAGGCCAAAAGCATCTCTCCTAAGCCTAGTGCAAAGTTTAATTCTGTCAGAAGAGTCTAGGCTTCTTGCCCTGAGGGAACTGGTTACTTCCATAATTATTCCTGTTTAGGCCCTTATTCCTGGAGGAAAAATCCTTAGAAACTTTGACTTAGGTTGTCTGCTTTCAGGTTGTCTTGAAAAGATGATGCTGGATGTGGTGCGTCAGCACTTAGGAGGCGGAGGCAGGAAGATCTCTATGAGTTTGAAGCCATCCTGGTCTACAAAGCCAGTTCCAGGACAGCCAGGGCTGTTCCACAGACAAACTCTGTCTCAAAAAACCAACCCCTCCCCTCAAAAAGGGCTGCTTTTTTTTTTTCATCAACTATATAACAAACAGCAGCTCTTTGTGTCATAAACTTAATTAACAAAATTAAACCAAACATCGGTTGTGTGTTATAACTCAGGTGTGGGGTGTGGTGAAGAGCCATTTCTCTGTTTGGGACTTGCTTTCAGTGTGTTGGTTGGGTGGTTTCAGCTGGGAGAAGCTTCAGGTGTCTTCTAGGTGCTGTTTGGCCAGTTGGTCTGGTCTCTCAGGGGAAGTGACTCTAAAGCCTGTTTTTGTGCAAGAAATTATTTATTAGGGTGCCTGGAGGCATTTGGCTTCAGACTGTCTCTTGCTTAACCCAAATCACAAGACATTGACATGGGAACGAGGAGTCTAATTCATTCATTCTTGGTATAAAATAGACCAGGCCCCCATGACAACATGTGAGTATGCTGCAGAGGGCTGCTGACGTCTGTCCACCAGAATCGCCTGCACCCTTTCTCCCGTAAGGAGGCAAATCCCAGAGCATCGAGTAATTCCTGCCTAAGGCAGGTCTGTCCTCCTTTCCTTCTCCCCCAGCAATATTTAGAGAGGGTGGGACAACTTTGGAATCAAACTCTCTTTTCCAAAGTCCCCATGCTGACCACCTCAGCTCTGGAAGAGTCGTGAGGTTAGCTCACTATGCTTACACACCATGTCAACGGGAGCCCACTTGGCCACAGGGTATCTCCTTTCTCATGATGTTTGCTCACCATGTTGCAAAACTTGCATCCTTCAACTTCTATAGTCCATTCACTTGGTGACGATTCCTAAGACTCTAGGCTAGCATGCTAGGGGGTCCCAGGGTGCAGAGCACTGATCTTTAAGGGTTCAGTGGCTTCTGCTAATGCTAGTGCCACCAAGAATGGACAATTGAAAATGCTTAGGTTTACTTATTTTTATTTTGTGGCTATGAGTGTTTTGCTTGCATGCATGTAGGTGAACCACATTTGTCAGGAGTGTAAGGAGGTCAGAAGAGTGTGTTGGATCCCCTGAAACTGGAAAGAGATGTTGGAGCTACGAATGGGTTCTGGGTGCTGAACATGGATCTTCTGCTAGAACAAAAAGTGCTTTAAACTGCTAAGCCAACTCTCCAGCCCCAGGAACAGACAATATTAACAATCAAATGAAGGGAAACAAACTTAGACAGCAAAGCAAACTGAAAGTCTGCCTTTTCTACCTTTGCTGCACTTTCAGCCTTTGAGAGCAGCAAAGATATGTTGGGAGGTCTCAAGATTGGAAAACTCCCGACACAACTGCGTGCCCATGGGTATATAAGAAAGTCAGCCAGCTGAGGAAAAGAGAAGTGGGGACTGAAACAACACACAGTCCCTACTGAGCCTTACAAGAGTGCGACTGGTGCCAACTTCTTAGGGCTCTGAGTACACTTAAGAATCTGTCTCCCTTATACCTAGCAACACACTGAGAATGCTTGCCCAGACCGGCTTTGTGGCGAGGCTTTGTGACTGAAATTCTCACAACAGGCAGAGATGATTGATGCCAAGACTGACTCAAGTAGCATTCTGCAGCCACCTTTCCATCCCCCTCCCCCTGCAAGCATAAGTCAGCTTTGTGTCTATGTGTAGCAGGAAGACTCAAAGGGGGAAGTGGTGGTGGGGGCAGGGGGAAGAAACATTGATTAGTCAGAATGCAGTCCTCACTGGAAAGCCACCTTTGGAGGGCCAGGAAATGACCATTTTCAGCCTCCTGCGGTTCACGAAGGATAACCATACATAGCGTCATGTGAAACCAGAGACACTCATCTATTTCAGGAAAACCCCTCCCTCCTGGGGTTGGTGGGTTGTATTCTGTGTGAATCAATTCCTGTATTTTCCTCTGGTTCCTGCCGGAAGGAAACAAGAAGCTTTAGTTCTCTGCAGGGAAAGCTACTTCTTCAGCCTCCAGGCCCTTACTGGAAACCCTCCTGTGTTTCCCCTATAAGGACCTACAGCTTTAGCGAAAGCTGCACTGAGATAAGGCCCAGTGACAAGTCGCTTGCTCCCGAAAGCCATCTGCTTAGTGTCTGGAGATGAGGGCTCCCAAGGTTTTGCAGGTGCCATGGTGGTTAAGCCAGTACGTCTTTGCTTCAGTCTTCCCTTTTCCTCTGGGGTGCCGCTTATAAGTGATGCCACGATTTAGAAGGCAGCAAGCACCTTCTTGGGGCTGTGGCTGTGGGTGATTCCGGTTTCTCTATGGGAAAGCATTTTCCACCTGGTTCTGAGGGTAATAGCAGAAATGGTTAGACGCACCCCTCCTGTCCACACGTCCACACTCTTTGAAAAGAACTGATATTTGTTTTGTTTTGTTTCTTAATGAACCCTTGGTCTTGCTCTTGCTAGGCAAGTATTCAACCACTGAGCTATATTCCCAGAAGAAACGTGTAACAGTTTAAATGATCAAATGCTTGGGAAGCACTTTCAATGAAAACAAAACAAAACAAAACAAAACAAAACAAAAAAAAAACCACACACATCTGAACTATCAGAACACACAGCATCTGTAGACACAAGAACATGTCACTGGCACCTGTGTGGCTGGAGTAGATGTGTGAGCTGCCGTGGCAGTCTGAGGGACCTGGAGGTATTGCCTTGACGTAAACTGAAATTGTTCACTGGATGTGTTCGTTCTGTACCGAATACATCATCATCATCATTTTTCCTTCCTCCGATCCTCCTTCTCCTCTTTAGATGTTGGGGATAAAACCAGGGCCACATTCCCACACTTCCAAGGAGTCCGGATTTTAGTATTTCTTCAGGGTCATGGGTTTGTCATATGGTTTTGGTTTCAATCGATGGTAGCAATTTAAGATAGTTTTGACCTCATTCTAGGTCCACTTTTATAACCTGAGCCTTAGTTTCTTCAGTTATAAAGTGAGGATAGTAGCAGCATCTACTTCTGAGATTATCTATTTCTTCCTTTTAAAAAAGATTTATTTATTTATTATGCATACAGTATTCTGCCTGCATGTGTGCCTGCATCCCAGTAGAGGGTACCAGCTCTCAGAATTGATGGTTACTAGCCACCGTGTGGGTGCTGGCTATTGAACTCAGGACCTCTGGAAGAGCAACCAGTGCTCTTAACCTCTGAGGTGTCTCTCCAGCCCCAAGCATCTATTTCTCAACTCAACAAATATTATTGCATATCCTCAGAATGTCAGGTATTGAGGATACAGTGGGAGCAACAGTGAAGATGCCTCCCGACCCCCCACCGTTATGGTATTGACGCTAGAATGAACAAGTCTGCAAACAAAGTGAGTTTATGGAACATGAAGTACTTTGAAGGGAAAGAATGGGTTTAAAGGAAATAGAGACATTTAAATTAAAGAATGGAAAAATGGCATTATAGGTGAAGGAACGAGAATGTGCCGAGACCCTGAGGCCAGCTGTCTTAGAAGGGTGAAAAAGGCTGCATGGGTAACACGCCTGTGGAGAGATGAGCTGTGGACTGAGGGAGCAGGTGCTTAACACACAGGCCCAGATTCTGTTTCGTTATAAATCAGGGGAAGCAGCGGAAGTCTTCTGAGTATGCCCAGAAGCCACCAGAAGACTTTCATCATAGGCAAGCCTTGATGTCACTGACTTTTGACAAGGGTTCCCTGGCTTCTGCTCGGAGAAAGAGAAGGAGGCAAGGCTTTCATTGTAATGACTGGATCAGGTAATGAATGCTTACCATTTCCTAAAGTGCAAGATACACACTCGCTTGCGCACTTGTGTTAGTATTTTTTTTAAATAATAATTAACAATAATACATCATAACCTGACTGCATTATATAAATCCAGCATGTACACCAGGAAAAAAAAAATGTCAGTTACTGCAATTTCAGAAGGTGGGGGAAAGTAGATCTGGAAAGTGAGTTTATTGACCTAGGCAGAATTCAAATCTAAAGCTAATTAGAATTCCTTACTTTCAAATCTTATTATTGTCTTCATACAAACTTTTAACAGATCAAATTTGTGGTTTCTTTCACTATTAAGTTAGTATACTCATCTTCAAGAAAGATACTCATATTTGAAAATATCTTCATAAACCACAATATTTACTTTTCTGATTTACTTTTTTGAAGGTTAATAATTAAAAGCCTCAGGTGAACCAAGAGGCTCTAGCCAGGAAAGTTGACTTTGCTGCTGCTGCCTGTAGCTGTCAGGTCTAGGAGGCATGCTCTGTTCATATCTACCACTCTGAGAGGGCAAATGAACTCACCTGCAAATGGAACTGTCCATCCCCTTCCTTTCCTGTCCTGTAAGCCCCCAATCCTCCTGACTCTGGGGCTGCCTATCTGTTTCTTTCCTAGTTGTCTGAATCAATCCCGATATAACACTTTTAACCACAATGAGCACATAGGCAGAGAGACTGTGTGTCTGGAAAGCCAGCACCCACAGGCGGCCGAAAGGACGCCACTTCGTTCCCCTGCTGTGCTGTTAGTGTTCAGCTCTTGGTGACATTTCCTCAAACTCCAGGCACCAGGCAGGGTAAGCCCAAGTCTTCACTAGACCAAGAAAGAGCTTGTAGCGAGGCTGGGGTTGTAGCTAAGGGGTAGAATTTAGTCCTCCACCCTGGGTTCACCTCTGATGTTGATAAAACAAACGGACAAACAAAACAAAAACAAACAAACAGAAACCCGAAAATACATGAAAACAAATGCAAATAAATACAGGGGCACACTTTCCCAGACCTCTAGAGCCTGTGTTCTCACATATCACCTATCTATCACGTGGACACAGTAAAGCTCCCTCCCCCCCAAAAGTACTGAGCCGGCCATCCTGCTATACAGTCACTTGTACAGCTTAGCGACTGCTGTCTGTTGAGACGATTATTAGATATCAAATGCAATAAAAAATATATATAATTTCTGGTGCTCTGGGTAGAATTGCGTTGGATGTTAGAAAATAGTGCAAGGATATTTGACCTGTTACCTGTGACCTTAATTTGACTTTTGAGCCAAGATGAGGCCCTCTCCTCTCCTAACACTGGCCCCAGTTGCAGTATCCTTGGCATTCTCTTGAAGTCACACACCGGCTGCTCGGTGCAAGGTGGCCCTCTAAATCCTTGAAATGACACTTGGAACCTGGGCGTTTGAGAAGGCAAGGGGGCTGCGGTTTCAATTCCCCCTGCCCTCTGCTTCTCTAATTATCTCTGTAATGCTCTGATGCCAAGTAATGATGCCGCGAATGCACGCTGCATTTCGCACACAGGTGCCTGCTGTTCCCTCCGGGCAGCTGACCTCGCGGTGCAGGAGTATTCACGGCCCAGCCCTGCCCACACACACAAAACAAAGAGAGCCCAGCGTTCTATCCACCCGCCCTCCCTCCTCGCCTCCAGGAGGCCCCTGCCCACCGAGCCCCTGGCCTAGCCTCTCTTTCTCAGCCCCTTTCCTCACCCTTCCCCTCTCTGCCCTCCCTCTCACCGGTGGTTTCTTCCTGCAACAGAAATCCAGGAAACCGCCCCCACCCCCACTCCACGTTTCCTCTGCCCACATTTTCTCTGGGGCCCTGAGTCACACAAACACAGTCCCGGCTTGATCTGGAGTTCTCCCTTCTCCGCCTCATGAGAAATCTCAACTCTCCCATTTCTCCCATTCATTTCTGGAACCAGAGCTTGTCCAAAGAGCTTGCTTAGGTTTAAATCTGATAACTTTCATCATTAATTATTTTTTTTAAAAAAGGCCTTTTTAAGACGAACGAGCAGAGAACAAATGTGAGGCTGTTGGCTTTACAGGCGCACTCATACATGCACACAGAGACCTTTCATAGTCTTGGTGGAACAGCCTTCGGCAGACATCTGCAGGATGAGTGTTTTTTTTTTTTTTCAAACTTTAATCTCACAATTCTTTGTGTCTGTGGTGATGGTTACGCCTCTAAAAGGGTGTAACAACAGCCAACTTGGCACACAAATTCAAATGCGAACCGAGGGGGTTGTGCACCTTGGGATGACTGGTTTTGACTTACTGCCAAAACTCAAAAAACAACAAACAAACAAACAAACAAAAAACCCCAAGAGCGGGTTAGTGAGGGGCGGGGGTGGGGTGGGCGGCGGGGAGGGGCCTGGAGTTGCAGTTGCTAACCGGAGTGAAGGCTCCTTTAATCCTGACAGCACGGGTGCTAGCAGGGGTCACCGCACATCTGCTCCAGCAAAGACAAAGGGCAAGGTGGGGCGGCGAGGCCGGCGCGGGGTTCCTGCGGGGAGTCGGGCCGGTGGAAGGGGGCCACAGCCCCGCCGCAGCGTTTAACCTTGACTTCTGCCTCTTGGCTTCTGGCACCGGAGCAAAAGCCGGGCCAGATGGGCGTCCTGGGTGTAATGACGCTCCCCCCCCTCCCCTCCCCTCTTCTCTCTCTCTCTCCCTCTCTCTCTCTCTCTCTCACAGATGTCGCAGGCTGTCCCCCCCAACCCCCGGGTACCCGCCACGCCGCCCTTGGAAACAGTCAAGGAAGGCGCAGCCTTTGCCCTCCCGCCCGCCCTCGGCGCCCTCGCGTCCTCCACTCGGCCTGGCCCCGCTGGGACCTGAGCGCCCAGGCCAGCTCCGGGTGTCCCCGCGGGAGTCCCCGGGAACAAAGGCGAGCCTGTGCTCGGCCGGCTCGGGGGCGTCGTCCCTGCAGCTGGTGTGTCCCCGGGGGCTGAGCACCGCGCTGTCCCCCCTGGCTCCAGGCCGGGCTGCCCCGCGGGGCGCCAGGGAAAGGCCGGAGGGGGGTGGTGCATCTGAGGCTCTGAGGCCAGCGCTCCAGGACAACAGTGTCGCCCGCGCCCGGCACGTCCATGGAGACAAACCAAGCAGTGACAGGCCGGAGGCGGCTCGAGGGATCCATAATTTATGATGTCGTTCTACCAACAGGGTTTGGGATTTCACAAGCTTCGTCTGTTTCCTTCCCATTTGTTGCTCTTTGCGTCCTTTTGGAGGAGGCGGCCTTTCCCCCTCCAAGTCAGAGCAGTTACTATATCGGATTTATGTGATAAGAAGCAAGTAGGGGAGAATGAGTGGCTAAGGGAACACAGGTGAGGGGGCAGGTGGCTGAGGTCGTTGTGTAGTAGACTAACTTTTCCTAGGTTATTCAGAGCAAAACAAACCCTAAACATTCCACCTTTAGACCCTCCGCACGGCTACTGCCGTTCATCTCTATTTTCCTTGTTCGTAATTAAGGCTTTTGACCCTCAGTATTTTTTTTCCTTAGCAGCCCTGAAGCAAACAACAACATACCACGACAAACAAAAACCCTAACCGGGGCCAGGAAGGGAAGAGGTCAATGGCTTTTTACACTGTCTCTGTTGATCCCTAGGAGGAGCCCTCGTGGTGTTGCTTGGCCCACCTTAGGTGCTTCTAATTTAGAATATGTCGGGGCACCCTTGGGCAGAGGTACTGAAAATTCCTTACATTGCTTTAGTGACCGGGAAAGCTTTATGGATTTTACCAAGTTTTTGGTGCAATAAATGAATTTTATATGCAACGAAGGGTCCTAAACTAGGAAACTTTTTCTTTTTTCCTTTTTCGAGACAAGGTTTCTCTGTGTAGCCTTGGCGGTCCTGGACTCACTTTGTAGGGAGGCTGGCCTCGCTGAGTGCTGGGATTAAAAGCCTGCACCACTGAGCCCGACATAACTAGTCTTATTACCTTTTCTCCTCCTCCTCCTCCTTTTTTTTTTTTTTTTTTTTTTGGACTGTCCTATTTCAGAACCGGTTAGCACTTGCTGTGGCGTTCTGCCACAGAAGACTGGAAGGCTATGAACACCAATAGGTTTGAGAGGTGAGGTCAGGCTCCATCTTGGTTGCTGCAGGTACCGGAAGGCCCTTCTCTGGTAAAGTGACAGGCCTGGGAAGGGCTGTCTGCCCCTCAGGCCGCAGCTCCTGGTCACTGTGTGTCTTATAAGTGACCAAGTCCGGCCGAAGCCACAGGCTCTGTGGTTACAGGCAAGTATGCTTAGTCACACACTTAGTGACCCACTTGTGGCACCCTCCCCTCCCCCCCTTTTTTTGTAGCACACCCTCTTTTAAAAGAACATTATTCAACATTTTGGCAGCTTGGTTTTAGAAACTGCCCATGTATACAAAGAAAAGTAAAATTGCAAGGGGCAGGAAATTGAAGAAGTCCGCCTGTAGGTTCAACTAGGCCAGGAGCTGGTTTGCTGAAAGGGAATATATCTGGGTGTTGGAAGTAGAATTTCTGTGACCACTGAGGAGAGATGCTTTCCACGCTCAAGGATAGCTTTTTTTTTTTTTTTTGAAGGGAGCCTGAAAGAGAATCTGTGAGGGGAAGAAAAGGGCTTCCTGGTCGCTTTGACTTGGCCATTTGTAAAATGAAAGTGGGCTTGAGGGAGGCAGGAAGGGGAAGAAGAACCCTCAGTATGGAGGTTTATGTGGGTTTTTTAACTTCTTAAAAATAGCATTTCTTTTACCACAGGGGCACAGGAACTTGTAAATAAGAACTGCCAGCAATAGTAAACAAATCAATCTAAGCTCTTTTATCTGAAAAAGTTCTCTCTCTCTCTGTCTCTCTCTCTCAAATGCAAAACAAAAAAAAAAAATTCCCCTCCCCTTCAAGGGTTCTTTGCTGGTCCAGGAACAAACAGCCTTCTATATAAATGGTCTCCAAAAGTTCACGAACAAAAAAAGTATCCACTGTCTGAGTACCCACAAAAACCGACCTCTGCCGCATAGCGGAGCTTTTCTGTCCTGAATTTGTGATCTGCTATCAGAGTCCTTTAATTTCTCTGAACAGAGGGCTCTTTGGGAGAAGAAAGGATGGGGGTGGGGAGGCCGCACTGGAATCATCTTTTTTTTCCCCTTCCTTTGCTGTTTTCTTCTAGTCAGCAAGGAGTGCGTGACTCGCTCTGATCTGCCCAGCATCTTGCTGAGGTGGGAGCCTTGAAGGGTTAAGGGAGGCCACCACCAGTTTCCCTGCTGAGTGGGACAGCTAGGCAGGCCCCATCTCAGAGCTGTTCAGAGAAAAGAGACACCCCACTCCTGACACCCTTTATCTCCTTTGGAGATTTTCCTTTTACTCTGTTTAAAATGCTTTTCAGTGATGAGTGTCTTTTTTAAGCCATAGGTTTCCTTTAACCACTGGGAACCACTTTCAATGCTCCAAATGCACGACCTGGTGAAAGGAAAGGAATAGCTCCGATGGGTGGGGTGGGGCTCGCTGGACACAGACACCTTTACTACTGTTTCAGAGCTGGGCAAAAAGAAGTAATTACTTGTGATTAAAATTTTAACAGCCAATCTCTTGATTTTAAACACTTGGCTCCTTGTTTGTGGGTTGAAACTTTAATTTCATTGAATCCAATTTGACACACTTTGAGCAGTCTCAACCAAAGACAGGTGCTTGCTCTGGTGCCCAGATTAGGGGAGGGAAAAAGATGCACCACGGACATGCTCTCTTGGCAACATAGGCTAGGTAAGCAGAGCTTAGAACAAATTTTTACATTTAAATTTTTACTTTCATACTGGAGATCCAGTTTAGGACATTATTCGTGCAAATCAAGTGTTCTATCATCGAGCTAAATGCCCAGCTCCAGATACCCTATTTAAGACAACTTTGGGATAAAGATATGTGTTTTGCAGATAAAGTTGTAGAGAGAAAGTCTCTTTGCGTAGGGGCTGCCATTTGAGCTACGACTAAACAGCAAATGCACTGCTCAGGGGAGAGAGATGGTCAAAGTAGAGAGTAAGGGTGGACTTGTGTGCTACAGAGGAAGAAGGCCAGTGTTGCAGGGGTCAGGGAGAAAGGATAGAAGATGGTCCTCACTCAGAATTTTCTAGTTCTTCTGTGCTTGCTGAAGCTCTAACCAGGAAACCTCAAGGCCTCTGACATTACTGCTTCCGCTGCAGCCAACCGTCTTTCCATCTAAAGCCAGCAGAACCGCGAAGGCCCAGCACCAGAGGATCTTCTGCTATCTGTGCTTTAAATCCCTGTTCACCAAAAGCAGGAAACCTGGTAAAGCCAAAAGACAGAGTTCTAGTTGGGGAGCGAAGACTCAGACAAGTATATCTTATGGAGCTGGGGCTAATGGGAAGAGACGTGGTGACTGGGCTGTGAAGCGAGCCATCCATACCTGACTCACTACTATTTACAATTAAGAGAAGGTTGTGGGGCTGGAGAGATGGCTCAGAAGTTAAGAGCACTGGCTGTTCTACCAAAGGTCCTGAGTTCACTTTCCCCCAACCACATGGTGGCTCATAACCATCTATAATGAGATCTGGTATCCTCTTCTTGACTGCAGGCACACTTGCAGGCACAATATTGTAAAAATAATAAATACATTTTTAAAAGAGAGAGAGTTGTGGTTGTCAGTCATATTCCCTTCATTTTAGGAATGTGCTCTACTTTTTTTTTTTTAACCACAGGACTTGACATTTCTTTCTATTCTCAAATTTGTTCCATCTTTCCTCCTGGGGGCCTGGCTTATCTTGGCAGCACCATCCCTGGTCTTCTCATCTGTACCAGCATCCAGATTATTTCCCACAAAGCACCAAGTCACCTAAATTCCTGGAGGGAAACTTAACTCTCTTTTTCGTTTCCCATTGTTTCTCTTTCTAAACTTGGGTTCTTTGTGCACAGGGGCATTCTTGTCTTTGATTTGAACGTGGGCAATAGAAAGAAACAAAAGAATGTTAAGTAGAACAGTGGAGAGAGAGGGAGCCAGGGCTGTGTTCTTGCCTCTGTTTTCAGTGGGGTTGTAGCAGACATACTCTGCTGTTGGCCTTAGGAAAGTACCCCAATTGTAACTCTACAGTGGCTGCACTGCCCACATCTTATTCATTCTAGGACCTCTGGCATCTTGCTGGGGGGGGGGCAGGGTTTTCCTTCACAGGGCTCTCGGAAGTTGGTTATGAGTTGTCTCCATCATACTACTTCCAGTTTTTATTGACTGTTGAAAAGCACCCACGGTGCTGGCAAGATGGCTCAGCAGGTATGGGCCCTTGCTGCCAAGCCTGACAACCTCCTTCTACATTCTTACAGGAAAGTAAGCGGTAATAAAATTATTAGAAGATCCAGGCGGTGGTGGTGCACGCCTTTAATCCCAACACTTGGGGGGGGCAGAGGCAGGCGTATCTCTATGAGTTTGAGGCCAGTCTAGTCAACAGAGAGAGTTCCAGGACAGCCAGTGCTATACAGAGAAACCATTTCTCAAAAAACAAAACAAAACAAAACAAAAACAAACAAACAAACCAAACAAAAATCGTTAGAAGAGCTGCTTCATTGAAATGTCTTTATTAGTCCTGAGCACGAGGACAAAGGCATGATACACAGGTTTATTCATTTCTTCCGAGCTTCCTAAACAGGTAATACACTTCCAGTATTGGGGTATCACTGAGCAAAGACTACACACCAACAGTTCTCTCCAAAGAGAGATAGCGAATACAATTAAGTAATTACAGTGAAGACCTGCAGGGGCTTGGTCATACACAGAAGGCTATAGGAATGTATAGAGGGCTCCTCAAGCATTGTGGCAGACAGAATCTCAGCTGTGGTGTGGAGAAAGAGGAAGAGTTCACCAGGAAGAGGAGGCACAGAAGTCCTTTGGGCACAGAAGCATGACACTTTTGAGGAACTGAAAGAGTCCAGCTTTGACACACTGTAGGCAGGATGCTGAGAGACAGTAGTTGAGACAGGCTGCGATGAACAGGGCTCTGTAAGCCATGAGTTTTGAGTTTACCTTAAAAGGCAAAACGAAGCCACTGGAGGGTTTTTAATTCTGTGCGTGCGTGCGTGCGTGCGTGCGTGCATACTCCAACAGGACTGAAGTGTTACATGGTCCATCTGGTTGTTAGAGAAGAACAATACAGAGACAAGAGAGTCAGTGAGATAGAGGAAAGGCTACGACGAAGCCTAGACTAGAACAGAGAAGCAGGGAGGCAAAGGGGTAGGTGGATTGGGATCTGAGAAAGCTTGTGATGGTTGGCTAAGAGAGCAAAGAAGGAAAAGTCAAGGATCATCCTGGGTTTCTGGCTTTAAGCAACTGGAGGAACTACAGCATTCAATGAGTCCAGAAACAAGGGGACAGGGAGTGGGGGCGGGGTTGGGGGTAGGGGAAGCCTTGCTTTTCTGCTGAGACTGAAGCGTCTGAAGGGACAGCCAGGTGGGAGTAAGTTTGGGAAGACTGGTCCTTAATGGCAAAGCAAGGTGCAGACTTGCGAAAATGCTTCTCTTACACCATGTTTATTTAAGCTGGAGTCTCAGATCTTTGGTTGTAAGGAGAGAAATTTACTCAAGCTAGCTCAGCTAAAACAAGGTATTGCTCCAGCACAGCCGACATCAAAGAGCATTGCTCAGGGGGAAGCCCTGAGCACTGGCAGCTCTTCTGAACTTCATAGAGCCAACTGGACACTTGCTCATTTCTACTCCCCTTCCCCTGCGTCGTAGAAGACCCAGGGCGGTTCAGGGGAGCCCCTGTCCTCCACTGATTCCTGTTCTATCCCAGGATGAAAGTGTGAGCTGAAAAGATTACCTTAGGCTTTGCCACAGTATGTCCTTCTCTTTGTTCAAATTCTTAGGGAGAGAAGATCTAATTGGCCAGTGAGGAAGCAGCAAGTCAAGGGCTCATTTTTGGTTAAGCAATAATTGCTCTCTCTCTCTCTCTTTCCTCTCCTCTCTCTCTCCGTGTGTGTGTGTGTGTGTGTGTGTGTGTGTGTGTGTGTGTGTGTGTGTTGATTCGTGTAAAGGTTTTAATACATAGAACCTTTGGTATGGCTATTCAGAATGTTGATATTTGCTCAGTTAAGTAGCACACCAAATGTCAGTTCTGCTGTCGCCCGGTCTTCTATGGATCAGGAAGAAAGCCTGAGTGAAAATTCCTGCACCATCAGTAACTTCTTAGGTGTCTTACCTATATTGTTCTTTTGGAGCTTCAATTTCCTGGCTGTAAAATCAGTGATGACGTCTCACTCGCTGGGAGAAAGTTAAATGAGATACCACTATGGCAGGCAGAGGGAAGCACAAAGAGACTGGGCCTTTTCTTCCCCTTCTGGTTTGTTCAGGTCACTGCTTATCAGCATGCAGGAAACATGCTCGCCAAGTCACTGTTTGAGGTACCAAGTTCAGTGCTAGAAGACAAGCAAATGCGTATGGGCTGATCTTATCCTTTATTCCATAAAAAAGTAACCGTAACCCCCCAGGAACAATTTGGGGAAGTGAGTTGAGGAAAAGTCATTGAGGCCAGTTGTGGTGGTGCACGTCTTTAATCATAGCGCCTACAGGGCAGATTTGGGCAGACCTCTGTGAGTTCAACCAGAGCTACATAGTGCTAAATAAATAAAGCAAAAGGCATTGAGCCATGACCTATAAAAGACACATAGATTTTGTTGTTGGTGGTGGTAGTATTGTTGCTTTGTTTTGTTTTGCTGCTTTTGAGACAGGATTTCTCTGTGTAGCCCTGGCTGTCCTGGAACTCACTCTATAGACCAGGCTGGCCTTGAACCCAGAGATCTACCTGCCTCTGTCTACTGAGTGCTGGGACTAAAGGTGTGCACCACCACCACCCAGCCACATAACATTTTTTTAAATTTATATTATTTATTTAACTTTTTGTAGGCTTTTTTACACCAATAGAATAATTAACATACAATAAAAAATGAATGAAAGCTAGGCTCTTGAAGGCATCAGATTTCCTTAGTCTAGCATAATGATTTACATTATACTCTCATTTCTTGTTTTTGGGTCTAGCGTATCTTTTGCGACAAGATAGTGCTCATTCAGTGAGGACCATAGCTACCAAATCAGAAGTGTGTCCCAGATAAGAGCTGGAACATTTTGATATATTTAATGCAGGGGTAATGAAACCAAGTCTAAGGCTTCATTCTCACAAAAGACGTTATCCTTATGAAATACCACGGCGATAAATTTTACCCTGGTTTTGGTTTCTGCCTTGCAATTGAGTGTTAGGGATTCCAAGGAAGAATGACCATAGAGAATTTGCTCTGCAAATACATGGTTCTTATTAGGCAGATAACCCAACTGCCTTGTCTTTGAAGCAATAGGTGAACTTGAGGTGGTGAGGTGTGATGGGAGCTTAATTGGCACAATTATAACATTTCCTGATTTGGTAAGCATTTCATTGCAGAATGGATGCTCCAGACTGAATTAGAGCAAAAGTAGCCTAGCGTGTGTCCTTCAAAGGACATTATATGTGAAAATGGCTGCAAATGAACGGTCCCTCAGCTCTGGGTTCTGAGGCGTCTCATTCTTTAAGAAAAGAGTTACTCATCTTCAGGGAAGCAAGGTGCAGCTCCTGATTATCTCTTGATGTAACTGGGCCTCTGAGAGTGTATGGGGAAGAGCTTGTGAGAGGTAGGAGCAGTTCGAACATACCTTCCCTGTCTAGTCTGTTGACACCGCTATGACAGAATGCCAGTGTATGGGAGACTTATCAACCAGACTGATTTTGCCCACACTTCTGGAGGCTGGGAAATCTAAGAGCAAGCACAGCAGCTTTAGTGTCATATGTGGAGATGATGCAGCCTCATCCTTGTGTGGTAGAAAGGTTGAGTGCTTTCTTTTAGGCTGCTTCACACTGATTTGAATCCCATTTGTAAATGCTCTGACCTCATGACATCATCACGTCTCAAAGGTCCCACCTGCTAATGCCATCACTTTGGGGGACAGCATTTCACACATGGACTTGGGGTTATGTACTTCATTCTTCACTGGCCATTTACCTTTTTTACCTTGGATTGTCTTAGATTATTAACAAAAACTTTAAAATGCATCGGCGTACTGGGGAAATTTCTGCAGTGACATCTAGTATTTGTGACCAGGCATTTGCACAGCTAGCGCCTCATCACTGCTCTCTGTATATCCGAGGATCCACTAAGGCAGTTCAGCAGCACCTTAAAGAACAAGCTGTGGCCTTGAAGCTTCCCGGTTCCACCCTCCTCCTCCATCTCCCTTTCTGTTTTGGAAATCACACTGCACAGACTGAGAGCACAAGTCTGAAGCCCAGCTGAGGGGCTGTTTGCTACGGTTCCGGCTTGTTCCTACATGGGTGACACCATATGTTTTTGTCGACTTATGCCTTATTGGTCCAACCTGGATCAGGATCAGCCTGGTAAATGATACATTGTACGGCCAGAAATATGAGATTTATTTCAACAAATTACTCTTAACCACCAACTCCCCAAGGAAAGACCAATGTTGGCTGTCTCTTGCTTTTTTTTCCTTCTCCTTTTTACCCCTCCTCCTTTTCTCTCCTGCTTTTTATTTGCAATATTTACCTCCCCTCTTTCCAACAATACTCACTGAAATCCTAAGTCATTTTTCCCTGGGCCCCTGAATCTCACACCAATTGAGTCACTCTGGCTGCAGATCAAGTGGGTGTTGGAGGAAAGTGCCATTATGCAGGATAAGCAGAGAGTCAGAGACCTGAATCGGCCAGCTGTATTTCAGGGCTCCTTTGCAGGAAATCTTCTTTAAAATGATCCAAAGGCCAGCATTCAGAACTGCAACCTTGGAGTTAGGACAGAGGAATAGAATTCTAGGTTTTATTTGCCCCCCCCCCTTTTTTACTTTTTTGGTGAAATTCTTGCTTCCCCAAAATTCCCACGCGAAGCCCTTTCCTTGTTTTCCACAACCAGCTCCACTCTTGCTATCTTTGTTCCCCAGCCTGTTTGCCTTCCTCCCCCTAACAGCTGGACACATCACCATCCCATTTTTCTATTGGTTGTGACTGAAGTAGCTTGGGGTCAATTATTTTCCCCAGCAATTGACAAAGAATCTTGATGAAGAGGAAAGTGACATTGTCCCTTAAACAGCATTGCTCGCCCCCCCCCCCCTTTGCAAGGAGCCCAGCAGGGCAGTGGCCACTTGGTCTGCGGAAGTGAGTGGGTGACATATGGGAAGTGCAGAAAAGATTTTTATTCATGGAGAAAGGCAGAAGATCCAGAGGCTGCCATGCCACAGAGCCTGCATGCGTGCAGGCGACACAGGCCTGGTGTTTCGTCTTGGCCTAGATTCAAAAGAGAATGTAAATAGAGTTTGGTTTTGTCTCTCTCCCTAACCCCTGCACCGTTGAAGGTTCGAATCCTTGGTAGTCGCAAAGGGGTTGTGGGTCCCCTAAGCTTCGTGAAAATCTGACCCTGGACTGCCGCAGAACCTTTCCCCTCCCCCAGCTTCTGCTTTGGGGAAAATAATTGACCCCAAGCTACTCAAAAACCAGAACTTAAAGCCCTCCTCCTGGCATCCATGCCTTAAGCCTGTTGGTGGCTTTTGTTATTATGACTGGGCCACTACGAGCTAAGCAAACATACTGGTTGAGTGGACATTTGGGGCGGCTGGTACTTGGGGAAGACACAAATGATTGACGGTTGCTAGGTGCAGAGCCCTAGCGCTTCCCAGCGGGCATTTTGCACCACAGCTTCCTAGGAAAGGTGAAAGTCCTCCTTTCTGTGTCCCCATTCCCATGACTAGAAGCTGTGGGCTTTGGGTGGGTGGGTGAAGAGAGCACTGCATGAAGCAGAGAGAAACAGAGGGGAAGGCCATTTTCTTTCCGCGGTGTAAAGTTGCCCTGCTTCCTGGGTACTCGAGCACTCGGGGCGGGAAGTTAGGACCCTGAGAGGCCTTAGGGGACACCCCTGGCGGTGGCTGGACACGGGCGCTAGTTCTCTGGTGCCCCCAACCCTCAGGTCCCAGATACAGGTGGCTAAGAGTAGTCGCTGGGGACCGCCTCCCCGCCCCCCCCCCCCCCACAGGACCGCCTTGAGATGCTGCCAGAGCAGGAGCACAAAGGCCACGCTTAATGGATTCTTGCAGATAAAAGAGCCCAGCTACCTTTCTTTCCTATAATGGCCCCTGAGGCTAATGTCTTAAAGAGGAAACAAAAGGATTGTTTTACAGTACACAAGTGAGGCAGGAGCGCTGGAGGTTGGGAATCCGAGCACTAGAAACAGGGGGAAGTGGCCCTAGCTTCTTAACCCTTCCCCTCCCGCAGCCCCCTCGGCCTTTCATTCACACCCACCGCTAGGAACGCCCTGAAGAGTTGGAGTTGGTCGCTCCAAGTGATAAGATCTCTGGTTCGCCTCCTTCCCTTCCCCATTTTCCTGTAGAATAGGAGAGGGGCAAAGATCACGGGGCCCAAATTTACTTTGCTGCTATTTCGGAAGGCAATCGGAGTAAAGGCGAACATTTCCTTTGGCCCCAGGGTGACTCTGCAGAACCACCCGGATTTTCGGACAGTGGAGACCCACCCGCCTGGGCCCCAAGCAGCGTGCGCTGTAAGCGCCTAACAGCTCCAGGCTCATCAGCTGTAGGTAGCCTTCAGGTGTAAGTGGTGTGTGCGCTTGAGCGTGTGCGCCTGCTTACCCCAATGTCAGAGAGAGAGAGAGAGAGAGAGAGAGAGAGAGAGAGGGAGGGAGGGAGAGGGAGAGAGGGAGAGAGAGAGAGGAAGAGAACAGAGACAGAGATAGACAGCGACAGAGAGTGAGTGGGCATCCTAGCTTTTGCCTCTTGGCTTTTTGTTCTGGCTGCAGGAGAAGATCTGAAAAAAAAAAGTTAAATAGCAGTTGGAGACAATGATGTAAGAAGAAGGAGGAAAAAAAAAACCAACAACTCAACAACAAAAATGCCCACAGGGATGGTAGTCTAAAACCCTTTATTATGGAAATCCACTGCTTGCACGAAAAGGGAGTGATATTTATTCAGTGGGTCTTCCATTTGAGGGTGCATCGCAGTAGCTGAGCAGAATCCTCTGGAGGGCTTGTTAAAACACAGATTGCTGGGCCCTAGCCCCAGAGGTTATTTTATTTGGGAGACCTGGGGCTTGAGGCTTTGCAACTTGTTAGAATTCCCAGGTGCTGCTGCTGGCTGCAGAGATCCTTACATAACCCTCTCCTGGCTTCAGGGTGCGGAACAAGTTCTCCATTATGGTGCCTCCCTCCCCTCCCCCACATTGCTTGTTTTGCTAGAGGGTTTTAAAGCAAATCTCAGTTATTCTGCCATTTCACCCATGTGGGTGATTTTTAATCCAGTGGTTAAGTAGAGAGGGCTATGAACTATGGGAAATCGTAGAAAAGCCTTTCGTAAGCTTCCAGGAAGTCCCATTGCCCTTCTGGTCATGTCACTGGGGAGGAGTCTAGCACCTCTATTAAATGGCATGCCTGTCATTCGGTGTACGTGAGATCTGGGTTTCACCCCCAGAGTCTAAATGAATAGATGTAGCAATGCCTTCTTCCTGGTGCTGTGGTCCGCATCTCTCAAGCTCAGCACCATCCTCTGTGTGTCGTCATGCCGTGCTGTAGCTTTTCAGTCCTCGAAAGTGCATTCCTAACAAGATACCTCAAAGGGTGGGATTTTGATCTGTTTTGGGTGCTCAAAGTCTCCGTAAGGATGCTGGGCTCAGACTCAGAGAGAGTACTTTTGGCCCACTTCTTTGCTGTCACTTCTTAAAGTCATTATTATTGGAAAAGGAGATTTCAGCTTCCGTTGAAGCCCAGAATGGCCTTTTATCATGAGTATGTACTGGCACAGTCTGGCTGTGTGTGTTTCTTTTGCTCCGGATAGCCGCCGAGGAACACCTCACATTCCTCTTGGCTTAGCACCAATGTGAGGGCTCTTCTTAGACTCCGAGACTCAGGTCATTCCCCAAAAGATTCCTTGTCTTCTCCTTCTCGGCTTACTTAGGACTCCTTCATCCTCAGCAGCTTCTTATCACCTGCGGCCCCCCTCCCCGCCCCCAGCTTACTCTCAGGCAAGCCAAAGCAGACTCCTAGGAGGTTAGAAGTTTGCTCTCTTAAATGATGGTGGTCCTCTCTCCTTTCCAGATTCTCCAGGAAGTCATACAGATTTTTTTCTTTCTTTCTCCATCTGCTGCTGAAGAAAGCTCTGGGGATGGTACTCACTCCTGTGCCTCAGAGCTTCGTTCTTATTTTCATACCGCCTCATGCTTGTGTGTTTTCCTTTCCCGCACCGGCCTGGAATCAGCTGTCACTTTCTGTTTTCTCCTGGGTCCCTGCACTTGCCTTTGCTTTTCTAGCCTTTCTCAAAGAAGATGCAAACAGCATGTGTTTGGTCCCCTTTGGGTCCTCACACACCTAATTCTGTTTGGTGGCCTGTCTGTGTGATGCCAGCTAATGGAGTAGTTTTCCCCACTGCTGTCAGGAAGGAATGGCGACCACATGGTGCTGGGTTCAAGGCTGCTTTGTTCATTTGAGCGACCTGTTTGTTTGAAGTCTTGTGGCACTGAGCAAATCAGAAATGTTTCTGCCCTCAACTGGCCCTCCATGTTTCCCATTCCGTGCCTTTGGATTCAGCCACTAATGGATCAGAAATATGTGAAAAATAAAATAAAACAAAAACACATCTACACTACACACACACAGACTTTCTTCTTCTTATTCCCTATACACTATAACTAATTTGTTATACTTTATGACTAATTTACATTATATTAGGTATTATGGCTAGTTTAGAGGTGATGTAAAGCAGGCCTTCATAAACTGTTTCCAATAAATTTTTATATGGCCCAAGTAAATAGGTATATCAAACAGACATACAAATCAAACCTCTACTAATAGTTTATTTAAAACCATTCTTTAGTATACTTACAGCTTTATCAATTATTAAAAGTGAAAGCATTTGGGGAGTAGTGACGCACACCTCACACATCTCAGCACTTGGGAGACAGGGGCAAGCAGATCTCTGAGTTCCAGGCTGGCCTGATCTACAGAGTGAGTTCTAGGACAGCTGTGGCTACACAGAGAAACCCTGTCTCAGTCGGGCAAGGGGGTGGGAGTCAGGGGTGAGTGAAAGGGAATTTAGGTACTGATGGAATGGTGAAGTTATTTATCATCAGATGTAGCATGTAATCTTAGCTGATTATTTCATAATGTAGGGCTTTAGAGCACCCTCAATGTTTTTCAAGTCGATTGAGATTTTGATTTTATAATCATCCATGCTAAGAATGCTGTTTTACTTAAATACACTGTACAAAAATGATAAATATATTTAGAACTGTTTCAGAAATTATTGGAAAATGTGTTCTAATCCTAAACCAAAATTCATTGAGCTGTTTTTCATAAAATTCAAATTAGCAATCCAAAGTAGCAATTTTGTTGTTGTTGTTTTGAGGCAGGGTGACTCTGTTATAGAGTCCTGGCCACTCTGGAACTTGTGTAGACCAGGCTGGCCTTGAACTCACAAGAGATCCACCCACCTTCAAGGAGTGCCAAGACCAAATAAAGGTGTGCACCATCATTCTCAAGTGTACACTAATCTGATATTTACATAGTGAGGAATGGTGATAGGAAAATATTCAAATATTTTATTGTAATTAAATAATTGTTTCTATAACGACTGGCAACTTTTTATGTATATTAAAAAAAAACACCACAATGAATAACACAATAATGTCAAATATGAGCCAAGGTATGGCAGGCTATGTTTGGTGTTTTGTTTTGCTTTGTCGGTGTTGCGTATCATGGGCATGTGCCGTGTGTGTGTTGGAGTGTATGTTCAGAGACCAGTCTGCCGTGAAGATGCAAAAATCAGTGGGCATGTCAGAAATGCCTCAGGTTCTTTCCTTGTTAGATTTTGGATTGGTTTTTATTTGTTGTGTACTTGGAAATCTTTTACTGTTGCCTACGTTTTCACGTCTTCACAGTCAGTTGATGTGAGTGGACTGGCTATTTGTGTGTCAACTCAACACAAGCTAGAGTTATCAGAGAGGAAGGAGCCTCAGTTGAGGAAAGGCCTCCATGAAATCTAGCTGTCAGGCATTTTCTCTATTAGTGATCAGTGGGGGAGGGTCCAGCCCATTGTGGGTGGTGCTATGGCTGGGCTGGCGGTGCTGGGTTCTATAAGGAAGCAGGCTGAGCAAGCCAGGAAAAGCAAGCCAGTAATCAGTAACCCTCTGTGGCCTCTGCGTCAGCTCCTGCCACTAGATTCCTGCCCTCCTTGAATTCCTGTCCTGATTTCCTTTGGTGATGAACAGCAATAGGGAAGTGTGAGCCGAATAAACCCTTTCCTCCCTTATTTGCTTTTTGGTCATGGTGTTTTACTGCAGCAATAGAAATCCTAATATGGTGACACTGTAAAGAGATACTGCCCATAGTTCGAGAAGCTTGGGTTTAAAGCATATGGGAAGATGCGCTACACGCAGGTTTTGTGCAAATACTGCATCGTTTTATACGATGGACTTGGATTCCACAAGATTCTGATGTACTCAGCGGGTCCTGGGAATGCTGGTGGATGACAAAGTAGACATGAAGATTGTATATTCTAGTCTGGAAGGCAGTAAAACAGCACAGCAGGTCATTGGAGAGGGAAAATGCCCAAGTAAAAATCAAAACAATGGCAGATTTTAAAACTCTGTGGCTGTGAATGGCTTCCTGACTAGAGGAGTTATACTGAGGGAAGAAGGCTAGAAGACAGGGAGGACATTTTTTGGCATCCATGCTTCGTGAGTTGGGTAGAACCAGATAGAAAGTTACATGTACCCAAAGACAGGTGCTTGCTTGCCTTCTCAGGTGGCAGTTGTTAAAAATGTCTGAATTAAAAAAAAAAATGTCTGAATTAGTTGTCATGCTGTGATGTCTCAGGTGGCTCTGGTGTTTGGTTTTCCAGGTGCCCGCTTTTCTTACTCAGCTCTCGCACAGCAGTGAGGTCGGAGGGAAGCTTCTCTTCCGAGTCTCTGGGGAAGCCTGCCGAAGAAGCACCAAGAAGCACCGTGGGCAGGGCTGGGCGGTCCTTCCTGGCCCTGGGTTCTTGTAACCTCAGTAACAATGCAGAGGAAGTGCTAATTCTGGGGCTGATCTTTTAATGAAAGGAGGTGACAGAGGTCATGAAGAGTCCCCAGGAGAAAGGGGACACACTGATGCAAAAGCTGAAACTAGTTTGTAACCACAGCAAACCATGTTGATGTTCATTCAAGTCACACTTTTTTTTTTTTTTTTTTTTACAAACGGCAAGCACGTGAGATACCATGCCACCAGAATCCCATGTGCTCAGCATGCAGTTGGTGAGGCTGCCCTTGGTGGGACAGGTCATTGTCACTCCCCAGCCCTCCAGGCCATCCTAGGGACTGGGCTGTAGCTGGATGAGACCCCTTCCCCGCTGTCTAACAGTGGCCATGTTCCTCGAGCTTCTACTTTCTTCTGAGTGCTGTGGAGCATAAGGAAAAGGTGGATCTCTTTCATCTCTTGGTGAGGGGCCTGGTGACCCTTTCCCCTAAAGTCCAACTGCTTTGACTCTCTGTGGTCTCTTTGTTGTCATTTAAGACTGGCGACACTGACATATAAGGGCCTCTGAACACCTGCCACTCTGTCACCAGGGGCTGACAGGGGAAGCTGTTGTTCTAAATCCAAAAGCAAACAGTAGCGCCCCTGGGCAGCTGGCCTCCCCAGGAGCACAGGTGAATGGGGGGAACAGTGGCATACTTGTCCCGGAAAGGGGCCATAAGAGGTCTGCTCCCCAGGGACAGCTTGTGCTTCCAGCTTCCCGGGGAGCAGCTGTGCTGAGGAAGGGGAGGAAGGGTGCTCCTTGACTCCGTTTTGGAAGAGTGGAGAGACTGTCATCTAGTCCTCTCTTTTCAGGAGGATCTCCCGAGGCGGGGTGAGTGGGAGGCAGCTCTTCCACTTCACCACAGTCCCTGGCTCACGCTCACAGCATCTTAAGTGACTGGCTGGCCGGAAGGGGGAAGCTGCTGAAGGAAAGGATGTGGTTACTCTTCAAGCCCCTGGTTCTGTTAAAGGACTAAAAAAAAAAAAAAAAAAAAAAAAAGGTTGCGAATCACACTCACATTAGATTTCAGTGTGTTTGTGCCCATTAAAGCATGGTGTTCACAAACGTACGTGAGTGTGTGTATGTGTGTTTCTGGGTGTTACTGGATGGAGTTACCTTACACTCACACGGTCAATGGTTGTTTAGTGGGATCAGTATGCTTACCTAGAAAAACTACCATATCTCCCTGTGTAGCTTTCTAGGGCCGCCATGACAAAGTGCCATAGACATATTGAAATTTATTTTCATATAGTTCTGAAGGCTGAAAATCCAAGGTCAGGGTGCCCTTGGCTCTCAGATGGCTATTTTGTGTCTTTCTATGATTTTTCCTTCTATGTCTGTCCCATGCTTCTTTTATAAGCTTGCCTGGGATATTGGATTATGGGCCACCAAAAAATGACTCGACTGGCATCACCTGTTTTAAAGGCCTTATCCTGGAATATGTCCTCATTTAGAGCAGCAAGTGTCAGGGCTTTAACATATAAACGGGTGAGTAGGAGCACAAACCATCTCTTTGCAGGCACCAAGCTGTCAGTACAGGGAACAGGAGCTTTGAAGTTCAGAAAGTGTAGGGCTTAACCTTGACAAACAAATTAATGTAGTTTTTTTTTTTCCTCTGAAAAGAAACAACTAAAACACTTCAGTACATTGTGTGTCTGTGTGTGTGGTGGTGGTGATGAGCACAGTCTTGCTATGCAACACAGACTGGCCTCAAACTTAACATGTAGCCCAGGCTGGCCTCCTACTCATTATGTTACCCAGGACGACCTCCAACTCGAGAGGCAGAGTGACGGGGCCGGTGTGCCACTGTGCTTGGCCACTTTATTGCTTTTCAGAATTAGTTCCACCCTTGTTTATTCTTCAAGATTAAGAATACCCAAACCTAAGACTCAAGTATGTTGCGTTAGTGGAGTTAAGGTAACTAAATTTGTTTCTAGGCGTGGAGGGTGCAGCAAAGTGGTGGAGTGATTTCCTGACAGCGGGGGAAAAAAACCCTCTGGACTAAGGCAAAGAGGTATTTCTATTGCATGGGTTTTATTGTTGCGTGTTTCATCACCCTCATCATTAAAAATTACAGGCACAGATGTTACCCTCAGAGAGACTTGTGGTGGTCTCTCCCTGTGTAAGAAGCCCAGATTCAGGCCAGGGGACAGAGTGAACTCCTGCCCCAGCCAGGATCTACTCGCTCCAGTGCTCAGGAGAAAGTCCCTGGGGCGGGGGTGGGGTGGGGGGTTGGCCTGGTTCTTGAGTCTGTAGAGGCTTCAGAAACAGACCGGAGTCATTAAATGAGATGGCCTCTGATCATGAGCTGGGACTTTTCTGCTTTTCTCAGAGAAGGCTTGCCTTTGTTTGTTGTTCTGATCAATCTTGAAACCAGTGCAGACTCCTCCGCAGCAGCCTCCCCCGGCTTCCTTCTCAACCCCACCCACAACACCCACGCAAACAGGAGCAGAGAAGGCTCAGGATTCTTCCTGAGTCTAGCGCATGTACTTTTATCTCTTTCTCTGTAGAAAACAGTATGAAGCGCCCACTAGGGTGCTGCTGGCTTCAACAGGACGTGTGGGTGGGCTGGCGTTTTCTGCCCCTCCACTGGCTCACCTCCACCCAGCTGCTCCAGAAAGCTGCCCACAGGGTCCACCTGGGACACTGCGCGCTGCTCAGGAACCGGCCATCATCATGTATTTGCAGCATACACCCCTCTGAATTCCGAGTCTGATGTGAACAGACATTGTAAGTTGCACCAATGTCACCCGAAGGCCAACTAGTGACTTCATTAGGCAACTGTTTCCTTATGCCTATTAAAATGAGGATGCCCGGATGTTATTTAGGGTTGAGGAAGGATGCGGCATTGTTTGATATGTGAGGGAGTTACTAAATGTGTGTGTTAAAGTAATTCCCCAGAGTTCTGGATAGATGGTGTGTTTCTGAACGACACAAAATCCCTTGGCCATTCCTTATTGTCAAGATCCAACTTGCCATCTGTTCTGAGATGCCCTGGACTGCCCAGGACTGTCTTGCAGAACTCGCATCCTCTGCTTTCCCATCTCTTTCCATTTCTCAGCACACACAGCTACTGCTGTTACCCTCTCTGCTTCTTCAAAGCGCACTGGTGAGACGTGGTTCCTCTTTGAGCTTAGCAAAAGTCTAGAATGATTTCTTCTCAGTCATAGTCTCAAATCCTTCCTTTTTAGTGATTAAAAACGTGCTAAAATGCACACAATAAAAATGTTTATCATTTGCACCACTGTTAAAGGTACATTTCAGTGGCATTAAGTACATTCACAGTGTGGTATCATCATCACTACCCATTCAAGAACTTTCTCATCATCTCAAATACAAACTCTGCTTACTACACATGAACTGTCCACCCTTCTTTGCCCCAACTCCTAAAGGCCTTCCTTCTGCTTTGTGAATTAGCCTAGTCCAGACACCTCATCCAAATGGAATATTTGTGCTTTTGTGACTGGCTGATTTCATTTAGCAAAAGATCTCCAAGGACGTTTTAAAAACCCATGTTGTACTATGTTTGAGAATTTCATTCCTTGTAAAAGAATCATCATACCCAATATACATGCTATATTTTGCTCATCTATTCATCTCTTGATGGATCTTTGTATTGTTTCCACATGTCAGATGTTGAGTGAAATGATAAGAAAGTCAGTTTGCAAGGATCTCTTTGAATTCTCGCATTTTGTTAATGGTTTTGGGTATACTCTTAGCAGTGGGAATGCTGAATCATGTATCATTCTATGTTTAACCTCTGAGGTTTTTTTCCTCAAATCAAACCACTTTTAAACACCTCCTCATAGGTCAGTATCACCAAGAGTGGAGTTATCATGTATTTCTTGGTGAAAGAAGGACCACTTCCCTGAAGGGAGGGGGCATCAGGAGTCTTGTGGGTCTGTCACCTTCCTTCATGAGAATCAGCTAGCTGGGAAAGGATTGGAAGACACCTGTTAACCAGACAGGAAGGACTGAATCCCATTTGCCATACCTGTCACAATTGTCCTCTTTAATGACTTTACCAAAGCGCTCTGAGCAGCAGTTTCTAGTGAGGAAAGTATCTACTGAGCAGATGAACAAAATATGCCATGTACACACAATATGACAGTTTCTAATGACAAAAGGTTTAATTTCTTTGGCTATAGAAACAATGAAATAAGACAATGTTATATAATGCTTGGCACAGTTCTTGTTATGGGTGAATGTTCAGCCATCAGTGGCCACTGTCATTTTTGCCACATTTAGAATTGAAGGGGCCCAGGCTCCTGGAAGCTAAGAGTTTTATGGCTGTTTCACAGCATTAATTCAGTTGGTTTTGAAATATCTCTGTTTATGGCTGTCTTTCTGTTTCTACAGCATGTTGACAGAGCTCAAGCTGTGATCCACTAGTGTATTTTGCTTGTGACTTCTCTTTTTCTTCATCTCCCCTGGTCTGCTTATTGTGGCTATGGCTCAACAGCACAGGTAATACATGAAGAATAGAATTTTATTCGATTCTGGAGGCAGGACATGTAGGAACATGACGGAACCAGGTGAGGAACTTCTGCCATGTCATAGCATTTCTGAGAGCACTGAATGGTCTAACAGGGCATCCTAAAGACATCTTACATCTTACTTCTTATAACCAGGTTGCTCCCATGATAACTTATTAATCCATTTTTCCCCATAAAAGTTCTCACCTCTTAACGCTGCTGTAATGGGCAGCATGTTTTCAACAATTTTAAAAATACTTTCCAACCAGAGCAGCTCTGTTTATCAATGTAGTTTGCTGATAATTCTTTGATAGAGCTATACTTCTTTTTAAGTAGTAGTATGACCTGGGAGCATCTTACTGTGTTACTTAATAACTACATGGCCTTTAGCAGGTCATCAGTTGGGTCCTTGGGTTGTGCATAGGAGGTATCATATCAGGTACATAAGGTTGTGGTCAAAGCTATGGAAAATGTGTGAGTAAGTCCTTCTGCCAGATTTCTCAGTGAAGGATGATTTCAGTGGTCGTCAACATAGTGACACTAACCATAATGTGAGCCAACAGAAATGGCATACAGAGCCACGGCACCACAGTCTCTAAACACATCCCTATTTCTTGGATGTTTACATGCAAGGAAAATGCAAGTCTTTGAACGAATGAAATAGTGTCACTGCCTTTGGCATGTGCCTAAGAAAATGGCCACAGAGGAAAAACAGAAACCTGGAATCTGCCTCACCTCTTTGAAAAGAACGAAGGATCTGAGCTGTTTTGTTCTGCTGTGGCTAAATGGGGCCACAACTGTGACAGCTTACTAAGCTCACTTACCTAGTCAGGTCTAGAGGCCCAGGAAGAGACAATTTCTTTAAAAATGCAAACTCAGCTCTGGCACACAAAAGAGAAGTTGAGCTGCTTTAGAGAGAACTCTTTCTTCCTCTCTCTCTGTCTCTGTCTCTGTCTCTGTCTCTGTTTCTATCTCTTTCTATGTCTATCTCTGACTCTGTCTCTGATTCTCTCTCTGTCTCTGTCTCTACCTCTCTCTCTTTCATCTTTTTGGAAGGGAAGTGGCATCCTTAATTCATGTGATTTGAGGTGGTGGTACTGGGGAGTATCGCAGGTTGTCTTTTCAGGTAAATGAGCTACCCATACCCTTATCCATGGTGCCTTACACAATTGATCCATTTGAAGGTGCCAACTCCAAGCAAGTGACTTACTCCTGAGTCTCTAACTTAACAACTTGTTGTATCTTGACATAACGCTGAAGATAGCCTTGATACTGTTCAGATTCACACCATGGCTTGTGGCCCAGTCTAGTGGAATATTAAACCCTTCTCCCCCAATTTTACCAAGTTTACTGTACTTTTATGGTTTGAAGAAGATGGCTGGTGACACGCTTCAGGTTGATGAGACTTGTGTGCAGGTGGCCTGACAGAGGCTTGATTCCTGTGACTGCTTTAACCCTTACTGGTTGTGAGCTATTGGCAGTTCCATGTGAAGCGGTCTCTATGCCAGTCTTCTCTTTGTCCCTTACACTCTTCTCTTGCACCACGTAAATACCAGGACTTATTGTATTCCGGACAGGCTTCTAAGCCCTTTCAAGTTTTGAGAAAGCTGTTATCAATATTCCTCTCTCATAGACATTGGTTGAGCATAGGAGAAACTCAATTATTGGTCCATAACAACTCCAGAGGTGACTTTACATCCCAGCACCTCGACAGCATCTGGACTCACCTGTCACCTTCTTCCTAACTGAGAGACTCACGTGGGAGCATATCCCATTTCTCTCCATTTGGCCCCATCCCCCGTAGCATCTATCCTTGCTCTAGAGATGGAGCTGGTAATTCCATCTGTGGTCAAGGTCCCTCTTTGCCAACATTCTTGAGGGTCTTGCTTTATGACCATACTCTTCCTCTTGTATTTTCTTTCTCTTATGGTCTACCCAATCCTGTACACAGGTGTCTTCCACAGTAAGAAGAAAAGCAAATTTCCACCTCAGCCTTGAGTCCATTTCCTGCATGAGCCACAGAAATCATTGAGTTGCCTCCCACTTCATATGGTTACTTTTTTGTAGTTTGGCTCCATTGTTGGTATCATGAAATATGGTCTTTCTGAGGCCACTCTGCCTTCCAAGTTACTCAGTCCAGTGGATACCCTATCTTCCATCCTCTGCTGCAGCCTTCATGGCTGAGGAAATGGCATGGCTGGGGTGACAGCAACACATATAGAAAAGCTGTGTCTTAGGGTTTTATTGCTGTGAAGAGACACCTTGACCATAGCAACTCTTACAAAGGACAACATTTACTGGCTTACTGTTTCAGAGTCCTTTATAATCTTGGAGGGAAGTATGGCAGTGTGCAGGCAGACATAGTTCTGGAGAAAGCTGAGCATGCTACATCCAGGTCTTCAGGCAGCAGGATGAGAATGCCACACTGGGCATGGCTTGAGCACCTGAGACTTCTTACCCCCCGGTGACACACTTCCTCCAACAAAGCCACCCCTACTCCAAGACCACGCATCCTAATAGTGCTACTCCCTTTAGGCCAAGCATTCAAATACATGAGCCTATGGGGGCCATTCCTATTCAAAGCACCACAGCTGGGATAGGGTGGGCTATGGGCCCTAACGGAAAGACACCAGCAGGCTGGAAACTCGGCGCCTCTGTCCCATGGGCCTGGGCATCGGGGGCTCTTGACATGGCAGTGCTCCTGTCAAAAAGGCTAAGTAAAGGGAAATGATTTTGCTTTGTAAGGGACGTGGCTGGGACCCTGGTCTTCTCCTGTCTTCATACTTGGACCTCAGGCAGAGCTTACACTATCAGTTCTCCCCAATCTCAGACCTTTGGACTCCATATGAACTTGGCACTGTTGACTCTTCTGAGCCAGCTTGAACATCTCAGGCTCAATGATCACATGAGCTGGCTCATCACAGTAACTCAGTCTCTGTTTTTCTACTTCACTCCCAGTCTTTCTGTCTCGCTCTCTCCCGGTACCCTACATGACGGTTCCCTTAGAGAACTCAGTCTCGTAGCCACTTGCCCTCTCGCCCTTTGGAAAAAGAACCCCTGTTTTCCTTTTGGAAATATACTTTACTTACTAATAAGACTTTTCATGAGAAAGATGGCCTCTCAACTTTGTGCTCCTGTTTTAGCCGGAACATGTGCTTAAAGAGGAATGCTCGTCCCTTGTTCCCCATTTTCATATGGGTGCAGGAGTTCTCAAAGCATGGAAAGTATTGTCATCTCTTGGGAAAGTGCTAGAAGTCCAGGTTCTCAGGCCTCACTTGGCTCTCTTGATGAGCTTTGGAATGGGTTCACCAATCTAGTCTAGCAAACTTTTCAAGTATGTTCATTACTTTTCTCATTAGTGTGAAAAAAAAAAAAAAACAAAAAACCAAACCTTAGAATCTACTTAAAAGCAAAAGGATTTAATACTGATTTACAGTTTCTGAGAGAAGTTGGTTCTTTGTGGTGGGAAGAGTAGCACCATCCATGGTGGGAATTTGGGGTTCAGGCTTCCTCCTCAAGATAGCAGGCACAAAGCAGATCGCTCAACCCAGAGCTGGAAGTGAAATAACCTGAAGAGTCCCACCCCTAGAGAACTGCTCCCACCAGCCACACCTCCACTTCTGGAAGGCTCCACAATTCCCTAAATCAATGGCAGTAGTTGTGGGCCAACCATCCAAACATAAGCATCCGGAGGGGGATGTTTCAGACCAAACCACAATCCCACGGAAAGCTCAGGCACAATGAAGCTGGACAAGCTCTGTATTTTCCTTGGAGGCTCCTTTGTCTTGGTGTAGGTTTATTGAAGTTTAACTTGTAAAAATAATACTGTGCTTAGATATACAGTCGTATGAACTTTGACAACTGTGTAGTCATGTAATCGCTACCATTAACGAGACACTGAGTGCTCTGTCACTGAGAAAAATTCTTTCATCCCTCTCCGTGTTTAATTTCTTCTTCCATTTCTAATCCTGCCAACCACTATCCTGACTTTTGTTTTGATATGTCATTTTAGAATAGCTTCCATGTGGGGAGGCAGAGGCAGGCAGATCTCTGTGAGTTCGAGGATAGCCTGGTCTACAAAGGGAGTCCAAGACAGCCAAGGCTACCCAGAGAAACCCTGTCTGAAACAACCCCCTCCCTCCCCCCAAAAATAACTTCTATAACTTACCACAATTATTTTGTGGTTTATCTATGCAGTTTAGGCACTAGTAATATTCCACTGTGTATTATGGTTTGCTTTCTGATACTATGATAAACACCATGACCAAAACCAACTTGGGGAAAGGCTTTATGTGTCTTACACACCCTGATCATATTCCATCATTGAGGGTAGTCAAGGCAGGAACTCAAGCAGAGCCGGGACCTGGAGATGGGACCTAATGCTCGGAGAAGTGCTGTTTATTGGCTTGCTCTTCTTGACTCTCTCAGCCTGCTTTTAAAAATACAGCTCAGGACCACAGGTCCAGGGATGGCACCGACTGCAGTGGGCTGGCCACATCAACAATTAATCAGGAAAATACCTTACAGACATGCCTATAGGCCATGATGAAAGGATTTTCTCTACTGAGGTTTTTTCTTCCCAGATGACTATGGCTTGTGACAGGTTGATAAAAATCTAACCTACACAGTGTGAATTCTAAAGTTTATTTAATCATTTTCCATTTGATGTGTTATTTGCATGCTTTCCAATTTGGGAAACTATTCATCAAACTTCTAGAAACATGTACAAACAGTCCTTTTTGTGGATGTAAGTTCTTTCTTTCTTTCTTTCTTTCTTTCTTTCTTTCTTTCTTTCTTTCTTCCTGAGTAAACTTAGAAGCAGGTTTGCTGAGTGACATGGTTAAGTGCCCTTAATTTCCTAACAGTTTTTCAACATGGCTGTTGTTCTGTTTTGCATTTTCATGAGTGATGGATGAGACTTCCAATCACTGCATGTTCTCATCGGTACCTGCTTGTCTGGTTTTTAAAGCTCTGGTCATTCTGATGGTATGTGTTTAGGAGGGGTGGGAAGTAGGTAGAAAGGTGAATCATTGGCAGCTAAGTTTCGTTGGTAACTTCTGTGGCTCGGCTTCATTCTACCTTGTCAGTGATGGTACATTAGGATGACAAGCTGTGCTATGATACCCTGTGGTGATAGCTGGACAGACTGTGTTCCTGGTCTGTGCTCCAGATGTGACAACTGCCAGTTTCCTAGGCTACCTATGGATAGCTCTTTTTCCTATGGACAATAATAGAAGTTCTCTCTCTCTTTAATGCCAAACACCTAAGCCACATCTTCACTAGAACTTACATCTTCTTTTAAAGTTTGACATTTGGATAATGTCTGCTTCCTGAGCTTATCTTTCAGTTGATTCTAAAGTAGACTAGTAGTTGTCTTATTCTAGTGAAGGCTCCTGTAACAGAGTACTACAGACCAAATGGCTCATAAACAATGCAAATTTATTTCTCACAACCTTGAAGACTGGGAAGCCCGGGGTCAAGGTAACTGTAGGTGCAAAGTTTGGTGAAGTAATTTCTGTGTTCTGTACATGTAAAGAAACCAAGAGAGCTCTCTTGGGTTCCTGTTATAAGGGCAGCAATACCAACCATGAGGGCTCGCTCCACCCTCATGACCTCGTTGTCAACTCAACACAAACCTAGACATATCTGGGAAGATGGGATCCCAATCAAGAAATTGCTTCCATTAAATTAGCTTATGGACATGTTATCAAGGGTATTTTCATGATTTCTAAACGATGTGGGAGGGACCCGCACCTGTGGGCAGTATCACCCATAGGCAGGTGGGCCTGGAGAGTGTAAGAAAGCAAGCTGAGCAAGCCAGTAAGGTGCTCTTTTGTGGTCTCCGCTTTAGTTCCTGTTTCCAGGTTTCTTGTGAATTCCTTTTCTGATTTCCTTCAATGATGTACTGTTATCATAATGTGTAAGCCAAACAAACTCTTTTCTCTACAAGTTGTTTTTGCCATTGTCTTTACCATGGAAAGCAAACTCCTAACACCATCATATTGGCAGTTAGGATTCTAATGTGGATTCTAATAGGAGTCTAGTATGGATTCCGGGAAGACTCACACTACTCGAAGCCCAACTGTCTCTAGGGTAGGTTTAGAGTGAGTAAGTAGTGAGCAAGTCTCTAGAGACAACCTCAGACCCGCTCAGATCTATTGTTGCCTTCCATATCAGTGAATTGTCTAAGAAGAAAGACAATTTGATGAAATCTGAGCCCAGAGACCGGGGTGGAGAGGGAGAGGCAACAGGGTGAGACATTCAAGGTCACCCTTGATTATGTAGTGAGTGGGAGGCGAGTCTGGAATACACGAAACTCTGACTTAAAATGAATGAAAGAATGAACGAATGAATGTGTGAGTGAGTGAATGAAGAAGTGAATAAATAAAAACACTTCCGTCACCTGGTGCTGTTGTTCCCCGTGGAAACAGGTGTTAACTCACTCCATCCTTATGACCCCATCTAGGTAAGCACGTTCAAGATAGCTTCTCTTGGTAAAGATGAGTGGCTGTAGCACAAAGAGTGAGTGACCAGCTCGTGATTACACAGTGAACGGCGAATTTCCCTAGGCTGAGGGGATCAGGGCGCTCACAGTATCCTCCCTTCTTTCCCCTTTCCGTCTCTTTGTTTTTAGAACCCTCTGAGATTACTTCAGTTCCTATCTCCACCCTTTTCCCATCACTGCATCTGATCAGTCTATATGCTAAGAGTCAAATGTGTCATCTCCAGCCTGGATTCTGTCTCGTGGCTCCAATCCAAACAGCTCTGCCACCTCCAGTTACATACCCACAGTTTTTCTTTTGCCTCATAATAAATTATTATGCTCTCAATGTCTTCAACCAGCATCTGGTTTTCATCTCACCGTTTCCCTAGGCCAGTTGTCTTTGTAGGGATGCGTGAGGCCTTAGTTGGGTTCCATCTTCCTCTGGTAGTTGATTTGGGTGGGCCTGCACTTTCTAAGTGGCTCGGGTTCTTGGCGGAGTTACTTCCTTATGGCTATGGATCTTTGGAACCAGGTGTTTGCTAGATGTCTTCAGAAGCCAACATAAGGTTCTAGAGGCTACTGACTTCATCAGGCCCCCAAGCGTACCTCTAGTCCAGCCAGTTAAGAGAGTCTATATATCATGATGTAACTACAGGAGAGGCCTCTTGGTACTTTTGCCTATCCCATTGGCTGGAAGGGGTCACCACAAGTTCTGCCCACTCTCAAGGGCAGAGGTTTATTCCAGCACCAAGAGGCAGGAAACCAAGGACTAGGAAACCTGACAATCCAGATATCTACAAGCTTTTTCAGCATGCCTCTGGTGTGACTCATCATCTAACTACCGTGCCTGCCTTCCACAGATGCCTGCCAGAGAAGGTGGTATCATCATTCAAATCAAGGCCAAGAGCTGGTTCTGACTCCCTCCCCTGGCCAAGCGCAGGCACACGCAACCATCAAGCCCTGCTGTTTTGCCTCCTCAATGCCTCTTGATCCCTCTCTTCTCTTCAGGGTGGGGCTGCAGCTGCCACCTGCCTGCCTCCATGTTTTGTTTTGTTTTGTTTTGTTTTCTAACAAGGGGAATAGCTACACTGTAGAAATGAAGTTCTGATTACAATGTATCTTTTTGTTTTGGTTTTGTTATGCTGTCCTGTAGGCCAGCCTGGCCTTCAACTCAGAGATCCACCTGTCTCTACCTCCCTGGGATTAAAGGTGTACAAACTGCCCTGTACAATGTATCTTTATATTGCACTTAAAGCTTGTGTCCCACGGCCTTCCTGGCCAACAGACGCTTGTATTCTAACTCTTCAACCTTTTGTGTTCTTTGCCCAGTTTTCTGGAAACATCGTTTCTTTTCCTTTGTTAGTCCTGATGATTGGGACAAATGTCAGTTCCTGTAGATCTTCCTTCTGGTCCAGTTGCTAGGTTAGCTCCCTAGCTTCTGCCCACCACTCCCTGATCTCCACGTTACTGACACTCATGCATACAAATCATCCTTTGTCAATTGTGCGCTCTTCTTCTCCTCTGAACTAGCAGCCCCGTAAGACAGGAGGGGGCCATCTTCGTGGCTAGCACGTGTTTTTCAGCACTGTAAGCGCTCAAGTAATTGGCAAGTGAAGAAAACGATAGATGAAGCCTTGGCTCTCAGCCCACCCTTAAAAATATCTGCAGCTTTCCTTCACAGAAACACCCAACACTTGCTCCCGACCGGCTCTATTCCAGTTGGCTGACTTTTATAAATTGAAAGTAATATAATAATAGAGGCACCTTTGTTTAGGGTAATATTTCTTTCCTATTATGGCCAGGCCAGTCCCAAAATGTTTCCTGGTGACATCAGTGCCAGGACATCACCTATTTCCTCTTGTGCTGTGTTTGTCCTTTTGCTGTGTCATTAGAATTTTGTAAAAATAGCTGACCAACAACAGTACATGTAGCTCCTTGTGTCGGCCGGGAACAGTGCTCTGTCCACCCTAGGGGGAGGCCCACAGCTGCTCCCGGACATTCCAAGGGATGCTTCCTCTGGGAACAGAAGGGGCATTTGTTCCCTGAGCCCAATCCGGAGGGACAGCTGAGTCCCCAGTCCAGCCAGGTCAGCCCATCCCTGAGCATGGGGCTCTAGTTTCACACAACAAGTGATTGAGCTTAATTGACAGGTGTGAAGTATGTTCTTTCTAACCCCACTAGAGTCACTTCTGCCTGTAGGGGTGAGACAAAACTCACTTAGGAGCCCAATTAGCATATCGTGTTTGTGCGTGTGTAGAAAGGCAGATGTATGTGTTTCTGTGAGAAAGCGGCTGGAAAAAAAAAGGAGTCTCACATACAAAGACTCAGAGAAAGATGGAAACAGAACCTCTAACAGAAGGGGAGAGGTGAAGAAATAGACAGAAGGTAGCAAAAGAGGAGAGAAGTGGAAAGCTGAGGCCAGAGAGAGAGAGAGAGAGAGATGGTCAGATAAGAGGATCGGGAGCTTGGGCACACGGGCACCGCTGGTGGCCTTTTTGGTGGGTTAAGTGCACACAAATGGAAAATGGGGCAGGGTAGAATGTCGGTCCCATCTGGAGGACCATGTGTGAGCACAGGACAAAATGAGCATCTGTGTGGTTGTTAATGTATTCCCATGGGCCGGCAGGGGTGGGGGTGGGGATGCTGGAAGGGAGAAAGACCAGGTCAGATGAGACTGGAAGGCCAGTGTTTGTGTGGCAGGAGGCCTTCGCCTCAGCCCCAGTCAGCTCTCTTGCACACGTGTAAAGCTGGGGGAGATAATAGTTGCCTTCTTGCCCTGGCTCTGCCATTTCTAGCTTCAAGAGGGTGAGGTAGGGGGCCTACGCATCAGTCGGGGGCAAAAACCAAGTGCATGAGAACTACCACCGTGCTATCTGCCCCTCCACGACACTGACCACTACCAGCCGGGTGCCCCCGTCCTTTCTTAGATGGCATCAGCCCCGGATTCTTCTTCTGTAAAATGAGCCCCGAGCAAGACTTTTTCCACGAGACTGTGGGAGTGACATCGTTTACGTATTTATCATCCCTGGCATGACGTAGGCTGTCAATACACGTCACCTATAGCTTCATTCTTATTCTACATTCTTATATATTCTTATATATATAGTCTTCTATATTCTACATTCTTATTCTTAACACATGCACACCCCTGGGATACCCACATCTTTAGATGCCGAAGACTCTTATATAAAAAAGGCAAAGCATTTGCACAGAACCTGCACCCCCCCACCCCCCACACTTATCACATGCAGATGACTCTTATAGAATACTGAATACAATGTTTAAGTCTATGTAAATAGTTTATTTACATTACCTGTTGTTTAGGGAATATGACAAGAACAAAAAAGTCTGTGATATTCAGTACATATGCAGTTGTAGAAAGTGTTTTCAGTCTTTTATTTATTTATTAATTTTGCGATGAAATCTTGCTGTGTAAATTGGGATGGCGTGGAGCCTGCTTCCTCCAACTGCTCAGTGCCACGTTGTTCAGCTTAGGCATGGATGTGGAGCTCATGGCTGACGGTGCTTCCTGTAGGAGAGTCGCGGGGTACTCACTAGGGCTTGCTAACTTTTCTGCACTGTCAGGTATTAGATATCACTGCTCTCGTGTTGGCTCCATGTAAGGAATGTGAAATGGCAGCCTTCGCAGACAGTTGGCGAGTGGAAGACACCGTGGTGAGGTGAAGCGGGAGGGCAGGGGGACACCGACAGATGACCGAACGTGGAAAGCCCACAAAAGAATGCCAACACTGTGGTCCAGAGGACAGCAGAGGAGGGGGTCAGAGATGGCTGAGGAAAACACTAGTTTTTGAAAAGTATGTGGAGCCACCTGGGATGAGCACCTGTTGCGTCTCTACCCCGGCCAGGCATTGTGCTCAGTACTGGAATATAGCCACAAGTAAGACATTGGTGTGGTACCCGAGAAATGGTTTCGGAGATGAGACTTCTACTGTGGTGGAGGGGAATTTGGGAGGGCATTTCAAGAAGACGGAATAGGATGAGTGGAGTCAGTGATGGAGAGAAAGAAGCTTTAGAATGCCTTCAGGAATCCACAGTGGCTGGCGGGAAGCCTGCAGAACACCAGGAAGCAAATCCAGAAAAGGTGTTTGTAGCTGTTTTGGGAAGGCTTGAATAACAGTTTGTTATTTTGAAAGATAATGGAGTGCCATGAAAGGGCAATCATAGGCTTACAGCCACATCATGGCCAGTCAGGACTCTGAATTCACATGAGTATAATTACAAGTGTGGAGATCTAGTCTTTTGTTTTATTTTTTTTTAATTTATTACAATGTATTCACTTTGTATCCCAGCCATAGCCCCCTCCCTTGTACCCTCCCAAATCCACCTCTCTCTCTTCTCCTGCCATGCCCCTCCCTCAGTCCACTGATGGGGGGAGGTCCTCCTCCACTTCCATCTGACCCTAGTCTATCAGGTCTTATCAGGACTGGCTGCATTGTCTTCCTCTGTGGCCTGGTAAGGCTGCTTCTCCGTCAGGGGGAGGTGATCAAAGAACTAGCCACTGATTTCAGTCAGAGACAGTCCCTGTTCCTCTTACTAGTGTACCCATTTGGAGACTGAGCTGCCATAGGCTACATCTGTGCAGGGGTTCTAGGTTATCTCCATGCATTGTCCTTGGTTGAAGTTATCAGTCTTAGAAAAGACTCCTGTGGCCAGATTTTTTGGTTCTGTTGCTCTCCTTGTGGAACTCCTGTCTCCTGCAGGTCTTTCTATCTTCCTCTTTCCTAAAATTCCCTGAACTCTGCCCAAAGTTTGGCTATGAGTCTCAGCATCTGCTTTGATACCCCACTGGGTAGAGGCCCTCTACTATGCAGCAATTAAAAACAAGGGAATCATGAATTTTACAGGCAAATGGTGGGAACTAGAAAAGATCATCCTGAGTGAGGTATCCCAGAAGCAGAAAGACACACATGGTATAAACTCACTTATAAGTGGATATTAGACATATAATATAGGATAATCATACTAAAATCTGTATACCTAAAGAAGCTAAGCAAGAAGGAGGACCCTGGGTAAGATGTTCAATCCTCATTCAGAAAGGCAAACAGGACAGACATAGGAAGAGGGAGAAAACAGAGATCTAGTCTTTAAAAAAAGTTTTTAAATGATTTCTTTATTTTTCTTTTATGTGTAATGGTGTTCTGCCTGCATGCAGGTCTGTGTGAAAGTGTCAGAGCTTCTAGAGCTGGGATTATAGACAGGTATGAGCTGTCATGTGAGTGCTGGGAATTGAACCTGGGTCCCCTGGAAGAGCAGCTAATGCTATTAACCACCGAGCCAGAAGATCATATCTTAAATGTAAGTCATAATCTTCGCCAAAAAAGAACCTCTCAAAACTTTCTCAAGGCAAGAAAATACACATACCCTCTCTGTTTCTTTTTTCTTTTAGAGTAACAGTAATTAATTGCATGAAGTGAGAAACTTGAAGTTTTCATAGAGTGAGAGTATAAAATACCTCAGTAGATTATATGTTTAAAGTCAGTTCTGCATTTGAGGTATTTATATATGTCATTATCTTTCAGTATCAAAGTCTAATGTGTCACTATATAACATTCTAGGATAAATGTATATGGCAGGGTAATTGTTGAAGAGTTAAAGGTGTGCCAACAGAACACTTGCAAGCCTAATTTCATGACATTCGGGGCTCTTGTTTTTGCAGTGTTTCATTGTGGTAAAAGAGATAGATTAAAGATCATTGCAAATCAAAGTGATTCTTTCAGCCTACTAAATGAATGGCATTTTCTTCATTTTCCACACATTTGCATACATCTGTCAACTGAACTGTGCCATCTTTAAAGGGTAATGCTGGATTCAGAGCTATGAACGCCCATGTACCACCAAATTGCTTTGCCCTGGCTTCTCCAGTTCACATCATCGTCATGCCCTTCCCTTCACCCTCTCAGGAGCACATTCCTCCCTGAAGGCTTAGAGCGAGTTTAAGGAGAAACTTAAACACAAAACAACACTGCCAAACCCCTGAGCAGTCACTGGCTGTCTTTGGCTCCTTCCTTTGCCCAGTGTGTCTGAATTTTACAGCTCTTTGGCCAATCCTTAGAGCAGTATGTTTCCTCCCATAAATGACCTGGGTGGATACAGTTATTCAAATGTGCATTGTGCCGGGGCAGAGGCTTGCTTGGCCTTCAGTGGGGTTAAAAGGCAGGAGCTAGAGAGTCCCTAGTAGAGGGAGGATGTCACTGCATTGGCTGACACTGCTCATCTATGACTGCAATTGTCATCTACAGATATTTGCAGGGATGCACAGTGCTTCATGGGCATCTGACTGTTACCAGCTCTGTCCTAAGGTATTGCCAGACATACTCAGGTTTGCAAGACACATTAGCTCTGCCTGCGTTTAAGCTGCTAACCACAACTGTCAAAGTCTACAGAAGAGACAAAACCTTTAGGCAAGCAGAGTCTTGGTTCAGTGCACATTTTGTTTTCTGCTATGTTTATTTCAAATTAATATCACAGATCAAGCCCACAGCTAAATAACACATCTGCCTGAGGTTTGCATAGCAATTCACAATATGTTTTTATTCCTTTTTCCCTTAATTATGGCTATGAATCCTTTGACACTCTCTCAAGTAACAGGTGGTTTTCTGACCATGATAAATGCTGAATGCTGTGGAGGGTAAGGCTGTTAAGCATTGTTTTCTTAGCTGTGGTTACACCTAGGCCCCAGGCAGCTTCTGATTTAGCAGCTTGCAATAGATTGGAATTCCTGGGGGACTTTACTTAACCCTTAGTTCCCTAAAACCTGTTTTCAATGCACTGCTGGGTGGGGCTTTCTCTTTACACCCAGCTGCTTGGCAGCTGTACTTTTTGTATCCTGGGAGGTAGAAGTGGGGTTGAGGGGTAGGTCAAAAAGTTAATATGTCAATGCTCTGAAAGGTGATGGAAGTAGAAACTTGGTGATATTAAAGGTGATTTGAATTTAGATTTTTTTTTGAAGAATAAAAGCATTCTTTCACATATCTGCAATAGATGATAACAATTAAATAAGTCACACATGAATCACTGGAATTGGAATGAGGGCAAAGACCTATTAGATCATACGGCGAGTTCCCTAGCGAATGCAGACTTACTATCTACAGTGTACCCAGGCTGCTTTGAAAGACACGAGCAACTGGGGCCTGCGATTATTTCCTGAGGGAAAGGCTCTCCTTTATAAAGAACCTCAGTGTTTTTCTCTTCGTCTAATGTTTGCATTAAAAACAGAAAGAAAGAAAGAAAGAAAGAAAGAAAGAAAGACCCCTATTTACATAATGCGCACAAAATCATTTGCAATGATGAAAGAAAATTACAGGTACCGATTTCCCAGAAAACATTGTGCTCCCATTTCTGATTTTTACACCTGGTTCCACGCACTCCTCGGAGAAGGACGTGGTGTAGCTGCTTCCTCTTGAGGACTTCCTAGTGAACCCATTACTGATGCTCACACGAGCCTCTGAGCCTCTTCATTTGAAACCAGGGAAGGAGGTTCTGAAATCAGTTCTGCCCAGACTGGTCCCATCTTTGGGGTAGAGAACACTCCGTCATTTAGGAAGCACCAATTACTTAGCATTCCTTTCTTTTTGCAACAAACTGCTGTTTACTCTGCACTCTCGCGTCAGGGAGGCTGCTGATGGTATATATGCATCCACTTTCTGTGGAGTTGCCACGCTTTGTTCACACAAAGTACCCTTGAAGAACTTTTGAGTTCTAATAGGTCAGAGTGTATGAGCTTTCTTTTTTTCTTTTTCTTTTGGATTTTTGTTTGTTTGTTTGTTTGGTTTGGTTTGAAGGGACTAGTTATAGACCCTGAGAGTGAATATAAGAGGGGATCACGAATAACATAATTTATGGGAACGGTGACTGTGCTTTGCAAACCTCCCATCTGTCCCCTACTGTTGGCGAGCCGTGGACTCAATGTGCCAGGCAAGGAGCTGTTAGAGAGTTGTCAGTGTGCCGGGGAATGAACAGAGAAAAGAACAATGAATCAAGTTTACAGCCTTGGAAGACTTCAGAAAGAGGTGAGGCGGGCAGGCGTAGAAGTGATTTTGAGACACTGAGGTAAGGGCTCTGACATGGGCGAAGCAGGGAGTGCAGTGTGAGGGCAGGGCAATGGGACCTCAGAGAGCCTGGGGTTGGAAACGGCTAAGAAAGATAAAGGATGGATTCCAGGGAAAGGCAAGCAAGACAGAGATAGCAGGGGTAAAGACAGAGGATGGCAGAGAGTAGGAGAGGGTCGCTGATGGGGGAGGGCCAGATGCCTCCCACTTCGGAAAGCCTGCTTGTCGGCTTTGAGTCTCTGAAGGGGCTTGCCAGTCCTCATTTTCCTGACAGACTTACCAAGGCTCGGAGAAACATGGTGTCTTCTCTCAGATCGTGTAGCCAAAGAGAGAGCTAGGATTTAAACTATGTATCTCTTCTATGCCCTTTAGGAGAGAAAGGGATGCTGGAAGCTGATGGCTATAGGACCTGAGTAAAACACCATGGGGTTGGGGGGCTCTACCAGTGACCAGAACCTCCATTTTCCATCAATATGGACGGGGATGGTAGAGCCTTAGTTTACCAGAAGGAAGAAAGTGGTCCCTGCAGAGTCCATTAGCTCTCATAATTCTTAGAATGACTCATATTGCATTGACTTAGTGCCACTGTAGTCTCATCATTCGACCAGGACTGAGTCAGTCAGGCCTGTGGCCATGGGCAGAGCAAATACATAGCTTTGTGGTCATGGCCTTCCAGCAGGCATGGGAAATATGGGAAACATAAGGACATTCTGTACCTCAGGAAAGGGAGGAGGGGTGAGAGAGACGAAGGAGTGGCAGACACACTGGGGGCATGCATCAAACTTGATGCTAGGGCCTGTTGCCGTGTGGGTGTGATGTCTGTGCTTCTTTTCTCATGCCTTAGTCACTCCCAGTCTGTGGTTTCTGTCACATCTCCTCAGCTCTGCCATTACAGAGCCATCTATATAGCAAAGCTTTGAGCAAATCGGCATAGACATGGTCCAAAAAAATACTGTGGCCCCAGCTTCACCCTTCCAGCCCCTCCCCCCCAATAAAACAGGGACAGGTGGCCCATAAAGAGCAGGGATTTTTTTTTCTTGCGGACCGGGTGCCGGCTGGTTTCTAGTGGGGGTTCACTACTCTGTCCTCAGAGCTCGCTGAGGAAAGGACAAAGCATCTCTCTCGAACCGCTTTTGCTAGGGCACTGATCTCATTGATGAGGGCCCCACTACCACAAAGTAATCACCTAGTGTTCCCACCTCCATACTCCGGAGCTCTGGTGATGCACGAGGTTTCGGCACATAAAATTTGGGGATGACACGAACATCCGGACCACAGCATGACTGAAATTTGAGTTTCATGTAATTTTCACTTGCCTCACAACATTCTTAGATTTCTCTTTCTTTCTTTCTTTCTTTTTCTTTCTTTCTTTCTTTCTTTCTTTCTTTCTTTCTTTCTTTCTTTCTCCTTCCTTCCTTCCTTCCTTCCTTCCTTCCTTCCTTCCTTTCTTTCTTTCTTTCTTTCTCTCTTCCTTTCTTTCTTCAAATGTTAAAAAAGCGTAGAAATGCATCTTAGTTCCGAGCTGCAAAGAAACAGTGGGTTGGAACCGATACAGGCAACAGGTGTGTGACTCCTGCTCTGACTCTGGACAGGTTGCTTCTAATTAGACATTTCTTTGATCACGGCTCTCATTTAGTATGTTTCGGTTTTATAAGGTGGTGGTTAGGAGGGTGCCCAGGGCATACTCCAGCGTGGTGCGCCCTCTCCTCCCTTTGCCGTTGTTGACTGGCAGCGTGTATTTTTGCAGTCTCCTGCTATGGTTGCTCTTTGCCTTAGGAAGGACTACATCCTGACAAACCCTTGGTGAAGTTCCCTACCAAACATTGAGCTGCAGTTGGGCAGACTCGTCCAGTACAAAGGCTACATAAAATGTTTGGAGTAGTGAAAGCAGAACAGAACGGTGAATTGGACACTGCACTGAAATTGTAAACATTAGAAACGGAGCTGTGAATCGTTGGGAATGTTTCTGTCTTCTCCATGAGAGTTTAAGGATGGTGAGACGGTGAAAGAGCGGCACGTGGTACCTGGTGAGGTGTCAGGAAATGGTCCTCTTTCCCTTTTCTCTGTTCCCCTACGTTGTGCCTGGAATCTGCCCTCAGCAGTGCTGAGGCCTGCCTTCGATAGAGGTGAGGATGAAGCTTAACTTTGCTTTTCATACCTGGTTATTGACTCTTCTGTTTATAGTGCGTGGTGTCTAGAGAGAAGAAATGATACAGTAGCTTCTATTAGGGAAACCTCAGGCTAGAATTGAAGGACTCATCAAGCCTGTGCCCACCTCTCTATGGGGAGCCCAAAGGAAGACCCACGTAGCTCTGTTTTGGACCATTCATTTGGCTCATACTCTTATCTTGAGAAACACATGAGGGTACTGTGGAAAGTCCAGAGGAAGAATCTACGGTCATAATGTAACATCATAGCAGATACTTTTGATGTCTGTGGTGTGCTTTTTTTTTTTTGGTTTTGTTTTGTTTTTGGCTTTCTTATCTCCCTATCTTCTGTTTTCTCAAAGTTTTATTATCCAGAGAAGCTCCTCTCTCTTCTCTCATATGTGTGTATGTGCTGAACTCTTCATGCTTGTGTGGAGATCGGAGGAAGATGTTGAATATTGAGTAGTGATGCTGGATCACTCATTCCCTTGAGATGGTGTCTTGGGGTATGGTTTCTACTACTGCCAAGAAACATCATGACAAAAAAGCAAGTTGGGGAGGAAAGGGTTTATTTAGCTTACACTTTCGCATCGTAGTCTGTCACTGACGGAAGTTAGGCAGGAACTCAAACGGGGATGAAACCTGGAGGCAGGAGCTGATGCAGAGGCCATGGAGGGGTGTTGCTTCCTGGTGGGTTCCCCCTGGCCTGCTCAGCTTTTCTTCTTACAGAACCCAGAACCACCAGTCCAAGGATGGCCTCACCCACCATGGGCTGGGCCCTGCCTAATCATTTACTAATTAGGAAACCGACTCACAGCTGGGTCTCCTGGGGGCATCCACTCAACAGAGGTTTCTTCCTTTCAGATACCTCTAGCTTGTGTATCAAGTTGACATAAGACTAGCTACCAAACGGGGTTTCTCACTGCCTGGGAGGGAGGTTCGCCGGCCAGAAAGCCCCAGCCATGCTCCTGTTGTAGTCTCTCTTGCCCTCTGCTATCACACCTGGGTTTCTCCATGGAGGCAGAGAATCTGAACTCAGTCCTCAGAGTATTGCAGTGAGTGCTCTCACCTGCTGAGCCATCTCTCCAGCCCCAGTATTTTATTTTATCCTGGAGTATCTTATCAGAATCCTGTAGCATGTTATTTCTTCCATGTGCTTATCTTAGTACATTCCTTTCTGTGATAGTCTGTGAATGGTAAACTTTTGTTTCATCAAACTTTTGCTTTTATTTCCTTTTTTTTTTTCATTTGCTTTTTGAGGCAGGATCTCTCTGTGTGACAGTCCTGGCTTTCCTGGAACTCACTCTGTAGACCAGGTTGACCTCGAACTCACAGAGATCAGCCTGACTCCTCTTGAGTGCTGGGATTAAAGACACGTGCTGCCACCACCACCCAGCTAAACTCTTTAGTTTCTACCATTGTTGGGAGATAATATGTTGACAGCTTTTTTTTTTCTTCTTCTTTCAGGCTTTGGTGACTTGATCCACTCTTTTTTACTTCATCACATTTGATAAAAACGTGCTGAGAGGCGACTGCTCTGTTTTAGATTTTTTCTTTTGTTGTTTTCTTTTGTTTTTTTTTTCCCCTCTTGTTCTCTTTTTCTCTGGCTTTGATGTTTTGTATTTTTACATGCTATACATAGTATATGTGATTATTTTCTTGAAAAAAAAATCACCGTGGAACACATTACAAGTCCTGTCTTGGTAGACTCATGCCTTCCCTTATTTTTCTAATTTCCCAGCTCCTATTTCTTCACCATCTCATCTCCAATCTGTCTATAGATCTCTGTTTGAGTGTGTGTTGGATAGCCTTATTTCTTTTCTCTGGCCATTTTATATTTCCTCATCTTTTTTGCATTATATCCTGGGTGTTTCCTTCAAATGTGTATTTGAGCTCACTAATTCTTTATTCATGTTTTCTCTGCTGGCTATCTTTCTACCTATTATCTGTCTATCTTTTGTCTATACATGTACAAGTATATGTATTATTTAATGTATACATATGGTTTAGATACAATTTCTTTTTTAAAGATTTTATTTGTGTGTCTACACATGTGTGCTTGCCTATGTAAGTGTTTGACACATGTGTGCATGTACCCACACAGGTCAGAAGTTCAGATCTGCCAGAGTTGGAGTTACAGCTGATTGCAAGTCACTGGGAACCAAACTTGTGTCCATTCTCTGAAAAAAAAAAAAAAAAAAAAGTAAGTCTCTTAGCTACTGAATCATCTCTTCAGCCCTCTCTAATTTCATTTTTGTAAAATCTACTTGGCTATAGATTAAACCTGATCATATTTGAAACTTCTCTTCTGCTTTATTATTTTTAAATAATTGTTATAGCTTTAGCATTTCATTCCTATTTTTATTTATCTATTTTAATTATACTAAAATAGATAAAATAATAATTATTATAATTTTTATTATAATAATTTTATTATACATTATATTATATATTATATTAACTTTTTACCATAATAAAATATACACAGCATGACTTTGTTACCTTTTAGTTTAATTGCTATGACAAGACACCATGACCAAAGCAACTTGGAAAACAAAGCGTTAATGTGGGACTCATGGTTCCATAGGATTAGAGTCTGTGAGCCATCATGGTGGAGCAGGGCAGCAGGTAGCCAGGAGTGGTGCTGGAGCAGTAGCTGAGAGCTCACATCTAGTTCTACAAACAGGAGCAGATAGAGCTAACTGGAAATGGCATGGACTATTGAAACCTCAAAGCCTGCTCCCAGAGCCATATATCCTCTAGTAAGGCCACACCTCCTAATCCTTTCCAAACAGTTCCAGTGACTGGGCCCAAGTCTTCAAACATAGGTGTCTGTGGGGGCCATTCTCACTCAGACCACCACATAGTCTAAGACAGCATTTTAGCTGATCCTAAGTGTATAACTCATTGTGTTAAGTATATTTTCATCATACGTATTCATTTTATGTTCTAATATATGATAATTGTACCATTTGAAGACCTTGCTGGCTTAAATCATGGTAATTTCTTTTGACTCGTGGTTATGGTTATTGGTACTTAGGGGTTTAGTAAGGTGTGTGTGTGTTTTCACATGTGTGTGTGCATGTGATGGTCCAAGGTCTGTGTCAGTGTCTTCCTTGGTCACTTTCCATCTTATCTATTGAGGCAAGGTCTATCGGTTGAATGCAGACTGAACGCAGAGTCTTGTTAACCACTTGCTCTAGGATCTGCTGATTTCCATACTCAGGTATTACAAGTGAGTTTTCATGCCCATCCAGTTTTTATGTGGACCCTTCGACACATACTCCTGTCCATTTACCTGCTGAGCCGTTTTCCCAAGTGTGCGTCTTTTTATATTTAATGGAACCCAAATGTGTGGGAATCATGGGTAGTGAAAGCTTTGTTTTAGAGAGTATTTGCATGGCCTCCTGTATGACATTTTTTTTTTTTTTCTGTTCGGGGTGTTTAACTAAGAGTATATGAAAATTAAAAGCAGACCTATGATCGCCACTTCCCAGGAGGACATTACCGTTATTTTTGTTGTTACTGTTGTTGTTATTATTATTAACAATGTTTCCTTACCCAAAGCTACAGCCGGATGGTTTAGCCAGCAGGTTGTTTTCTATAGTCTATCTTTTCTGTGGAGAGTGAATTTGTTACTTTTGTGTCACTGACCAAATCACATGACATGGACATCTTAAGGAAGAAAGGCTTATTTGTGGTTTAAGGGCTTTTTATTCTTTCCTGGTAGGGAATGTAGAGCTCATGGCAGTGGAGAGGAGGATGGTGGCTGTTCACGTGGTGCCAGGTTGAGATAGCAGAGGTAGCTGGCTAGAACTAGGGACCAGGGTGTATGTGTTCTTCCAAGTCTCACCTCCAGAGATCCATTAGGTGGGCCTCTAGATTTGCGGTCTGCTAAAACAGAGTCTCTGGTTGGAGAATGGCCATCTCAAATCCGGTCCCAAGGGGCTCATTTCAGATTCCAACCACGACAGAGGGCCTGTTTCAAGGTTTAAGTTTTATGTTAATCTTAGGTTCATCCTTTTCTCTGTGCAAGCTCCAAAGACCACATTTCTTTGAACCATGAAAAATGTTCTTAAGGGTCAGATAGTATATATTTTCAGCCTGTGAGCCATATGGTGGCGGTTGCACCTGCAGAACCCCATTGTTGTCACACAAAAGCAGCTACAGACCATATGTAACTGAAAGGGTGTGGCTGTATGCCAATAAAACTTTATTTACAGAAGCAGGTGGTTGGCCTACACTTTGTTTTGCTAGCCTTGCTCTAGAATTCTGGCTTTAGCATTGATTTCCTGAGTAGCCTCACCTCCTGATTTTAAAAAAAGAAAAAAAAAATGTTAATTCATTTAACTTTGTCATTAATCCAGCATTGCAGTGTTTTGTATCAGAGGGATTTTAAAAATATCTAGGTTTAGATAGAACCAGTAGCAAAATTTAACAATTTCTTTTTTTCTTCCCCCTTCAGTTTACACATTCACTCAGTTAAACCAGACCTAATGTTAGCTAAAAGACAGCCATGTGTTTTCACTTAGGCATCTCCTAAGTCCTTATACTCCATGCCACCAGCTGAAAGCTTCTTTCCCTTCTGAGAACATGTTATCCTACAGTGGCTTTTGAAGAGAGATACTCAGATTCTGACTTCTTTTCTCTTGGGTGGTGTATAGACGGTTTTGGATTCTAGTGGTTGACTAATGATTTTTTGGCTTTACAACGGAAGTGAAAGTGTGCCATAAATCAGTCTACTTTTCACTTTCAGCACAGTATTCAATAAATCATCTGAGATGTCCAACACCTTGTTATAAATAGGATTTGTTAGATGATTTTGACCACCTGTAGATGAACACAGGTGTCCCGAGCACATTTAAGGCAGGCTGGGTTAAGCTATGATGTTTGGTAGGTCAGGTGTATCAAATGCGTTTTGCCTAGTGATAATAGTCTCAACTTGTGAGTGATGGGGCTATTGGTCTGTAACTTCATAAATCAACCTTCTGTGGAGGAGACCGAGGCAATGTGTGGAAATATGGCCTCCCGCCTTCTGTGAGCTCTTCTGGCCATGCTTATTGAACTTCTGTGTGCCTCTCAAGAGTCACTGGTAGAGAAGACAAAGTGCTCTCTTGGATGTGGCATTGTTATAGGACAATACAAACAAAACAACAGTGGGGGAAAAATCTGTACCTTCATTAAAACAGGACCATATCAAGAAACAAGAGAATTGTACTGAAAATTACTGGTTATTTTAAGGTGACTATTTCAAAGTGGGAAGCTACCATTTTAGGCTCAGTGAGGGGGAGTTCTGCTACCTGATGGGAATGGATCTTAGGGAAAGGCATGTGAAGATCTGAGGCAGGGAAGGGAAAGAGTTCTGGTGTCTTTCAGGTGTCAGAAAGAACACAGCTGACTACAGCTGACATACAGTGGTAGGGAAATGAGAGCGAAAAGGACTGAACAGAAAAAGGCCTCAGGAATCTGAGAAGCCGAAAGGCTGGTCCGGAGGACAGAGTAAAGCAGCCTGGAATGTGAGCGGTATAACAGGTTTGGAAAGCAATGGATCCCAGTTGGAGCAGGGGCCGCCAAGAGACTGACTAATAAAGAAAGTCTAGAGTAAGACAGGGCTTCAATGGTGAACACAGAGCCTGCATAGACTGTGTAGGTCCTCTGCATGTATGCTATGATTGCTGGCTTGGTATTTGGGGGGAGGCACTCCTGACAACGGGCATGTTTCTGACTCTTCTGCCTGCTCTTGGGACCCTTTTCCTCCTACTGGGTTGCCTCATGCAGCCTTGATGTGAAGGCTTGTGACTGTTCTTACTGTAACTTGTGCCATGTTTGGTCGATGTCCCTGAGAGGCCTGCTCTTTTTCTGGTGGGGAGGGGAGGTGGAGGGAGCTGTGGTTGGGATGTATTGTATGAGAGAAGAATAAGAATTTTTTTAAAAAAGAAAGGGACTTCAGGGCACACATTATGTTATGGAGGACCTGGGCAGTTTTCTTAAAAGGAATGAATTTCTTAAATTGGATGGCTCAGTTAGTACAGGGCTTGCCTCACAAATGGGGACCTATGTTCTATCCCCAGCACCCACGTAAAAAGTGAGAGGTTCTCACAAATGAGCAAACAAATCCCCACCGTGGACATCCCCCGAGAACACCAGGGGTTGACCTGTGGCCTCCGCATGCATGAACACACAAGTACATGCATGGGTGCCCTCACACATATAAACATCCACACCCCTAAGCCTCCACCTATACATAAGAAAATGGAAAGGAAGAAACTGGGGGGGAAAGTCACAAGAAATTCATAGTTTAAATATGATGCAAGTTAAAATTCGGCTTGGTTAAGAGCAGATGGCATGATTTTCTGAGAGAATGCTTTTGAATTTGATGCATGGTGCAGAACCCTCGTGGCCACACAACTAGTGGCAAGCACACTGTTCTTTTTTTTATTTTTTATTTTTTTGTTTTACTACAAAAGTTTATTACAATGTACAATAGGCTCCAGGATAACACTTCATTCTAGCTGTAGGTGGCAAAGATGTTATGGCAGGGAATACAGATGTTCAACAGGCTCCAGGATAACACTTCATTCTAGCTGTAGGTGGCAGAGATGTTATGGCAGGGGATCCAGATGTTTAAATAGGAATGGAAGAGGGTCACCATCATCACCTCAGATACAAGGACTAGCTTACTTTTTGCCAGATTTCTTAATTCCACCTGTGGCCAGGGGCCCCTTCCCCGCGGCCTTGGCTTTCAGCTCCTCGAGTTTCTTCTGCTCCTCTTTCTGTTTCTGCTTGAAAGCCTTGTCCTCCTCATCCATCTCCTTGGCCTGCTTCTTGGGCTGTTTCAGGGGCTTCTTTTTGCCACCTTCGAGGCCGGACATGGCGCCGACAGCCCCTTCACCGAGGCACACTGTTCTATTGAATCATTGTAATCCCCCCGTCTCTCTCTCTCCCTTTGTTTGTATTGTGAGACAGGGTTTCTCTGCATACATAGCCTTGGCTGTTCTGAACTTGCTTTGTAGACCGAGCTGGTCTCAAACTCAGAGGTCTCCCTACCTCTGCCTCCCCGAGTGCTGGGATTACTGGCGCAGCCTGGCTCTTTGTTTTCTCTTTTAACACATTTAATTAAGCCAGGCTTGTGCCTGAAACCCTGGCACTCATGAGGCTGAGGCAGGAGGATTGCCGTATTTTAGAAATCTGGACTACCAGGTAAGACCGTGTTCTCCCACCCTCCAAACTACAGATTGCTCTTTGGATGTAGGTATGTGCTTTGAAGTGAGCACTGTGATGAAGCTGATGTATACGTCTATTGGCTTTGTTACCATCCTGTGCGCGCGCTTGTGCATTACACAGAGGCTCCTCCATGAGAGCAGCCCCACTCCTTCTGCAGTGCTCATCCTTCTGCTTTTTATTGGTAGTGCTTCCTCTCCTTCCCTCCTTAGCACTGTGACTACAGATGTGCTCCCCATGGGTGGTGGTGATCATCCTTGTGCTATCTACGCAGCAACAATGCCTACTCTTTTTTTTTTTTTTTTCTTTTTAATAGTACTGGAGTGTCAGGGCAGAACCTCAAGCAAGCTGGACAGGTCCTCGACCACTGAGTTGTGCTCCTGGCCAAGGGGGAACCCATGCAAACCGTAGCAAGCAAATGACGATGAAGAAAGTTCAGATTCTTTCGGGAGGGTTTGCAAAGCCTCACAGACATCCAAACATGCTTGCTGCAAAGCATTGTGAGGCACAGATGAAGTCTTGAGTTAATGTGGATTATTGACACGAGCACAGCCACCACAAATTTCTCAAGGCCTCAGACCCATGGGGATGGCAAGGCCGTCCCCAGGTCAGGTTCAGAAGAATGACATGGCCTTCCTCTTGTCTGGTGTTGACATTGTTAGCAGAAAGTGTCAGCCACAGCTTCCTCCTCAGGGGTGACTGCAATCCGAGACTGCCTTTCTACAGAGCCCTCCTACGCAGAGCCGCTAACTAATCGCCTCCTGGACTTTCATGATCTCAGCTCTATGTAATAAATTTGGGTTTCCAGGCTGCTACTGGTGCACATGAGGGCACATGGCCCACACAACCTCAGCTTCCCGTATGTGTGTCATTTCCACATTTCCTGTCACACCAGTCATGTCAGTCCTAAAGCCATGTGGGTCATGGCAACACATGTTGCTCCTTCTTGCCGTCTTCTGGTCTCCCCGCTCTGCCTCTCTGTCTCCACAGCCACCTAGGTGGCCAGGAAGGCAGGATACAGATCTCCCAGTGGCCCTGAGGTGCTGTGTGCTTTGGCATCATTTAACTGGGACTGGGATAGAGTGATTGCAGCATCCAGGCTGGGGGTCCTCTCCCGTGGTTCCAGTCCTCTTGGGGAAGTGATTTCACTTCCAAGAGGCTGGCCTGTAAGAAGGGGTCATGGAGAACTTTCCTTACAGGGTTGCTGGAGACGTATGGGGCAGCACAGAGCCTCCGGCGCTGTGGCCCTACCTTTTGCCTTCGGTTTAAGGGCATCATCAAGGACGTCCTTCCCATGCTTTCTCCCTTTGAGCTGCCCCTCATCCCCTTCGTGGTATACACTACTGCCTCTGTCATCCTTGCTTGTCGTCATCTAGTGTGTGAGCTCTGCCAGCATGGATGGGAAATCAGTGTTTTCCATGATATTCGCAGTGCTCCCCCAGAGCTCAGTAGTGGGGGTTCTCAGGAAAAAAAAAAAAGAAAAAAAAGAAAAGAAAAGGAAGGGAAGATGAGGCGTGAGGCAGAAGCAGAATGTAGCTGATCTGCCTCGACCTTGGGAAGAATGTTCTGAGTTATGAGAAACTGATCCCTCCCCAGGAGTGCATTCTGTAGTTTCACAGACATTTGATTAGGGTAGACTTTTGCTGATTATTAAAAATATTTGTTTTCCTGTCACATTTCTACCTTCAAGAACAGCAGGGCCCTTTCCTGCGTTTCTGACCAGTAGGACTACTGCTGTCAGCTGAAGGCAGCGAACTGTGAGGCTGTCTTCTCTTCTCAGTGCGGTGCTGTGTGGGCTTGGAGCGGTCTTCTCTTAAGCGGGGCTGTTTGTTTACCCAGCATCCATGCAAACATGCGCAGAGCAGTCAGCCCTCCTCCTGTGAGGAGCTGCTTCCAGCTGAGCTGGCTGATAGCGGGTTTAGTGTGAGGCCAGGCAGTGATTTGGCTCCTCTTAGAGCGTGGACAGGCTTCTGGAGTCCCAGGGCTCCCACTGCTCACAGCCAGAGGCAGAGCCCAGCTGTCTCCAACTCTCCCGGGACCTCACTGTGTTTACTGAATGGTCATATGGTAACCCTCTTCCAACTCTCCAACAGGCTGCACAGTTACCTCATCCTCACTCTGATGACCTCACCTAGCTAAAATGTAGCAAGTATGAACCAGGAACACAGCCAGCTAGAATCTCACGGGAGCCCAGGAGAAGCTGGGCGGGCTTCTCGTTGGGCTCAGGGAATCAGAGAGCTGTCCAGCTTGTAATCGTTCCTGGCCTGGAGCGGCTCCCGCCAAATGGTGTTTTCTGTGGAGTGGAGCTGGGAGGTGCCAGTGTGGACACATGTGTGTGCCCACACATGGAAGCTGCTTATCTCAGGTGATGTGAGTGGATTCTCATCCCTAAGAAGGGCCACTGACTACAAGCTAGTAAATAAAGCCTGACCCCATATCCTTAGTCACCCCCAAGATGCTAACACACAAAATAGGATGGCAAACACACTTTTCAGGGAGGTGAAAGACATGTGGTCTTACAACTTGGAGGTAGAAGCATGGCTAGATAGTCTTTTACTTTTTACCGCTCCTTTTGAATTATATTTGCTCTCCCCTTCCGAAAATATTGCATGTGATGATTGGGAATATAAAATGAATTACCTTTGCTATAGGCTGCTGGGTTTATTAGCCCCTTTCAATCTCTTCACAATGTAAAGGACAGTGTGACCTACAGTTGGCTCCTCCTTCCAACAAGCTCCTGTTCTCTGTGTGTGTGTGTGTATGTGTGTGTGTATGAACATCCCTGTTATTTGTGCATGTAATGGCTTAACTCTTTGAGTTACCCAGAGCTCTGTATTTTGTTTTTCATGGTTTCTATTGAAATAGCATTTAATTTTTTTTTTTTTTTTATTTTCTAGGGCTGGAGACTTGGCTCAGTAGCAGAGCTTATTTATTTATTTATTTATTTATTTATTTGGCTACCTTGCTCAAGGTCTTGGCTTCTATTTCTAGTGTGGTGACGAAAAGTGAGCAAATCCATAAAGTAATTGAACTTTATCGACACATAATTAGCCATTAAGCGTTGTGTCCATCTGCAGCATACAGTACAATATCGGGTCCTCCCCCACCCCCTCTTTTCGTGCTTATGATTGAACCCAGGGCTTCAAGAGTACTGGCCAAGCACTCTTGGCCACGTACTTCAGCCGCATTCCCAGCTGAAGGTTTGCCCACGTTTTACCTCTTCAGGCAGGTGATTTGTGTTACCCATGCTATGTACATTTCAAAAAGCAAACACGGGAGAAAACAAGGCCGGGAAGTAAAAAAAAGAAAGAGACAACACCAAAGTTAAACAGCCCCAGAAGTCAACCGTGTATTTGGATAAGCTCTTTATAGCAAAGGGACTCCCGAGGGTGGAGGGGGACGGGCCATTTTCAAGAGCAAATGTTAATAAACTCAACGCTCATCCCGTGAGTAGTAGAGATCAATTAGCAACACAGAATCCTTCACTCCCAGTTATAGGGGATCTGTTTGAGAGTCTGGAGGGCTTGGGGGGCAAAGACTTGGCTCTAACGAGCAAAAGAGCAAGGGTCATTATTTGCCGTGGACTCCCGGGCATGCACTTGACACATTCTTTCTTGTCAGCAAGCCCGGAGCAACAGTGGAGAATATCCAAACATTTCTCCAAAATCTGGGCTCCAGGCACGTCTTTCCCAAAGGCAGACCAATGCCCTTGTGAGCAAATTGCCTCCCAGCCTGTTCAGAGCTACCTCTGCTTCTGGCTAATGGTTTCTCGGAGCAAGGTAAGTAAGCGCTGTGGAGAACTGGGGGCTGTATATTTAAACAATTACGAGCCTGTGTGCCTCAGCCTCCTGCTGCACTGTCCCAGCAAGATGGTGTAATATGTGTGCTTTACATATCAATAGCAGAGGAGGCTGTTTCCAGATGGCGGTACCTAGTTCAAAGCCACCTTTTTATGCAGAAGGAAGACTGTGTGACCTCCCTCCCAAGTAAATGTGTTTTGTAAGTCCTGGGAATGAATGCTTTTAAAAAAAAAAAAAAAAGGTCCTGGGCTATATTTTATGTCCAGTCCAACGTGTGCTGTATGCACAGCTGTTCCGAGCTGGCATGTGGCAGCATATTAAAGGGAAGATTACCATTTCCAATTTTTCCCCTTCTGAAAGCTTGATATGCATATATGAAACTTGTGGGAAAAAAATAGGCATAATGAGACAGGGAAGCCAGGTCTCAAGGCACTAGCCAGAACACATCTGGAGTTTCAGCGCTCTACAGATAGTTACTTATTCCCAGGAGCCGCCACCGGAGTGGGAATGGTAGCCTGGTATCCATGGTGAACACCCTATCTCGCTGTGCCAGGTGTGCGTGTGTGTTAGTTCTTGAAAAGGCTGTCCTCTGTGGGGGTGGGGAGGAGAGAGGACAGGAGAGGAGAGGAAGGGAGGAAAACAGAAGGGTGGTAATTAGGGACCACCTTGTCCAGTGGAGCCTGCGCAAGGCGTCTGGAAAAGGCTGGGCATTGAAGGGCCAGGGCGGTCAGATGATGCACGAAAGCCTTCCTGCCTCCTGCCAAATCCACACTTGTTTCTATGGGTACAAGGCCAGCCGAGAGAAACCCTGGGGTCAGAGAAGATGCACAAAGAGCAACGCCAAGCAGGATGGGGCCTGCCGCTTGGCTCTTGTGTACTGAGAAGCTGGAAATGTTTTAAACCTCACAGACCTTTATTTAGAAGAAGAAGGCTTCAAGGGACAGTTAATTTTTTTTTCAATTTTCTTTTTTTTACATTCATTTAAGTTGTTTTTATTTGGTTGTTTGTTTATTTTGACAGTCTTACAGTGTAGCCCAGGCTAGACTTGAACTCTCCATCTTACTTGCGTCAGTGTCCTGCCTCAACCTCCTGAGTGCTGGGATTACAGGTGTGTGCCTCCACCCCCAGCTTAAGAGACGTTGGTTGTATGGTGGGTATGACTGATTGGCTGCTTTTTATATTCCACTTAACAGAGAGCAAGAAGGAGCAGTTGGGGTGTGTATATGGACCTGCCTTGATCCATAGATTTTGATTAAATAAAAAATGCTGCAAGACTGTGAGCCTCCAGATGCTTCATGTAAAACAATGCCCCACAGGGAGGAGAAGTGTGGGGTCCAATGGAGGCCACCCTTGGAAGGGCCATAAACAGCAGCTGCTTCTATTGTGTGTGCCAAGAGCTGCCTGTTAGGAGAGAACTCCCAACTCCTTGTTTCTTTCTCTCCAACCAGATGTGACCAAGCAGGAGTTTGTCAATTCAGGGGTGGAGGGGCGGACCCCAGATGGTGGGAACCAGGAAGTGGAGAGGCACAGGGAGCTTGGGGAAGGAGCTTGCTCTTCTCTTTAGCTTCCTGTCTCTGCAGGGCATCTGTATTGCCTGTGCTCGGATCTCTCCAGATGAGGGAAAGGGGGGGAGAGGGTGCCTGATGTGTGATCTCCGAGCTCAAACATGGACTGAGAAAGGGAACAGGGCTGTTCCCCGGATATAGAAGTGGTGATGGAAAAACAATTGACAGGGCCCTGCAGTTCCCCCAGGTGGAGGGCAGGAGAGAGATAAACAAAAGAGCCCCACGTTGCTGGGACCAAGCAGGACCCAGATGATGCAACAGGAGGATGTGGGCTGGAAAAGACAGAGAGGCTTCACCAGCTAGCAGCGCCTGGCTAAGGCTTCATCCATTCCCTGTTGGCAGGGCATAGACGGCAACCTCAGGGCCACATGGCCTCTAGTTAATTAAGCAAGTGTGTTTACTTGTTTGTCATTTAAGCAACTGTGCCTTCAGACACTCTTAATCTGTCTTCTCTCAAGGTAGAGGACCTTGGAGGCATAAAGGAAAAAGGCCTTCTAAACATGTTACCCTGTGCTAGGACAGCCGAGGACCAACTCCGCGGAAGAGGTGGCAAAGCTGCCTCTCTCACAGAGACAACTTCTGTCTTTAGTGCAGCAGACAGGCACAAGGGCCCATCAGTGACAGCCTATGATGTTTTTTTTTTTTTTTTTCTTGTTTGTCTTGTGGAGGTAACCTTCTGAGGTGCCCAAGAAGGCTTCCACACCTGTTTCTGTCACAACACTTTCCCAATTATACAGCAGGGAAAGCCCTCCATAGCTGGTAGAAGTAGCTGACTGGGAATAATTCACAAGAATATTATAGCCAGACTATAGACGTGTACAGGGTCATGCGGATCCCAATAGATATCAGAAAAACTCCTGCACAAACATATGAAGATGTTCCCAGTGGCATTATTTTGGGTCTCAGAGAGTTGAAAGGTATGTGTGTATGGGGGTTATTTGGGGAACAGATAAAATGTGGTGAACATGATGCTATTTTTTTTTTAATTTTATGAGACAGGGTTTCTCTGTGTAGCCTTGGCTTTGCAGACCAGGGTGGCCTCAAACTCACAGAGATCCGCCTGCCTCTGCCCGTGTGCTGGGATTACAGGCGTGTGCCACCGCACCACGCCAAGTTCATGATGCTGATGTTAATTTTGTTGGTATGAGGCTGGGGAAGTAGATCAGAAGTAGAGGCTTCACTCATCGTGCAGGAGATTCATAGGTTCTTTCCCCAGCATCAACAAAACAGAGAGGGCAATTTGGATAAACAACATCCCGAGAAAAAAGATGTATTCAGCTCACAGTGTAAGAGGCTTTGTCTATTGTAGCAGGAGGGGAAGCAGGGCAGCTCCTGCCACGGTGGCCAGGAAGGAAAAAAATGGACTAAAGCATGGGGCCAGAGCAAAACACAGCCTACAAGGACATCTCCAGTGGCCTCCTTTCTCAAACTAGCCCTACCCCCTGGCACTTTGCGATGCCTCTCAATAAAGCCAATTTCCTATGACTCTATCATGCAATCAGTTCATCAGTCAGGCCAGAGTCCTGACAATCTGATCACTCTCCCAAATCTCACTGATAGATTAAATAAAATGAAATGAGCTAATGGTGAGACAAAGCTATATTATATAAATGCAGGTTTATTGGAGGGGGAGTGAGAGGGAGAGTGCTCAGTGGGTGGGGGGGAAGGAAGATGAGGGTAAAGAGAGAGTAGGAAGAGGAAAAGGGGGGAGGGGAAGGGAGGGCCTGCTGGAGAGAAGTTCCACCCCTAGGTGGAAGGCAGAGTATGTCAGCCATGCCCTGCAGCAGGTAGGGAGCTGACACCCATCAGCTGGTAAACAAGCCCCAACTACATGGGCCTTCAGGGGACATTTCATGTTCATAACAAATGCCATGCGACAACTGATGAAGCAAAGAAAGCTGTTGGTTGAAGATGCAAGAAATGTAACAAAACCTCTAATGTGCTGTATTGGTCCTGTGTGGTAACACATATCCGAGATAAAATATTTTTGAGAAGAGAAGTGATTGGGTGTGAGGGAACTCATCTGCCATCCCAACCCATCCAAATTAGTGCCTAGCGAGCCCCTGCAATCCTGCTGGCTATTGCCTCCTCGTATCACTGGGGTTACAGGCACAGGATGTAATCATGACCAGCTTTACATGGGTTCTGAGGATCTGAATTAAGGGCTTCGTGCTTGTGAAACTGTGTTTCCTACAAGACTGAGGCAGGAGAATTGGGAGTTCAAGCTGAACTACAGACCGAGACCCTGTCACACACAGATATGTTCCTCCTCCTCCTCTTTCTTCAACTCTTCATCAAATGCTCTTTAGATGTATGTGTGATATGAGCCATGCATGATGGGGTACATGGTGCCATTTTGTTCTTATCATGCAGTGTTGAGTTATATGTGAAAAGCACCATCCATTGCAAACATCCTACAATTTAAGGCTCTAAGTACAAGATGGACCACTCAAACTGTATGAGGTTTATTGTGTGGTCCACTGTCCAGGGGCCTGAGGAGGAGGCTGTGTGTGTCCTGCTCTGTTATTCTCCACCTTATTCCTTTTGCACAACAGGGCTTATGACTGAACCTGGGTTCAGGTGGGTGGCTAGTGAGCCCCAGTGATCCTCTTGGGCATTGCCTGCTCATAGCACTGGGGTTACAGGCACATGGAGTCACCATCAGCTTTTTACACGGGATGTGAGGATCTAAATTACAGTCTTCGTGCTTGCGCAGCAAACTCTTATTACCTACTCCTCAGCTTTTAGATATAAAAATAATGGTAACAAACAAAGAGATTGGTGTGAGTAGGAGCCAACAGGAAGCATTGCATGGTGAAGGCCTTTTGGGGTTGGCAGAGGGGACGAGCATGGGATTGTGGGTGCTGGTGCTGGTTGAGACAGGCGATACAGAAGGTCTGTGTCTGGAGTGTGGGAAGGGGCTGTAGAGCCTACCCCCACTGTGATCTGGGGGCGCTTGGCCTCCAAGACCCCGAAAGAGGCCATTTCTACAACCATTCAGGCCTCCCTTCCTCAGGGCGCAGCAGGTGGGACTTGAGAATGGGTTTGGCGTTGGACAAGATGATGCATCTGTTGTCACCAGCATCCTTTTACGTGACGGCCCCCCAGTCTTGGGGCTACCTCCCAGCCCTGTCTCATTGCTCCCTCAGAAGGAAGGAGGAGGTTTTACTGTGAGAATCATTTATTAGCAGTGCTACAATAAAACCTTTCCCCTTCTGTAGCAGATCTTCCAGTGACCCTGTTAAAAATCATCTCAAGTCAAAATCATATATGGACAAACAAATTTACGGAGTTAACCAAATCAACACCATGAAGTTTGTTAAGAACATAGGAGGCCTGCCTGAGTCCTCTTCCCTCCATCTTGCCCTACTTAGAAGCAACCACTCAGGGCTATGTGTCAATATTCTTCTTGTATTTGCTTCTGTATTTCTGGGTAGTTTTTGTTTGTTTCAAGTGACTGTATCAGTTCTCTCCATGTTTTGACCCACCACACACACAGAAACAGCGTAGGAGAGGAAAGACATGTTTTGTCCTGTGGTTCTGAGGGACATCAGTCTTTCATGGCAAGGAAGTCGTGACAAGGAAAGCATGCCATGGGAGGCATGGCAGCCTATGCTGGAGGTTCATGCACTTTGGCGTCTTAGGCAAAAGAGAGTCCCAGGTGGCCGTCATCTTTAAGGGTTGCCACAGTGAGTAGGTTCTGCCAGCTGGGTCACAGGTCACAGTGGTTTCACCGATTCCCCAAAGAGAGGCACCCCCTGGGGGCCAACTGTGAGGGACATTTCAGATTCCAATCATAAAGAAACTATCCATGGACAAAGGGCACAGGACTTCTCTTTTGCTTCTTGAGGTAACGTTTCCTCTCCACCATCTTCCCCAGGGTAGTTTCTATCACATTTCGCTTAGTTCAGTATTAGAATATTTTATTTGAAACCACGTCGTTCAGGGATTATGATCGTTTTTCTGATTTTTGTTTTGTTTTGTGTCCCCGAGACCCACAGGGACAGCCAGCAGCCACTTGGTCTCTTAGGCACTCGAGGTATGAATGTGGTGGCTGTCGATTTGCTTCTTAACGTTGTTTAACTTCAATTCTTTTACAACTAAATTTGAATCATTGACAGATTTTAAGGCTGTTTGGAATACCTTTGTTATGTAAATTATCTTCAGTTTGCCAGGGTAATGAAAGTTCTGTACAGCAGAAATCAAGTTTTTCTGAGAAATCTGGGTGGGTGAATTGAGATGGCCGGTAAATGGGTGTGCACCCTGACGCTCAAGTATTCCATTTGAAAGAAGACTATACTGTATTTCCTGACACGTTTATACCAATATTGTGTTGAAGTAATATTTTGGATAACAGTGAATTGAATACTGTTATAAAACTGAATTTGAGCTCAGTTTTTAAGATGACAGGGCCATTTAAAATTACACCTGGTGTGCATGCTATGTTTTTGCAGGAAACGTCTGTACTGAGCTGGGCTTGTTTTGTTTGGCCTTTTGGTTGCTATGCATTTATCGACCTTTGATTTCATGCCAGTGTTCTGGATCTCCTCTTGAGGTGGCATTCTATGTCCTCTGCCCTTGAGGGGCTCCCTCTGGCACTGCAGCTGTCACGCTGACGTCCCTCATGGCTGACATCTTGGAAATCCCTTTATTGCTCTACTGTGGCTAGAGCCTTTTTCCTGGCTCTGACTGTCTTCTTTCTTGTTAAACTCCTTTGTTTAGTAAAAGTGCCCTTTCCAGTGGTGACCTGAAAAAAGTTCGTGGGAGGCTAATTTTTTTTTTTTCAGCCTCATACGTCTGAGAGTTCTGCACACGTCCTGACACAGAAGTTTGGGTAGGTGAGTGCTGTATGGAAACAATTATTCAGAAATTGGAAGCCACAGCACCATTGTCTTAGAGCTCCTTTATGCCATTGAGAAATCCTGTCCCTCGACTTGGACCCTTTGTATGTGAACTCTCTCCGGCAATTGTCCTTTCTTGGTCTTCTGGTAGAGTCCTCCTTTTTCTCACAACTGTGGTAGCTTTCATGATGGTGTGACCTGCTGTGGGTCATGACTTCCAATTCTGGGAAATGTTCCTGACCTACTTGATTGGTGATTTCTTCTCCTTCTTCTTTTTTTTTTTTTTTTTTTTTCATCTTCTCTCTTGGGAAATCTTTACCTTTTGGATGAAATAGATAGTTATCGGTCTGCCCTGGTCCTCTAACTCTCTTATCTTTTTGATTTTCTACCTATGTTTTTTTACTCTCCTCTCTAAAACGTTTCTTCCAACTCTTCTGCTCACATTGTACTACTATACTTTTAATACCCCGAAACTCTCTTTTGTCCATCAGCTACTTTTGCTTTTTGATTGCATCCTGCTCTTGCCATGTGGGAATTGTGTTATCTATACCTTGTCCTCAAAAAATAATAGTGATTGTTTTAATTTTTTTTTCCTTCTATACACCCGCTCTCTATTTTAGATATTTTTTGCTCTTTAGAAAGGTAGTAAACCTCCGTTGCTTGGGCAGTTGACTGCCAAGGGTGGGGTCAAGCTTCCTGGCAGAGCAGCTTAGGGGAATTCCCCAGGACAGCTGCTCTAGGTGTTTTCTCCAGAGCTGGTCAGATTTTCCAGTAGAGACTCTGCCTGTCTCCTGCCCAGGGCTAGTAGCACCCTGGATGCCAGCATTCTGGGGCTGAATTAGAGAGAGGGCTTGGAATTTCAACACTCAGCATTCACTGCGCCCGCTTCCTTGAGGCCCTGCAGATGGCTGTCGGCTGTCCCTGCCAAACAATCTATTACTGCAACTGCAGAATGTCCTACAACTCCACAGGCCTGGGAAAATAATTTTATTTGCTTATGACTTTTCGAATCAGGCTTTTGTGAGTTTGGCTGAGTGGTGTGCGTGGTCACATGGTATCAACTGGTGCTGCAGGGACATAGAACCTGCTCTGTCCCTTTCATGCTGGCACTCCTTGGATTCTCTATCTCCGTCTCTCTCTGTGTGTCTCTGTCTGTCTCTCTCCATGCTGTCTCCTGAGAACCCCTTCATCTGGCCTGGCTTTCTCTCAGCCTGGGGATCTCAGTAGTTACACTTTGCCTCCTTGCCAACTCCCAATGGGCATGAAGCAGAAGCCTGAGCCCAACGAAGACAAGGTATTACTTAACATCCATCATACTGGTCAGAGAAACCACAGCTCCTCTCTCTCCTTGCCTCCCCAGACTCAAGTATGTGAAAAATGGACTCCTGTTCTTGATGAAAGGAGCGTCACTCGTCAACACTCATGTCAGGAGTGTCATCTCTGTAAAGTTCAATCTAGCTCACTGCACAGGTCAGAATACATTTTGTTACATTTATTTGTGTGTGTGCATGTACATGACATGATCTTATATAGAAGTTAGAGGATGTCTTGCACAAAGGAGCTGGTCCTTCCTTTCCACCATGACTTAGTTACTTTCCTATTGCTGTGAAGAGACACCAGACCACAGCAACTCTTATAAAGGAAAGCACATAGCTAGGCTGGCTTACAGGTTCAGAAGTTTCGTCCATTATTGTTACAGCAGGAAACATGGCGGCACACAGGCAGATGTGGTGCTGGAGAGATGCTGAGAGTTCTATAGCTGGATCTGCAGACAGCAGGAAGAGAGAGAGACACACACACACCAGGCCTGTCTTGAGCATCTAAAACCCCAAAGCCCACTCCCTAGTAATACACTTTCTTCAACAAGGCCACACATCCTAACAGTGCCTCTTCCTATGGGACTATGGGGGCCATTTCCATTCATTCCCATGTGGGTCCCAGGGATCCAATTCAGGTCATCAGTCATGGCAACAAGCAATTTTACTGCTGAGGCATCTTTCTGGTCTGATTCAATTCTTTTTTTCTTTCTTTCTTTCTTTCTTTTTTTTTTTGGAATACAGGTTTCATTTAATAGGAGTATTTATTGTTTCCCCTTCATGTTGAAAATCCAAAAGAATGTTTGTATTTTGCCAGCTCATTGACACACACATCTAATACCAGCTACTCGGGAAGCTAAGGCAAGGTGATTCTTTGAGCCTGTGATTTTCTTTCTTCAGGTACATGTGTATGTTGTGCATGTGTGTGCCTATATGTGGGTGCATTTGTGTATGCATATACATGTGCACAGGCGTGCAGAGGCCGGGGTTCCTGTTGGGTGTCCTTCTCAGTTGTTCTTCACTCTGTTCATGGAGCCAGCTTTTCTCACTGAGCCTGACACTTGCTGCTGATTGGCCAGCTTGCTTCAGGGATCTGTCCTGCCTCTGCCTTCTAGGCTCCAGGATTCCAGGCTGGCTGCGTTGTCCTCCCAGTTCTTGTGTAGGTGCTAGGGAGCCTCATGCTTACCCGCGGAGGCATCGCCTCAACACCTAAGTCCAGGAATTTTATGGTATCCTGGGTAACACCAGGCGATCCAGTATCTAAACAACACACACACACACACACACACACACACACACAAACACCACACACACACCCCCCCACAATACATATGCACACACCACACACACACAGACACACATTATACCCCCCAAAACACCCCCCACACCTCACAACATACACCCCCTACAACACACACAAACACCACAATACATACATACACACAAACACATCATGTACAATACTACACACACACTCCCCACAACACACACATACACACATACAAACACAAACACATCACATACAATAATATACACACTCTCCCCACAACACACACAAAACACCACACACATACCACACACAAAAAGACATACACACCCACAATACATACACACATACCACACACAGAGACACACATTATGCCCCCAAAACACTCCACACACCCCACAACATATACACCCCTACAATACACACACACACACACACACACACACACACACACACCGTACCACATAACAGCACAGACACACAGAAAATACCACATACACGTACTACACTCACACACATACACACACACACAATTTCAGTAAGTCATCAAAGCATATTCTCTTTTTCTGTGTACTAAATCTTTTAATATATGTCCTGCTCCCAATTTGTGCTCTCTTTTCTTCTGGAAGGAGATCTGGATTTATTCACTTAGAGGTTTGAGTGTCTTATCGGTGATTGTCATAGTTTCTGTTTTCCTCATGCCAAAGGGAAAACAATAAAACTCATGTTATAAAGGTTTGCTAACAGATTGGTTTAGGAGACATTAAGTTACACAAGCGGAATTTAGTAAAGGAGCACTAACCCCCAAGTACCCCAAAGATAAGTACTATGCTAAATAGGCCTATTATAGACAAGAGAGGTTTGATGCTAGGATGTAAATGTTTATTCACCAGGATTGACTGACCAGTCACAGGGCTCCTTTACCTGAAAGAACTTTACCCTGAAAGGCAGTTCAAGGAGATGGCACAGGGTTACAACCATCATTAGGTTCTGGTGTGCTATGGAGGCCCCTGTGCATATCAGAAAATGCATAATTTTGCTAAGTGGGCAGGATGTCTCTGGGTAACAACTATACAAAAAGCAAAAACACTGGTATACTTAAAATAATTCTAGCAATAGCTTTGCTGTATAAATCTCTTATTTATCCAAGTAGCAGAATTGCAGTCTCCTGTCTCTGTTTAAACTATTCAAAGTGTAACCTGAGGTTGGGACCTGAAAGAGATTGAAGGATGACAGTGTCGGTGGATTGTGTAAGCCTAAGGTGTTTGAATATACCTTAGTAAAATCTTCTGTTGAAGGCTGGCTCTTCCTTGATCATTAGCCCCAGCTGGACAAGCACCATTGAAGAGCTTTTCCTTAGCTGATCTTGAAGTGTGTGGAGTGATTATTCCTCACTGGGAAGGCACATTATTTCTAATACAGTACAAGGTTCTATAAAGGCATAACTTATGCCTACAAAACCAGTACCACATGAATGACATTCCAACTTGTGTTGCCCTCAGGAGGTGTGGTCTGGGCCCATTCTGTCATAGTTGTGGCAGATCTTTCAATTTTGGTGGCTGGTCTTGGGAAAACACTTTTTCTAGGTAGTTTTTTTGGGGGTGAGGGTGAGGGTAGGGGACAAAAATCTTATATAGGATAGGCTGAACCTTGCTCTCACTGACTCATAAGAGCTCACTTTCTTCCTGGTTCTGCTTTCTGAGTACTGGGATCACCAGCATGCAATCATGTCCAGTTGAGGCAGGGTTTTCATTTTAAGCAGAAATTTATTAAAGAAAGCAAAATAAACTAGGCACTCCAGAGAGAAATAGGAATGGGCTGTTTTGAGTGTCCTGGAGGAGCAAAGCATCCTTGGAATTGTTGATAAAAGAGCCTCAGTGGCAAATTAATTTGCATTTTTATAAGCTAGAACCTTTGGCAGGTGGGGCCTTGCCCTCAAAGCACTATTCCATTTGTCCCAGTCTTAATTAGTCTCTGCTAATCCCCTCAATAGTTACATATGCTTGTCAGAGCTTTAAACCCCCCCTTCCTTACTGACTGCACTGTACATACCTTTCTGCTTTTAATTCGTTGTAAACCTCAGTAAACAATGAGCCATAACCTTGTCACAGCCGCACTGTTGTGTTGTTTTGAAATTTTCTCTGCCAAACAACTTTGTCTATCACTTTTTAAGTCCATTCACTCTGGTTCTCGGGACAGGGATTCCCTGCTGGAACACGACATGAAGAAGAGCCTCTTGTCCAGGTCCCAACAGCATCTTCATTCACCTCTGAAACCTCAAGAGCCCAGGTTTACCGTATGCATTTCGGTTGGCATTCTGGGCTTTTGAATTCTATCCAGAATGACCCATTGAGCTCTGCTTACAGCAAGACCCCCCAGGCGCTCACAGCTTCAAAGCTTCCCAAAAACCACTTTGGAAGGCCCAAGATCCACATGGCCTACTCTCTCACAGCCATCCCACTCCTCAGTACCAGGCTTCTTATTAGTGTTTTCAGTGCCGTCACCAAATACTTGATGTAAAGCAACTGAAAGGGGCTTATGTTGGTTCACAGTTCAAAGGAATGGTATCCATCAAGGCAAAGATGGGTACTGGTGGGGCAGTGTGTTCCATGTTGCTGATCAGGGAGCAGTGAAAGGGGACTGTCAGTACTCAGTTGGTTTTCTCCTTTTTTTTTTTTTTTTTTTTTGACTTTTTGTTCAGTCCAGAAAGTAAGCCCATGGAATTCAGGGTCAGTTTTTCTTCTTCATTTATTATGTCTTTGGTGAAACCCTCACAGATGTCTCTTTAGGTGTGACTTGTAGGTGATTCTAAGTCCACACAATCTGACAATCAGCATTAACTGTCACACCTGCCCATCCTTCCACATATGACGTACAGTGTAAACTCAGGACTGGAATAAGTCCTGAAGCTTTTTTGTTTTGTTTTGTTTTGTTTTGTTTTTTTGTTTTTCTGAGACAGGGTTTCTCTGTAGGCTGCCCTGGACTTGCTTTGTAGACCAGGCTGGCCTTGAACTCATAAAAATCTGCCTGCCTCTGCCTCCCAAGTGCTGGGACTAAAGGCATGTACCACCACCACCTGGGTTGGACCTTTATTTTCTAAATAAAGTTAGTAGGTAGCTAGAAGGCATTGAGAATGGGTGTGTATTAGAGCTCTGTTGAGCCTCATTATGGGAAAACTATTTCTTCCTTGTCAAAAGAATAGAAATTTGCCTTTGGTACTAGGTGGAGACATGGCATTAAAAAAATCATTTTTATTGTACTTTACAAACATGGATGTTTTGTCTGCATGTGTGTCAGTGAACCACCGTGTGCCTGGTTCCTGTGAAGTCAAGGGGAGGGTGTCATATCCCCTAGAACTGGAGGTACAGTGGTTGTGGACTACCAGGTGGGTGCTGGGTCCTCTGCCAGAGCAGCCAGTACTCTCAACACTGAGCCATCTCCCCATCCCCAAAGATTAGAACATTGCGTACTTTGTCTTCTTCCTTAAGAGCTAATCTAGCTAGGCTGGTGACTCACCTAACCAAGAAACCACACGTGGGAAAGGCTGAGTCACCTAGAGCCACGTTAGGGAGAAGGGTAAAATAGCTGTTCAACCAGACAACATACTTCTCTTTCCCAGAAACCCTTCTTCTATGGAGCCTTTTATGGAGTCCCCATGATTTAGGCTGCACACTTTTCTGAGTCCTAACTTAGAAAAGCATACATTTTCCTTTTCTTTCTGTCTCTTTTTACTTCACACACTGGCCACAAACCTGAGTACCGTTCCCTGACACTTTGGACTTATTCTCTGAAGCTGCCCCTCTTTCCTCTACATAGCTGTTCTTTTCCTGAATCTGCTGGCCCTACTTAAATGCACAGACTTTTTCCTATTTCCCTCCTGGCAGCTGTCAAAGATTTGTATCTTGGTTGCCCTGTTAGTTTTCTCCCCAACTCTGGCAAAACTGGTTTCTAGGCTCCCTGCTAGCTTTATTTCTAAATTGTTTTATTAATGAGACTAAGGACCCCAAAGAGGGAAACTTCAGTCTCCCCATTGTCTTACTGTTGCTATTGCTGTAATGAAACACCATGACCAAAAGCAAGTTGGGGAAGAAAGGGTTTATTGCACTCACAGTTCCATATGATAGTTTATCATCAAAAGCAATGATGGCAGAAACTCAAGCCGGGCAGGAACCTGGAAGCAGGGGCTGATGCAGAGGCCATGGAAGGGTGCTGCTTACTGGCTTGCTCATCATGGCTTGCTCAGCCTATTTTCTTATAGAACCCAGGACCCCAGCCCAGGGTCAGCATGAACTAAAATGGGTGACCCCTTCCCCCCAATCAATCACTAGTTAAGAAAATGCCCTACAGTACAAATGGTTCTTGTGGAGGTATTTCTCAATTGAGGTTTCCTTCTTTCAAATAACTGTAGCTTGTGTCAAGTTGACATAAAACTAGCCAGCACAATTGACCCCCTGTAAAGTTGATAAACAAGTACATCATTGTTAAGCCATAACTTTTTCTTGTTCTTCCCCAATATGATATATTAGTATTCAACATTACAATGTAAATATTCCAATTTTATTTATTTGTTTAGGTTTTTCAAAACAGGATTCATCTGTGTAGGCTGTCCTGGACTATCTTTGTAGACCAGGCTGGCCTGAAACTCACAGCGATACATCTGCCTCTGCCTCCCTGAATGCTGGGAAACATTCTGAATTTTAGAAGTCTCATGGTCTTTAAAAACTCAAATATTTAAAAATTCAGTCTTCTGTGGGAGAGCACTGGCAAGAGAGCAGGTCCTGTACCTCACCTGGGCAACACAGTGGAGCTGGCCCTAGTGGTAAGCACAGGTAGGCCAGCCCCAAAGGGTGTGAGAACTGGAGAGCTGACCCAGCCCCTCACCAGCTGCAGCACCTGGGAGAGTGAACCCCATGCCTCCACTGGGCAGCACAGTGACATTGTCTCTGGAGGCACAGGTGCGGGAGAACGACCCTGAGGGCATTGACAGCAGGAGAGCTAACTGTGCCCCCGGCAGATGGTGGCAATGGGTGACCTGGCTGGAGAGTGCTGGAGAGCTCACGCTGGTGGATAAGGGAGAGCCATTGGGCTGACCAGCCCAGCTGGCACCCAGGCTCAGACCCAGGGCTTTCAGTTGCCCCACCTCAGAATCTACATCATCCGTGAACTGTTGGGGTGCGTGAAAGGGCTGGTCCTGCTGATCCAAAGCTGCAGGATCTCCACGACACAGGGCAACAACAGGGTAACTGGGAGGAGTCCTGGTGAGGGTCCAGTACTGAGGGTGTCACAGAAGCTAGAGACCTCGGACCAGAACAATGACTCATTGCAATGAACAATCGAGAGTGAAGATGTGTGGACGAAGGGTTATATTGTGGGACACACTGTGACCCTATAGCTTCCATGATGAGATGTTTTCTATGCTTTGTTTTGCTTTATTTATTTTGTATGCGTTTTTTTTATTTTGGGGGATGGTTGCAAGGGCAGAGGGTAGATATGGGGGAACAGGGAGATGGGTGCATCATGTGAAACTCACAGGAATCAATAAAAAGTAAAAATAAAATGAAAAGTAAAAGAAGTTTAAAAAAACTCTTAAAAGTTTTTAAAGTCTTTTAAAAACTCTAAATTTCTTAACTGTGGGCTTCTGTGCTCCTGTGGGTTCCTGTAAAATCAAAAGTAAATTAAATGCTTTTTTACTTCAAGAAAGAACCAGAACACAGTCACAATCTGAAAGAAGCAAAACCAAACCGAACTCTTTTCTTTCTTTCTTTCCTTTTTTTTTTTTTTTTTTTTTTTTTTTTTTTTTGAGACAGGGTTTCTCTGTGTAGCCTTGGCTGTCCTGGACTGGCTTTATAGCCCAGGCTGGCCTCGAACTCACAGAGATCCACCTGTCTCTGCTATACCGAGTGCTGGGATTACAGGCATGTGTCACCATGCCCAGCTTAAAACCAAACTCTTAACAGTGTGAAAACTTAACGTCCAGTGTCTGGGATTTGCTCATGATCTGGGCTCCTCAAAAAACCTTGGGTCATTTCTCTGACTCTGCTCTCTGTAGCACACACAGCTTGTCTTCCAACTCCCAGCTGGCTCCACTCCACTGCTGTTGCTATTCTTGGTGGCCACCCCATTGTACTAGAATCTTCAAAAATGCTGGGATTCCTTGCTGCAATTGGGCTGTGCTTCCACCAATAGCCTCTACTGGGCTCTTTTTGGCGTCTCCAGCCCTGACACACAATTCCAAGCCTTAGACGCTCTCCATGATCCATTCATGCCTTCAGAACCAGAAACACCTGGGTGACTGTTACATCACCAAGTTTGGCTGCCAGCACACCGTTACAGCCTTGGCCACCTCTAGAATACAGCTTCTGTGTGCTGACCCTGCAGAAAAACTTCCCAGATTTCACCCCAATGTCGCCAGTCTCTTCTTAATTATAGATGATTCTTTAGTCCCAGCTGATCAGCCTCCATTGTCTCAGCAGAGCTATAGTTTTACTTTAGTGGTTCTGGTCTCTTGATTCTTCAGCTCCAGCTGACCAGATGCCAAAGATTCATCACACAAAAGGTCCTATAGAGTCTTTCCTTCCCTCTGAAGCTTCACAATCCAGGCCTTCATTGTCTGCATTGCTCTCAAAAATCCTGCTTGCATGCAAGCTTCTACAGAACAGCTCGCTGAACTCACAACACTCAATGGTTCTAGCCCAAAGTTCCAAAGTCCTTTTACAATTCACCCCAAAGCAACATGGTCAGATCTGTCACAGCAGTACCTCACTATCCTGGTACCAACTTCTGTCTTAGTCACTGATTTATCGCTTTAAAGAGATACTATGACCAAAACCAACTTTTATTTTTGAAAGCATTTAATTAAGGGCTTTCTTACAGCTTCAGAGGCTTAATCCATTGTCGTCATAGTGGGGGGTATGGTAACACACAGGCAGATATGGTGCTGGAGAAGGAGCTGAGAGTTCTCTACACTGATGTACAAGCAGCAGGAAAGAGAGAGAACTGAATTTGGTATAGACTTCTGAAACCGCCATGCCACCACCCCTGGTGACACACTTCCTCTAACAGGGCCACACCCACTCCAATAAGGCAACCTTCTAATCCTTTCAATTCTTCTAAAATAGTGCTATTTCTAAAGACTGAGCCCTTAAATATATGACCTTATAGGGGCCATTCTTACTCAAGCCACCATACCTAATAACCAAGTCTGATAAAGACCACATCTTTAGCCAAAGGCAAAAGCAGTCTCCATCAAACTCATCCTTTACCTTCTTCTTTGTTTCTTTCTTTTTTTTTTCTTCAGTTTTTTTTTTTTTTTTTTTTTTTGAAGGAGGATTTCTCTGTATAGCCTTGACTTTCCTGGACTCACTTTGTAGACCAGGCTAGCCTTGAAACAGTGATCCTCTTGCCTCTGCCTCCCTGAGTGCTGGGATTACAGGTGTGTGCCACAGCACCTAGCTGTGAGATGTTTTCTCAAGTTGATTCCATAAACAACATCATTGATATAATTACTATGCACTTAATACTATTAGATCTCGTAGGAAAGCAAAGATTTCACCTTCTCTTTCCTTTCCCCAGTGTGGATTAAAAAGACATGTTCTATCCTTTGTACAATGTTTGCTATGACAGAAAACAGTTCAATAATCCTCCAACACCAACTTTGGATTCCCAAAGATTAATTAAGTTCTAAAACTGGTTGGTGTGAGTTAAAGGTTCAGCCTCACAGCAGGGTTCCCCACTCCACGTGCTAGTTGCAAGTCTCAAGCTCCCAATTTTCTTGCTACTCAGTTAAATGTTCAAGCAAGACCACAAGATGGGATTCCACAAGCCACCAGGCAGCTGAGAGCTAAGGGGTCAGTAAGTACAGGAAGGCTGTAGTGGGGCCTCCTTTGCCCATGATTCGATGCTTCTCTTGATCAGATATTTCTTGACAGGTGTGCCTCTAAGCAAGGGATCTGATTCAGTGGGTCAAGTGCTTGCCATACAAGTGTGAGGATCAGAGTTTGGATTCCCAGAATAAGATAAGTAGCCAGTGGTCACGGTGGCCTACCTGGAACTCTAGCACCGGGACACTAGAGACAGAGGCTCTCTGGAACAGACTAGCCAAATTGCCAAGCTCAAATAAGAGACTCTACTTTAATACATAAGGTAGAGAGAGAAAGCGAGGAAGACACATCATATCAATCTCTGGTCTCTACAGGTATGTATACATGTGTGGTGTGTGCACTCTACATGTGAGAACATGCATACACACACCACACACACATACATATGGAAAAAGGTGCACTTCATTCCGTGACATCACTTGATCTTTTAATTCTGAGCCTCAACCTAGGCTCTTCCTTATTTTTTTTTTTCAGATCACATTTATAGAATTTTTGTCCTCTTCCTGCCTTTTAGAGAGATTTTTAAAGAAGTGGTTTAAAGATGGCTGATCAAAAAACGAAGACAAAAACAAGAAAAAAAATCAGAGTTGTTAGTCTCCTATGAGATATCATGAGAAAAGCCTCCTAGATTCCTAAGCACTTCCCTGCATGTTTACTTTAGCCACCTCTAAACTATTCAGTGTTGAACTTGATCTTAAAGGCCTCAACCCATGACAAAGCAACGTTGGAGAGCAGTTGCTCTCAACAGGACATGTGTTCTGAAAAATAATGGAGACCTCTATCTACTCATCTTCAATGTACATGTGGATTATCAGAGGTTAATTTAAAAAGAGACGAAAATATCACATGGCAAGAACTTTGAGGTATAACTTAGTAGACACACAGACACACGCAGACACATGCACGCATGCACACACAGGAGTCCTGTTTTTTTTTTTTTTTTTTTTTTTTAGGAGTCCTGTTTTAAAGAATGCTTTTGTGCAAGTCTTTCTATCTCTAACCATGTCATCCACATACACTTCCCCAGATGAACAAGTTTTACTTGGAAAGACCTGTTCTTCTGAATAACATCACAGAAAAGGAGGGTAGTTAGGGCAGGAAGCTAGGTTTCTAGGCCAGAGAGTTTACCAGGCTGCCAAATTTCAAATCTTGTTCTCTTTTCTTTTCTTTTCTTTTCTTTTCTTTTCTTTTCTTTTCTTTTCTTTTCTTTTCTTTTCTTTTCTTTTCTTTTCTTTTCTTTTCTTTTCTTTTCTTTTCTTCTTCTTCTTCTTCTTCTTCTTCTTCTTCTTCTTCTTCTTCTTCTTTAATAATTTGACAAAATACCATATCTCCCAGATTGGCCTCAAACTAGATACACTGCTAAAAATGACCTCAAGCTCTTGGTCCTCCACCCCCCATGTGCTGGGATTACAGTCATGAGCCACCACATCCTCTTTCCTTGTTTCTTTTCTGGTGTCCGCAGCAGGCTATTCTTTTTGGACATGGGCCCTATTCTGGTATATAGGAGTGGAACAGTTTTGTCTCACCCAGTAGCTTGCCAACCTCCTGTTAAAGTTAGACTAGCTTCCTCTTGTCCTATTGCGTTGAAAACAAAACAAAACGAAACGAAATGAAATGAAACAACTTCCCCCACCCCAATAAATCACCCCTGCTCATCTCAGTTCTGGTTAGCAACCTAAGTTCCTCATTCAGTGTTTCAGAACTCAAAAATGCAGTACCTTAGGGCCAGGAGGAGAGAAGGAGAAAGGGAAGGGAGAAAGGGAGAAGGGAACCGTGACTCAGGCCCCAGGACCAGGGTGTATTCAGGACCAGTGCTGCACATTTCTGGCAGACAGGTTTGCAAAGTATGTGCTTTCATCGTCTTGCAGAGGAAACAGGCCTGTCCCCTATCCTAGGCAGTGGTGAAGAGAGCTGGGAAAGAGTCCGCCGTTCCTCTGATGGTGGCATTGAGTCACAGCTGATTGCAGATGGTGGTCCTCAGCTTATGGTGCTGCTGTGACAAGGATTATTTGACTTTATAGTTCCAAGTTGATATCCATTTAATAGAATTATAATTTTGAATTCTGCTCTCCTCCCAGGCTATGGATTCAGAGTAAGAACCTTTCTCCCAACTTGGGCAGTAGCGGTGAACTTGGGTTCCCAGGCCGTGGTTACAACGGGGCGCTGGCATCTTCAGTACATTGTGCTGCTGAGTTGGGGCAACAAACAGCCCGGTGGAATCAGTGCTTTCCAACTAACGATGCTTTCAAGCCAGGAAGGAGATATTCATTAGGCCATAACCCCTACACAAGTCAGGGAGCACTTATTTGTCATGGCTTTGCCATGGGCATCTGTTTTTACTGGGAACCTACTTTATCATACATTTGAAATAATTTTTTATTATTTACATCATAAGGTTTACTAGTGTCAGAACTGAGGGGCCAATAAAGAATCAAACACAGATGAGCATTGTAAACACCGTAAACAAAACAAAACCTACAGCCATGGAGGCCCTGGTGGGGGGGTTCACTGCTGTTGTTTGCTAAATTGACATGAAGCCAAAATGCATTCTAAATATTTAATATAACTATAAACAAATGCTACTCTCTTTCTTATAGACAAATGCTACTCCCATCCTTAATCAGAGCAGCTTCTCCTTGCGGGGAACAGCGATGAATGCAGAGGCTCATGGCTGTTCATGGCTGCTGAGAATAAGAGACCATTGAGGACTCAGCCCTAAACAGAACATTTCTAACATTCCCTTTAAGGCTCAGGGAGCATCAAGGAAGAGGAGGCAGGAAGAACAAAAGAGCTAAAAGATAGTGAGAAGAGACTTGAAGTGCTATCATTAGGGCATGCAAACATGATTTCACAGTCACCACAGTTGCCAACTCTAGGCCTGCATAAGACTGGCACAGTTAACAGCCAATGATGGATCACAGAGGGACTCAGCCATTGTCTTCAGTTCTGTACTCAGGGTGAGCCCCCAGGCGCCCGAGGATAGTTCCAAACATGTGGCAACACAGACTCTTCTGGTTAATAATCTATGGGCCACAAAACAAATGGCATCAATGGCACAGGTAGAGAAGAGGAGGAAAGGTACAGGGGCGGGGAGGTAAACAGGGTAGGAGTAACTAGAATGTATACATGTGAAATTATCAAGAAACAAGTTTAATCAATAAAAATAAATATGGACATGCCCCCCCCCCCACAACAACATCAAAAAGAATGGAGCATAGGGCTTAACCATACCTGTTGTCTTATCTGGAATAAAGGTCTTTGCACATGTGATCAAGTTAAAGAGGTCATTATTCTTTGCTGGGCTCCAAATGCCATTATATAAAGTATCATTATAGGCTTGAAATGAAGTTCAGTGGTAGAACAGTTGCCTGATGTGAACAGGGTCCCGTGTTCTGTCCTTCCCATGCACATATTTGCACACAAACACACACACATGCCATCATTATAAATGAGAGGCAAAAGAAAGTGATACAGAGGCATGAAAACAAGTAGGAAGAGGTTGGGATGAAAAGACCAGGAGTAAAGGACTAGAACATAGCTGGAAGAGGGAGGGGACTGTTTCTGCTAGAGACCCTGGAGGGGTGATACTTGGATTTTGGCAGAGTGGTGTCGATGTTGGACTTCTGGACTCTAGAACTATGCCGGAAAGAGTTTCTGCTGCTTGACCGAGCTACTTGTTATAGCAGCCACAGGAAACCAATACAATAATTAAAAAAAAAAAAAAAGTGTCTGTGCTCTAACATTCAGCTGTCTGGAAAAAGTCAAAGAATCCCTGCTCAGATAAAGCGGTTTTAAATCATAAAATAAAACACAGAGAATTATGTAGCATGCCAAACATATTAAAATGCAGTTACCAGAACATAAGATCACAAAGAAGTACTGCTCTAAGCACATTAACCGGAATGATGCTTTTCAAACACAGGCAAGTTACAGATTATTTTATTTGTGAGAGACATAAGGATGTTTAATGACTGGCTGCCGTGGCTCTGCGCTGAGTCAACACGCAGTGGGGAGGCTTCAGGAGAAAGGCCGGAGGCGGAGTACCGTCCACTGTAGGGGCTCAGCCTCACCGCTGTCTGGAAGTAGTCACGAGGGCAAACTGTTCCAAGATGTTTACAGTGACTGCCACACAGTTGTGAAGATATCTGGGGTTCTCCAGCGACTGAGTCACAGGGACTTCTGTGCGGTTCATTGCCCACATTCTTCATAGGAGAAAAATTCTTAGGTCATAAACTTGAGGCAAAGGAAAGGAGGAATGCAGGCTTGCCAGGGAACGGAGAGATGGACCCAGTCCTGCAGAGAGGCAGAGGAGGGCTGGACAGCAAATGCATTAGTGAGGGTGGCAGCTTGGACAGATGTGGGCTCCCTTGTGCAGCCGCTCTACAAGGCAGCAAGCAATAAGGCAGGCACGGCAAATTGGACAGCGTGTCAGCTTGACTATGAAATATGACGGATTAACAGGGTAGGATGGTGGTGTGACCTGCTTTCAGACACTTCATTTAGAAGCTATCATATTGCTGGATGCTTCCTATAATTTGTGATGATGCTGATTGTGATAAATCGTGAGTTTCTGGCAAACTCCGCCGGCCTGCTCCAGTGGCTGAGCAGAGAAAATGTGTAATTCTCTGGGAACATTCATGCCACGAACTAGAGCGAGGGTCTGGCAGTAACCACGGAGTGCTCAGTCAGTGAACAAAGTAATTAAATCAAGCTAATTAAATCACAATAAAAATAATTTTAATTTAATTAATTTCTCTGCACTGATGGTACATTATGTGGAAACCAAGAACCTTTCTGAACACTAATAGAATTTAGGAGCTGGGACACCAAAGTTGTGGTCACTGGTGTGGTACACGGGTTAATGTTGAGGGAATGAAATTAAATACACTTAATGAGCTGCTGATATGTTGACTGAACCACAAATGGAAAATGATTTTGGAAGGAAGATAATGGGGTCTCTTCTTTTCCTGGTTCTTTTTTGGTACTAACTGAGCTAGTAAATGTCAAATTTGGTCCAATTTGTGAATAATTAGAAATTTAGAGTCCTGGGCATCCTTAGGTCAGTGTAGAAATGCCGTGCTTGGGACATTCATTCACCCCCACTGTCAGCGCTATCCTCAGCCTCTGGTACCTAACAAGGACCCTAATGCATTAGCACCAATATCCTGTGTGGTCCCCAGACAAGGTTAACCAAATGCTGACAGGGTTTTAAAAGCATCTTGGAAGAGTTAAGGGAGCCGTACAGAAGGACTTCTTGTCTGAAACAGGCATCAACCAAAAGTAAGGTACTACTCCCTGAAGACACACACCATCCCTCCCCCCATCCCCCTGCACTTCGCTCTCAGAGCAAAGCTGAAAGTATACAAGCTGGAGCTCAAATAATTATTAAATTAAACCATTGAGGGCTCCTAAGGAATTCCTCCCCTCAGGACTGGAACGTTAGATGAATGCTCTTCCTCTGGCATTTAGACATTGTTCAGCTTACAAGGAGGGGGAGGATGTGCCACCAGATGACCCCTCAAGGTCATGGCCCAGAGACTAATTTTGTCATATAAGCAACACTGGCCTTCTAAGAGTGATTTTGCAGCCGCAGGCATAATTACCGACTGCAATTTTAGAGGCGTCCTGTGCCTTGGGTCTCAATGTTATTTATCATGCATGTTGTTTTAATTAATATGTCACGTGTGTGCCAACATTTGAGGCAGCCTTCGCTCTGACTCGTCTGGGCAGAGCATTGTTTGCACAGCGGTATTGTTTTCGGGGTGCAGCTGGCTTCCCTCCTCCACATCGGGGGCGAGCCAGGAAGCCACACAGCCAGCCTTGATGCAGTGGACAACCACCCTGACTTGAAGTACTTGCCAACGAGGGATTGCTTCACCATCAGAAGGATGTGGTGATGCCCACAGCCAGGGGGGATTTGGAAGCAGAATGAAGCAGGAAGAAGGAAGAGGAAACAAGGTTCATGGGACTTGGTGCTCAAGGCAGCCTCTGAAAGGCTGGAGATCCGGAATCCTTTCCCTCTGCCTGATACATAGCTGTGCCAACAGTAGAGAACCCACAACACCAGAATGCTCAGGAGTCCCAGTTCGCCTCAGGCCACAGGCTGCCTAGAGATCCTGTGACCTTTCTTGGTCTTCCTGGGAGGGCTGCTCATCCTCCCCTAGAGGGTTAGATGAGACGTTTTCGGAAGAGTTTTGTCTTTCTGGAAAGAAAATTTCTAGCTGAAGCAGTGTTCCGTTGACCATAGTTCCAGCCCAGGGAGCGCCGCTGCTTCCTCACAGCATTTCCGGAATTCCTCCCACCCTTCCTCCAGAAGGAAGACCTGATGTGAGAATTCCTGAAGCAATCCTCTTCTTGCTTGAACAGCTTTCCATGGCAGTGTCTGTGCCTCGATCTGATGTGACCCTTTTTGACCCCATATTTGTTTATAGAGATAAATCCCTAAAGGCTTTCCCCACTCTCGTCTTAGTTCTATTCATATTGCTATGGCCTTCATTTAAGATACTTACAAGGACCAAGCCACAAGCTGAGAACATTACCTGATCACTGCACTAACTCCTCTCAGGGACTCTAGGACATGGGTGTTTTTGTTTCCTTCCCAGAGATGAATAAATGACAGTGTGGAGGAGTTGTCAGAACTAACTCCCAGTCACACTGAGGTGGTGGCAAGGCTGCACCTGGAATCTGGCCCCTCCTTTTCAAAGTTGTTGCTTTTCTCTATCATGTGGTTTCATCTGTAAACATGTTGCTCATTGCCTGCCCACCGGGATATGTTAGCTCACAGACACCCTTGTCCAAATGCTCTCTTCCAACCTGAATTATATTCAAAAAGACCTTTTTGAACAAATTTGGAATGTTAAAACCGTCTTTTCCTTCTCTTACAAGACCAATTAGCTACATACATGACATCAGTATTGACCCAAGGACTCTTGCCTTGAAAAGAAATATCTTTGAAAGGGTTGCTCTGGAGAGCCAAAGATAACCTGACCACTGGTCTCAATCAGCTCTGAGCTCTGTGTCCACAGGTGCTCTAGGGGTATCCAGGCCTAGTCACAGGCAATAGATGCCTCCATGTTCCACCTGTCCACCCTGGGAGCTTCACCTTTACCACCATGGGTCCTCTTTTGCATCTTCCTCCCTCATTTGTCCAAACTGACTTTGTCCTCTATCATCCCCATCTCTGTGCCTGCCTCTCCCTCCTTTTCTTGCCATCCTGACTGTGCAGACTGACACTGCAATTGTTTGCGTAGCCTTTGCCTGCTTTATCATTCTTTGCTGACAATGAATAATACCAGAAGACCACAAAAGAGAAAATATTTATTGGTTCTGAAATGGCTTGAATTAATGAAATCCTGCTTTGGGGCATTTAGATCGAACCTGTGTAATTGTAGGTTACAAAGAGTAATCGTAGCTCATGCAGGGTTATCATTTCGAGCTATTTTACTTTCAGGTTTTTGTTAATCTAGTGGGTTTGGTGGAATTAGAGGGCTGCTGTGAGCTCAGCCTCGTCAAGCTAGCTGCTCGGTCAGCCTTTATGCAGCTCACAATAAGGGCAATCACCAGGGCCTGCCAAAAGAGTATTGAGCTGCAGACACAGGACATTTTTGTTGAAAGTGGTCCTTTGATTTCGTTGTTCCCAACTAATGTAATAAAAACAGGCATATGGCATGCATTCATCTCAGTTTGAGAGGGGTCACCGTGAATACCTAGCAATGTGTGCAGTCATAAAGGTTACCTGACTGCCGTAAGTCCCTCGGAAGAGGATTCTGATCCAGGGCTCGAGAAAGCGTCTATCAGACAAGGATGGATGCTGTCTGGTGAGCAGGCAAGTGTGAGCCCAGAATCGCCACCCTGTTCCCATGTAGCAACACCTCACTCCTAAAACATTCCACGTTCAAGCCACAGGTCTGGTTTCTCTAATTAGCAGAACCTTGGTTGTTTACCTCCAAGCAAGAAGGAAGGAAAACAAAGTGAACTTGAACTTATTTTTTGCTGCTGGGATGGAGACAGAAGCAGAGGCGGGAACCAGCCTTGCACTGCGGGGGTCAGGAGCCTGGTTCATGTCAGCCTCTCTGTGTCCATGAATTCCATCTTCTGGCTCTGTGAGTTTATGACCTCAGCGGGGACCATGTGCAGAGAAAAGTGCTTCACATAACTTGAGAAGTTAGGAGTTTCCCTTCCAACTGGAAGCTTGAAGAAGTTAAGCTGACACCGGTCTTTGAGAGGACCCAACTTGATTTCTTTACTCCTTGAAGTATTTTGAGTTTGCTGTAGTGTGGAAAATGGCACCCTCAGTAACGGTTCTGTGACTTCCCAGGCAGCATTTCCAAGAACTTGCTGGAGAGAAATGGAAGGAGTTGCTTTTGCTCCACTGTTGTGCCCTCTCATGAACACTAGTACGGTTCCGGGTATTACAGTCGGAGCAGGTGGATAGTCATAGGAGATTGGATCTGGAACATGTAAATAGGATGTAAAGCAGGCTTCATCACACTGAATAAAAGGTGTGGCCTTGTATCATCTCCAGACTCAAAAGTCCATATCTCACCGTTTTAATAGTTGCTGTTGAGTTCATGGTGATTTACAGCACATATCCATCCTCTCATGCACACAATCAGTAATCTGTCACCAAGAAATCCTTGTGCCAAGACTCAGGCACTGGATTCTAGTTTTCAGATTAAAGATATGGTCTCTGCCCTTGGGCAATGTACTGTACAGAGGAGACACTGAGTCAAGGCAGATGGTTACAGATAGCTGGTAGGAAGTATGATGTAGGGACAGTGAGAGCCAGGAGGGGAGCCATCTTTGGGTGTTGCATGAATGGCTGTCTGTGGTCACATAGGTGCATTGTCCCATGTTCATGGATATTTGGAAGAGTTCAAGAACAGAATTTCTGATAAGTATATCCAAAATAAGTCTTGAAGGATATATAGACAAAAGACAATGAAAAGATACAGGTGGCATTTTTGATAAGAGGAATGATAAGAGCAAATAGCCTTCTAAGAACTACCAACTTCTCTGTGAGTGAAGCTATAATTCTCAGACTAGAGAATGGTGAAGGCTAGAGCACTCTTGTATCTCACCTCAAGGAGTTCATTTGTTTAATGAAGAAGGAAAAGACAGAACCATGGCAGAGGGTCCTTGAACGGGGGACTCTCTGAGATTTGTTCTCTGTGTGCCCAGGGGTTTTCAAAAGCACATTTAACCTCTTAAAATTTAACCTTGGAGCCTTAGTTTCCAGAGAGAGAGAGAGAGAGAGAGAGAGAGAGAGAGAGAGAGAGAGAGATCCAATAGATGGTATGAAGGTCAGATGAAGCAACAATGCCATATACTTATATAGCCTGGTACATTATTCATACTCAGTGACAATGGTCATTATTGTCACAATATATGTGGAGGAAAGAAGCTACAATTAAAGTTTCAGGAAGAGAAAATAAAAAACTGGCATGGGGCAAGGAGAAAATCAAGGTCATCCAGGCATAGTGATGCACGCCTTTAATGGCAGGACTTGGGAACCGGAGGAAGATGGATCTCTGTGATCCTGAGTCTAGCCTAGCCTACAGAGTGAGTTCCCGGACAGCCAGGGCTACATAGTGAAACCATGCTGAGAGAGAGAGGAAGAGAGAGAGAGGGAAAGAGAGAATATCAAGGTTTGACATGACCTGTCTGAGAATGTGTGGGTCAGAACCTACAAGGTTGGTGAGTGGGGATAAGTGTGGGTGATGAGAGACAAGAGAATCAAAAGCAATGTCTGTGTGTGCAGCTGGGTACATGTAGTCCCTTCCCGGAGACAGACACAGGCAGCTGTGGGGAACATTCACAAGGCAAAATACCACAGTTTTATGCTGTTCTCATGGAGTACCATAAGCTGAAACTTTACAGTGAACAGTAATTTTTTGGTCCATGGTTCCGAAGGTTAGGAAGTTTGAAGTCAAGGTAGGGGCAGAACCTGGTGGGGGCTTTCTTGGCACATTACCATAGGGGAGAAATCATCCTGTAGACGAGGGAGAAAAGGAACCCAGGCCTTTGATAAAGTAGCCTCAATTTGCATGATGTTGTCCCCCTACCTGGGGCTCTGCCTCACAACCCTGTCACATGGGAGATGAAATTTTCAACACATTCCAACCACAACGGACACCCAAACTTTAATCTTTAATTGGCTGAGCTAAGTTTTGCAGATGGGACTAACCGAGGAGCGTGCAGAGCCATGGGGTGTGCTAATGGCTGGCCACGAGGCATTTCAGGTTGAACGAGTGTCACAGTGTTTCGGAGTGCTCTTCTACCCAAGCATAGCAGCCATTAGCATCTTAACCAGAGTAGGGAAAACCATGTATGAGAGCCCCTCAAGATGGAGCCTGTTAGTGCTCATGAGTCTAGCCACTCCTTCATATGATTTCCCACTAGCTCTATATAATTTTTACCCTGCTGCACACGGTCTTCAGAGGGGCTGGATACTGGAAGGTTAACTGAAGGGGGTGTTCTTGTTAAATAAAGCCAACCAAGCTAGGATGAGACTTTTCAATGGCACAGTTGCTGTGGAGCCATGCTCCTTTAATTAAGGCCTCACCTATTCTCTGTAAGTAAGCCCAATGCATTTATTGGCTCACCAAATTGGATTTTGATGAAATCATTTTCTTGGCATGGCCTTGACACTATCTGGACTGAGCAGATATTGGTTCACATCTTTGGAAAATAAACCTCATGCAACACACAGCAGCTCACAAGACACCCCCCCCCCACTGAAGGACCACCTGTATCTACCTAGCTTGTCTTCTAAGGGGTAGATTTACTCCTTCCATTGCCCAACAGCCACCTGTGAGACTGTAGCTTCTACTGAGCCTGTTTCACAGCTGGACCTATGACCTGTGACACCAGTAACCTTTGCTCTTCTCTGCCCACCAGACCCAGTGCCATTAGATGTAAACCTGCTGCCGGAAAAAAAAAAAAAAATTCACAAGAGTTATGAATCCTGCCTCTTTGTGTTTCTGCCAAAGCAATAAAATTTATTCCCAATACTAATACTGCAATTTAAATTTATTATCTTTGTGCTTTACAGTATCCATAGCAGTAAAATCTGTTCCCAAGAGGATAATTCCAATTGCCAACTACTTAAGGAATTATTTTTGTTTATGTTTTAAAACCACAGCAATAAAATTTAACACCAACAATAATAGTACAAGTTTGTATGCCTTTAAAACTTGCCATAAATGACAATTGTGAGAAGAATGTCTGTAAACATTTAGATGTTTCTCTAGGAGAAAGTGGTTTTATGTATGTTGTCACATGGTAAGAGCCAGGTCTTTCTTTCTTTCTTTCTTTCTTTCTTTCTTTCTTTCTTTCTTTCTTTCTTTCTTTCTTTCTTTCTTAGCAGAGCTCAGAGACGCACAATCCTTTTTAACTGGTCAGCGTGCCTCAGCAATCTCCTCTTCTGCACGTTTCTAGAGCAGCCCATTCCTCTGTCCTTGCAGCCCATTCCTCTGTTCCTATTGCTGTGATGAAACACTACAGCCAGACACAACTTGAGGAGGGAAGGGTTTATTCGGCTTACACTGCCACATCACGGTCCACCATTGAAGGAAGTCAGGACAGGAACCCAAGCAGGCCGGAATCTGGAGGCAGGAACTGATACAGAGGCCATGGAGGGTGCTGCTTATTTGCTTGCTCCTCATGGCTTGCTCAGCCTCCTTTTTTTTTTTTTTTTTTTTTTTTTTTTTTTTTACTAAAAAGCTAGGACCACCAGCCCAGGGACAGTACCACCCACAGTGGGCTGGGCCCTCCTCCATCAATCACTAATTAAGGAAACCCCTTGAAGGCATTTTCTCAATTGAGGTTCCTTCCTTTCAGATAACTCTAGCTTGTGTCAAGTTGATATAAAACTAGACACCACACCGCCCTTTGGTCTAACTCCTAGTCCAAGGGGTGTTAATCATTAGCCTAACATGATCTTCCTATTGCTTACTCTCATTTATAAGTGCCTCTCCACAGAGAAGCTAAGAACTCCTTCAAATATGAATTATGCCAGCTTTCAGGAGAAAAGGGGATGGAGAGAGAGAGAGGGAGAAAGAGATCATAATACTTCAAGAAAGTAATCAGATTCATCAGAATTTATACAAACGGACCATTTTCTCTAACAAAGCAACAGCAGAAAAGATCTTGAGCAGAAAGAGAGCTGAGACTGAATGGGACAGGAGAGGATCAAAAGGGCAGAGGGACCAAATAACCCTTGAGGGCTGTGCATGGCCCTGAACTCATATCAACTGTGTGTTTGAGAAATGGAGGCAATGTGAGTGTGGCCTGGCCATTAGATGGTATTAAAGACCTACTCTTAACTTCGTTGGCCTGCGGCTGTGTAGTTAAAGGAAAGCCTCCATTTATCCATAAGTCCTTTGGCATTTGCATTAAACACAGCTCGGTGTCTTGCACGTGTTCGAAAACACCTAGCCCTCTTTGTTCCCTAAGTGGATGGGTGGCAGAAAAGGACGAGGGTCGATACTGTCAAGATGTTGGTACTTGTAGAAGCATGTTGGGTGTGGGAGTGGAGTGGATTCTTGGGGATGTATTTTGTCTACTTCTGTTACTTTGGGGAAAATAGAATGATTTAACGTAAAATATTGGAAGGAACAGATAAAGATAAAGCATATGCTTTTTCTTTTAAATAGTAAGTGATTTATTCAACAAAGATTTATTTTCTTCTTTTCCATCATCTACTCTGGTTAATGGATTAAAAAAAAAACTGAATAGCTTTGCCTTGGCAAATAGGAGAAGATGTAGCATCTGTCCCCCAAGGCCTGCTGTTTGGTGGGAGAGGAGGTATACACATGAAGAACAGCTTTATGACAACAAGAATAAGGAAATCAACAATATACAGAGCAGTCAAGAGTGGGCAAAAAAACATTAGTCACCAGGTGGTGTTCCTTGAATGTGTAAGGGGAAAACCAAGAATTCTTTGCTGTTCTGGTTTGCTCTGTTGCTGTGATAAACATCACGACCAAAAGAAACTCAGGGAAGGAAGAATTTATTCAGCCGTACACCCCCCAAGGTCATAGTCTGTCACTGAGGGAAGTCAGGGAAAAGCTCAAGGCAGGAACCTGAAAACAGACTGAAGTGGAGCCCACAGGAGAAAGGCCACTGACTTGCTCGTGCCTTGGCTTCTGCTCCTCTACCTTATTTATGCAACCAAGGCCCACCCGACTAGAGACAGAACTATCCGAAGTGGGTTGGGCCCTTCTCTATCAATTAGTAATTAAGACAATGCCCTACAGACATACCCACAGGCCAATCTGATGGAGGCAATTTCTCAGTTGAAGTTCTCCCTTTCTCAAGTGTATCAAAGTTGACAACTGGGGCTAACTATGGCCCTGGCCATATTTGTTTCAGCACAAATATGGGGATGAAACCTAAGAAACTGTCATAATTTAGGAAAGAGGAGAACTAATCCAAGAGGGGCTTCCAAATAAGTAGCTTTTATACTTCTTGGAGAACATGTGAACACATTAACATAGAGGCTGATGTCACCTACGCTGGCTTCAACTTGCTATGTAGTTGAGGATGGTCATGGATTCCTGATCTTATCTCTTTCTCCTGAGTGTTAGGATCACACACAGGTCTCAAAATGTAACATTCAAATATGCACTTGAGTAGAGGTGCAAGTTCAGTTGCAGAGCTTTTGTTCTACGTGAAGGCACTCCCAACATCACACACACACACACACACACACACACACACACACACACACACACACACACACATAGAGGAGGATGCTCTTGCTTTCTCTTCTCTTCAGTCCCCGATATTTGTGGCACATAACTGAAGTCTTTTTTGTGGCTTTCCTGTCCTCTGTCTCCTCTTCTCTTGGGTGCTGACCTCCCCTATACTGAGTTCTTCTGGTGCCCAGCTCTCCCTGTTCCTTCTGGTGCAAGAATGCCCCATCCCCAAGGAGAGCAGTTTTCATCTCCTTCCTCATGTAACCTACCCAGCTGCTGCCCGTTTTTGGTTTTCAGGACCTTTTCTCACCTCCTTGACTTCTGTAAGCAGACGCTTTAGGTCCATGTGCTTTCTGCTTCCAAAGAACCCCCAAGCTCTCTCTTGGAAGAGTAATACATCTTATCTGAAAGTGATCTTCCGACTTTATTTTTTCCATGGTGTCTAAGGGAGCCCCACTGACTCATTCTTTCCCCAAATCCACCACCTCTTTCTGAGTTTCATCTCTACATTCAATGTAGAATGCTAAAGTGAACAAGCATCTGTTTGCTTATGCATGATAGGTAGAGAGAGCAAGAACAGAGAGAGAATCAAGGAGTAAGACAGGAAGCCTGCTGAGATGGTCGGAAAGAAAGGGCATCAATCAGTGGGCAAGTTCTGAGTAAGAGGAACTCTTGGAAGCTGATATCTTCCTAGACTTGAACTAACAAATGGAAGACATTTATATTGGTGAGAGGGCAGCTATGGCAGAAAGAGAGGAAACTAGAGAAAGCTTTCGAAATTTATAAAAAGGAAAACGTAACTAGCTTTCATGGAGGTCCTTAGAGAGGCGTCTTTGTCTTTGGAGCTCTACCACTTCCCTCAGAAGCTTCCACGTTTTCTGAGGATTCTGAAAATATGGCGATTAATGAAACAAAAATAAAACCACAGACAAAGCTAAGGAGAAAAGGCTAGCATGATGTGAGAGAGCTGGAAGGAGGGCCGTGTGGGGAAGACTGTAAATTGCGCAGTTGTCTTAATTAGGGTTTCTATTGCAGTGATAAAGCCCTGACCAGATAAGAGAGCAGCCTGAATAAGCTAGGGTGCGTCAGCCGGTAAACAGCACTCCTCCATGGCCTGGGCGTCAGTTACTCCCCTGAGTTCCTGCCCTGACTTCACTGGATGATGAATTACAAGCTGCAGGATGAAATAAATCTAAAACATGATGGTGCTGCCTGGGGTGCAGGCAGGGAGGCCAGTGCTGAGGGTAGGGTGGTATGCGGCAGTCTGGAGCTCAGGCAGGTACCTCTCCTGGACACAGTGCCTCTGAATGACAAAAAGACACCTGAGATGAAGAATGGTTCAGCCTCTGGATTAAGTCTCCTCAAAAGACTTCTGTAGTCCAGGCTGCCGTTGGAGGCCATGCTGATTGTGTGCTTTCTGGTGCAGCGGAGGGCGTGTTGATGTCCTTACTGTGTGCTGCTGCTAGCTGCTATGGGCAAGGACGCTTCTTTTCCAGTGGGGAAGGGGTGGACACACCGGCACTCCGGGAGTATAGCTTCCTATAACTAACCCACGAGACTACCCACATGACTGCTTTTGAGTATCCCATGTTCCTACAGGCAACTTTAATAAATTTATTGTTTCCCCAAACTGTATTTGGCAGAATCTTTTATTTTATTTTATTTTATTATTTTATTTTATTGTCTATTAGTGCCTTCTCTCTCTGGAGTGAATGGAGCATTCTTTTGGTCTTCCTGGGAGAAGTCTCGTATCACCTTGGATGGCAGATCACCTGCCTCAGTATTACAATGTTTGCTTCAAGTAACCTTTATTTCACTAAATCATGAGTTCAAATTGCAGAGGTGGTGCTGATGGCAGTTTAAATGTACAAAGAGAAATTATAAAGTATCTCTTTACATGGAAAGGTGGGTAAGGAAAGAGAGGGGGAAAAAACCATATGCACTTACATTGCTACACTGTGAGGCTTGTTTTGTTGCCACACTTCAAACTGCAAAAGCTGTGGCCACGATGGGTAAGTGCTCCGGTAAGATGACAAGGTCAGTGAATTTATGCACTTATGCATAAACAAAAACAGAGTGTCTTTGGGATCTGGTCCTGTCTGAAGTTTCAGGTGTTGACGAGGGAGTTTGGGACATATTCCTGTAGATAAAGCAAACATTGCGTTGCTGGTTTAGAAAGGCTTTGTAGTTTCCAGCCAAGGTTCTGCTCTAGCCCACTTCTGAGTATTTTCAGGCAGTTGGAAGCTCACAAGCTGGGGGTCAGCCAGGCTGGTGTGTCGTTCTGTCTCCTGCTGATGACAGGTGCCAACTGCTTTGCTACTGTACCTCAGGCCTTTCTCCCTGGCTTCTGCTTCAGGTCCTGCCTTCAGATTCCTGACTTTCCTCTGTGTGACCTGAAAGTTGCATGAAGAAATAAATCCTCCCCACCCCCAATGAGTTGCTTTTGGTCATGGTGGGGTTTCTGTTGTTATATTTTTCATTTCATTGTTTCTTTTGCTTTTTATTTACTTCCCTAACATTTTTATTAATTATTTGGAAACTTCAAACAGTGTACCCCAATCATACCCAGTTCCATTCCTTCCAGATGTTAGTCTTCTTGATCAAGTGGGAAGGTGTCCAGAAAACCCACAACTTCCAGGCCTGGTAAGACTATCTTATTAGAAAAAGCCAAGACGCCCAGAAGAGAAGAAACAAAAGCAGCAGAGTTCAGGTTCCTAAGCAGCTCAGGAGTTGGGGTAACCCTTTCCTGGGAACTGGGACAGCTGGAGAAGGAGCAGGGCTCAGGCTCCTAAGCTCCTCAGCCCAGCAGGGGTTGGGGAAATCCTCCCATGGGAGCTGCAATGTCTCTGCTGAGGAGGCCTCCTCTCAGAGCTGTGTGGTTCCTGGGCTCTTGTGTCTGAGGATCCCCTTCCCTTGGGACACTGCCCCACGCCAGAGCTGTGTGGTTCCTGGGCTCCCGTATCTCAGGATACACTTCCCTTGGATGCTGCCCCACCTCGGACCTGGCCTCAGACCTCCGTCCCAGGCCTCTCAGCTATAAAATGGAATGACAGTAGCCCAGGGCCCACAGGCTGTGATGAAAAGTATCTGGTTTATTACATACAAGTGCCTTCGGGGGCCCCGATGTGCCCCATATAGATAGGCCTCACAGATAGCCCCTTTGGCTGACCCACAGTTCTTTGCCTGGATCAGTCTTCACATGATACCTGCAGTATAGCCAGCTCAGGCTACACTGACCATCTCCAGGCAGATTTAAGAGGCCAGTGGATGATCAGGGTCTTTTCCAGTCAGTGTGCATCCTGTTTTTAGTAGGTGGGACACAACATTTTCTTCTCAAGGCTTTGAGTCAAAATTGGGTCTGTTTCCATTCCTTCTGTCACCAGTTCACTTTGGGATCCCAAACAAGTTACTTTCCATCACCAAATCATGTGCCTTCACTTCTACACTGAGATATGGATGGCCCTTAGACTTCTCATTTCACATCGGTGTGGAAGCCATGTGCATTCAGCAGAAAACAGACTTTACAATTTGAATTTGGATCCTTTTCAGAGGCAGGGGACTTTGTGTGGATGTAAACCAGAGGCTCCCGGTCAGCCTAGCGGGGTCATTCGGAGAACATCTGACAGTCCACATTGTGCAGTGTTGCTAAGCAGGGACACTTGGTCATTGTACATGGACAAAATGCACTTTTGAATTAGGATATTTTCATTTAATAATGGGATGATTGGGGTGCAGCCCTGTTGTAATCTAAGAGCACCAGCTTAGAGGCCATTGGGGAGATACTGTCATTTGCTCAGCTGCATAACTAAGTGCCACAGTCCATGTGGCTTACACAGAATAATGTATTTATTCCTAGTTCTGGGAGCTGGAAATCCAAGACCAAGGTGGGACAGGCTGGCTTCTCTTCTCCTGACTTGCGGATGACCATCTTCTTTCTGTGCCTTTTTATGGTCTTTCTCTGTATACATCTGTGCTCTAGTCTCTTGGTTTTATTTCTTATTTTTTCTATTTTTGTTTGTTTGTTTGTTTGCTTTTGAGACAGATTTCTCCGTGTAGCTTTGGTTGTCCTGGACTCACTTTGTAGACCATGCTGGCCTCAAACTCACAGCAATCCATCTGCCTCTGCCTCCCTGAGTGCTGGAATTATCTCTTGGTTTTGTAAGGACACAGCTGTGTTAGGTTAGTATCCTTCCACACAGCTTCATTCTAGCTTAATGATCACATTAAAGGTGCTTTTGCATGTACACTTACATTCTGAGATTCTAGGAGTTTTATTCATTTATTTATTTTTTGGTGGGGATATACACAAACTAGGAATGATAGAATGCTAGATGAGGAAGTGTGTATCAAAACTGCTTAAAGCAGGTACTTCATAAGTGGTGGTAAAATATGGTGATATCTACACTGTATTGTGTTTGATAACATGGTTCATGCTTGGATTGGGGGGAACTGCTTGAACTGGCAATGATGTCTTATTTTTTCCATTTTGCATTGCTTTTTTATTTTGTCAGTTCCTGCCCACCTGATATGCTATCTCTTACTGACTAGGGTGACTGAAGAGCTAAGAATTTTTTTGTTTGTTTGTCTTTAGTTTTTCAACACAGCGTATCTCTGCATAACCCTGGCTGTCCTAGAGTCACTCTGTGGACCAGGCTGGCCTCACACTCACAGAAATCTGCCTGCCTCTGCTTCCCTGAATGCTGGGATTAAAGGCATGCTCCACCATGCCTGGCTTTAACATTGTTATTTTTTGATACTTCTTTTATTTGATGTACATGACTGTTTTGCCTGCATATATGTCTGTGTACCACACACATGCCTGATGCCTACAAAAGCCAGAAGAGGTCATTGGATTCCCTCGACTGCAGTAATAAAAGGGTATGTGCCTCAATGTGGGTCCTGGGACTGAGCCTTGGGTCCTCCGGAAGAACAGTCAGTGCTCTTAACTGGTAAGCCATCTATCCAGCTCCAGCAAGAACTTAGTAAAGGAGCCAGGTGGTGATAGTGCACGCCTTTAATCCTAGCATTCTGGAGGCAGAGGCAGAGGCAGAAGCAGAGGCAGAGGCAGAGAGTTCTCTGAATTCGAGGCCATCTTTGTCTACAGACCTAGTTCCAGGTCAGCCAGGCATACACAAAGAAACCTTGTTTCAAAACAAACAAGCAAACAAACAAACAAACAAAAGCCAACCCCAAACAAGCAAACAACAGCAAAACAAAGAAACAAAACAACAACAACAACAAACAAACAAATAAAAAAACTCTTCCCCCAAAGTGTAAGGAGCAATTTCTTGCTGTGACCAGCATGATGGAAAATGAATTTAGGAAGTTTCCTTAGGCCAGGTCTTCTTAGGGGTCAAGGGTATCATGCCTGTTGTGCAATTTGTCTTGCTGGTTATACATTGGAAGGCGAGGTCAGAGCTGGTACTTCATGAACAGAGGGAGAGCTGAGATATTTGGGCTGTGACACCTTTAGCAAATAGATTTGCTCCAGTTAGTAAATAACATTGCTCCGATGAAAGCACAAGCAAGGCCACAGCAACTGTAGCAGCACCATGAAAAGAGATGAAAAGGGAGGGACAAAGAGCCACTTAGATCCAGATGAGAGAAGGAAAAGGTCCCTCTGAGGAGGATGTCCCTTTAAGGCAGGCCTCTGTGTTCTTTTCTCTATTCCTAGTCCCCGTTTCCTCTATAATGCACGTGTCCCCACCAGTTGCATATTCCCTTGCATGGTGCTTTGATTCTTTCTGTCACTCAAAATGTCCCTGCACCCGAGGTTAATGACTGTGAGCAAGGACTCCCTGGTCGCCACCTTCCTTCTTCAGGGATGAGGCTGGCAGAGGCGTTCAGGACCCGCACTGTTGCCTGCAACCTCCTACTCCCCGGGGACCCTGAGTTCTGACCTTCTCTGCTCTTTCAGCTAATGACAATTATAAATGTTCCAGAGACACACCACCAAGGCAAGAGGCTTCAGCTAATTGGGCACTGTCATTAAATGTGGGTAGACATGGCCCCCCTCCCCATTCCTGTATTCAGCTGTGTGTATTTCAATAGTGGAAATAATAAATTAGAGAGAGAGAGAGAGAGAGAGAGAAAGAAAGAAAGGATGAGACTAAGTGAAATTTTAAAAGAAAAAATTATTCTGGCAACATATATATGTATATGTATACATGTATGTATATATATATGTATGTATATATATTTTTGGTTGAAAATTTGGACTTTCTTGGTGGATGGATTTACTTCAGGTGGAGGATGTCAAGGAGCTCAGGTGGGGGGACAGGGGAGGGTGGGGTACAGCTGCAGTGCTGAGGAGCCAGATGGCTTGCAGGGAACCAGTGGAAACTCAGGGCACTATAACACAGGGTTGCCCTCGGGGGGCTTTCAGAGAGTGGGCAGACACACTGGGAATCCTGGGAGCTGCCACAATTAGCATCCTTGCTCAAAATAAAGGCCGGAAGTGCAGTACAGCCTCAGCCTCTGAAGCATGTGTTCAACACAGACACAAGAAAACCAACTAATTTGTATATTTAGCATATATTGAGTGCATATGATAATATAATGTATGATGTTTTCATATATTAATAACATTGCTATGTGCTAAATCTAGGCTGATCATAATAAAGTTAAATGAGGGAGGAGGCAACGAGTCACACATTTGCAGCTGCCATCTGCTATAACCTTGTCCATGTTGCTGTGAGAAACAAGGCCCTGGTTTGAGCCTGAAATGTCCTCCACAGGCACATGTTTCTAGCGTTGGCTCCCTGGCTTCAGTTTCTGTAGGCTGAGGAATCCTTAGCAGTCAGTGCCTAGCTTGTAGAAGTATGTCAGCAAGGGAAGGGCCCTTGAAGGGTATAACAGTCCTCCTGCTTCCGGCTGCAGCATGCTCTGGTCTACTTTGACACGAGGAGCCCCCTCCATATGTATATTCCTATTGCCATGAACTCCGCTGTGCCTGGCTGACATGATAGATGGAGACCCCCTGGAACTGAGAGCCAAAAGAGCTCTCCTTTGTTTATGTCAGGTATGGGATCACAGTGACACACAGATGACTAACAGGGAAAAGAACAAATTCCTGGAGCCAGGGGCAGGGCCCAGCTATCTGCAGGCTAAGGCTGTCCCGTGCTTTCTGTGGATTTGGACCAGCAATGGAATGAAAACTGCTGCCATTTCTCCAGTGAAACCCAAGCTTTCTCCTCCCAAGCTGGGAAGTGCCCAGGACATTTTCTTTTAAATACTTGAAAACATCTCAGATGGTCAAGTGGTCATTATCAAAAGAAGATATCCTCATGTTCAAGCAGAGGTCATCCAAAAGGAGCTTACAGCCATCAGGGTACTCAAGGTGTTTCTGGGTGAGTTGCCTGTGCTTGAGCATCCCAGGGTAGAGGATGGGAAGGGTGTGAACAGGGTGGAAGGCACCTGTGAATGCTTCTTCACTGTCAACCTGACTAGGCGAGAATCTAGGACACAAACTTCTGGGTGTGTCTGTGAGAGTGTTTACAGAAAGGATTAACTAAGGAGGGGGAGACCCACCCTGAATCTGGGCACCAAAGTCTCTTGGGCTGGACTGAATTACAAAGGTGGAAAGTGAACTGAGCGTTCCCAGCTGTGGGTACAACGTGGCCAGGCACTCGGTGCTTCTGCTGTCTCCAATGTCAGGATGGACAGCAGTCTCTTAGACACAAAATAAACCCCGCCTCACCTCCCACCCCTAGGGCAAAGAAACACTGAGGGTTGGCAATTTGCCTGATGTCTCCCCTAAGCACTAAGACAGGGAACCCCTGGCTGATGGTGGCTCTCTCACACAGGGTGAAGATGAAAGGGGAGAGGGCCTGGTCCTGCTCTAGTCATAGTGCTGGTGCTGATGGACAGGATCGGTGGATGGAGAGGGACATAGGTCAGTTCTGTATGTGTATGTGTGAAGGGGCCTTACCAGCCTTTTTCTTCCACATGGCCTACCTAAGTCCTGCTTATCCCACCATCGTCATCGGACTTAAGCTCCCTCAGCCATGGATGGCACAGTGGGCCTTGATGCCAGTATCTCAGTGCCATGCCTCAACACCCAACAATAACCCCATGTGAAGACAGTGCCAGCCCTGGTGATGATTGCTCTTCCAGTGGAATGATCAGAGGGGAGACATCCTTTCTTGTGGCTCTACTTGATAAGCAGAATTCCACTGCTACACGTGATGAACTGGGGAGTGGATTAGAGACAAAAGGATTCCCGTCAGGCTTTGGGTAACAGGAATTCCATATGCTGCCCCCACCTGCTAGTTGGACCTTTTAGAACAGTCTTTCATTTCCTGATACTTAGAATTGTTGCTGGTTCTTGAAGGGAAATTATTGAATTTGGTCCCCCAATTTTTTTTTCTTTTTTTTAACTTTCTATTGATTCTTTGTGAATTTCACACCATGTACTACAATCCCACTCATCTCCACATCCCTTTGTATCCGCCCTCCACCCTTTCAATCCCCCCCAAAGAAAATAAACCAAGATATAACAAAATAAAACAGAACAAAACAAAGCAGCCAGCTGTGGTAGCGCATGCCTTTAATCCCAGCACTCGAGGAGGCAGAGACAGGCAGAACTCTGTGAGTTCAAGGTCAGCCTTGTCTACAAAGTGAGTCCAGGACAGCCAAGGCTACACAGAGAAACCCTCTCTCAAAAAAACCCAAAAACCCAAATCAAAATAACAACCCCGCCCACCACCAACAAAACCAAAACAAAAAATAAACCCAAAGCAAAACAAGAGAAAACAAACATCTTGTCACAGAAGCCGCAGTGTGTCATAGTGTCCTACAGTGTACTCTTTGTCCACACAGCTTCACTTGCGAATGTTCACGGCAGTGAGTCATGTCTCTGGTTTGAAGCCTCTGGCTTCTGCTACTCTATCAATCCTGGATCCTCACTGGGACTCCTCAGATACCCTGGTGTTTCCCTGTGTCATGGAGGAGATCCTGCAGCTTTAGATCTGCAGAACTGGTCTTTTCACCAGCTCCTGCAGATGGAGTGGGTCCACTCAAAGCCTTGAATCTGGGCCTAGAAAGGTAGTTTGCCAACTCTCCTATGGCTACACCATCAGGGGGAGCTCTCTGGTACTGCACTGGGCACCAGTGCAGGGGATGATGGGAAGGTCAGGGGGGTCAGCTCTCCTACTCTCCTGTCCTGGCCGCAGGCTCACCTGTGATTTTTGGCACCAGGGTCAGCTCTGCTATTCCGCCCAGGAGGCGCTGGGCCTGCTTTCCCAAGCACTGCAGCTGGTGAGGGGCAGGACAGCTCTCCACTGTCCTGACCTCAGGGTCAGCTCTCCTGCCTGCTGTAGGCAGCAAGGGGCAAGGGGCAGGGAAGGGCATCATCTCCCTCATCAAGCCACCCCATAGCCAGCTCTCCTGCATTTACATCCTGGGGGCAACTCGCCAGCTCAACTGCCCTGCCCAGGCAAGGGGCATGGCTAACACAGAACAGTGACTCAGGCCACCGTTCAGACCAGGCACATCTGTGAGGCCTTTGGTGGTAACATGGGTCTGGGACATCAGCATAGACCCTGGCTGCCATAGGACCATGGATCCAGACATTGGCCTCCAGCAGCAGCATGGGCCCAGATGGTCCCAGGGCCACATGAGGCAGCACAGGCTGCTTAGATCAGCATGGTCCTCCTACCAGCAGCAGAATAGCCTACAGACAACCACATGGTCTCTGGTGGCAACCCAGAGCATGGACATTCACTTGGCCATCAATAATAACTCAGGCCAATGACATGGACACAGATACCAGTTTCAGCAGGACCACAGACCCAGACATAGCCCTTGGCAGCAGCCTGGGCTAGGACCTCACCATGGCCTCCTCATACTTGCCTGTTCCTCACCACTGTTGAGTCTTCAGTTCCACCTTTCTCTCCACAGTGTATGAGCCCCACGGCTTTGCTTTCTCCTCCATCTCTCCATCATGTACTCCATCTTTTCCATATTTCCATCACACATCTGTTCATTGTACTGGTGCCTGAGGCCAGTACTTAGGTGTCTTCTTCGGGGCCTCCCCAGGCCAGTGTGGCTGGGGTGGGTATGTGAGTGTCTCTGGTCCTTAAGTCTTATTCCAGAAAGAAGAAACTTACAATAAACTTTTACTTATCATAAATTTATTTATTATTGATTGATTGATTGATTGCAGCATTTTCCTTCGCTGGCAGTTTGTTGACTGCCTCATGTGGTTTCAGATGTAGATATGGTCACTTAAGCCATCAGGAGCTCTGTCACTGGGTCTTTCAATTTCTGTTTTATGTCCATGTCACTTCACCCTAGGGGATGCTACAAAGCACATTGAATTTGAGGAACTAAGCACATTGATGAGCTTCTAAAGTTTCCCAGCTTCATAGAGTAGTGGAGGGTGCCATGGGTTGTGATGAGTGTTTGGGGGACAGAGGTGGCGGGTTATGAAAGAGGATGATGACCATGGTAGCTTTGAGACAGACAGCTGCTAGCCGCGGCAGAGTGCTAAGAATTAAAGTGGAGCAGGGCTTGCAACACTGCTGACTCATTGTGTAGGCATCAAGAGGAGGAAAAGCAATGTGGGGGAAGCCATCTTGAGAAGTGTAATGATAGAGGCAACACCCCGGGAATCAGAACTGAGAATGTGAGGAAACGAAAGGCGATGCCATGGAGAAAGCAGCATATTTCAGAGGCAGAAAACGTGGGTCTCCTCTGCCCTTTCTGGTCTGAGAAGCTGTAGGAGGTGGGTATTTCTGTCATCTGTAAAATGGAGCCAGTGGTGTCCTCACCCTCCCTATCACACAAGGGTGCATCATGACAACACTTTTTGCGTTAAATGAAAGCATGAAAGCCCCACAATGCAGAAGTTGGCCAATTGACCCTGGGGCAGATACAAATAAATAGATGAGCATAAAAGGGAAACAGAGAGACAAGATGAATAGTCAAAGTGTCAAGAAGGAGCAAAGAACCAAGTTCCAAATTCAATGGTGCTGACAGGTGACGGACGGACTTTTGCAAAATGGCAGCATTAGAAAGGTAAGCGCCAATGAGCCTGCAGTCATACACTCACTGTGAGGAGGCAGAGTACCTACTACTGTGTAAAGGGAGACAGGCAGAGAAGGTGGGTCACTGGGGGAACCACAGGATGGATAAGGAAAAGTCAAGGGACAATCTCTTTACTAAGTGACACTGTCTTGATGTCAAGTGTCTCCTGAAAGCACGTAAGTTGAAGGCTTGTTCTTCAGCCGATGGCCCTATTAGGAGGTAGTGGAATCTTCAGTGGGTGGGGATTAACAGAAGGAAGTTAAGTCGATTGGAGGCCTGTCCATGAAGGAGATATTGAGACCCCTTCCTTCTCTAACTCTACTGCTCCTGTCTACAATGAGGTGGGCATCACTGTTCCACCACTCACACACTGCCATGATGTTCCGCCCCGCCGCAGTTCCAAGAATATCAGATCAAACTGGCCAGGAACAGAAACCTCTGAAATTATGAGCCAGAGTAACTACATTTTCCTTTCAAATGTCATCTGTCTCAGGCATCTGTCTCAGCAATGGCAAGCTGCCTGATGCAATACGGTTGAAGGGAAGGGCAGAGATTGCAGGATGATGGTGGAGCTTTTTGAAGGATGAGGTATAGAACAAGAAGCAAAGGCTGCATTTGAAGACTCACCTTATCTTATGCTTAGGATGGATGAGAGCTTTACTCAAAATAGCAATGAAGAAAGGAATGCTACTTGCTTTTTCTCCCCTAAGAAGGATAACATTCACTTATTTATTTATTTTTTAATCTAATGATTTGGTTCCAAATGGATGTTGGAGCAAATATAAGAGAGAACAGAGAAATAGTCGCTTTCCTAGCCAAAGGGATGCTTCTGTGGTACAGCGTCCTGAGAGGTGAAGGAAAAGGGTTATGGAAGGAGGTGACAACACTGATTGGCCTTTCAGGAAGGGAGCTGGTGAAAATGGGATGATTGTGCTTGATTTAGGGGTGAAGTTGAGCGGCAAAGGACAATGGGGGCTGAAAGGGCTCTGCTGAGCAATTCTTTTGTTTGTGGGCAAGATGTTGTTGCTGAAGGGTTCAAGGGGAGTGGGAGGGCAGGGAAAAAGTGGGAGGGATGATGGATTGCCGATGAACCTATGAAGAATGAGGCAAAGCAGCATGAAACCATTTGTTTGGGCTTTATAGATTTTCTAATAAAAACGTCAAGGTTTTCCACACCATTTTGAAAATGTCATCAAATGCAAAGCAGCTCTCCTTGTGCTGGTGACAAAGGCTGCATTTCCAACGGTAAATTCCAGCTTGAGATGTAATAACAAACCTTGTCGGCTTTCCTCCAGCTCAAACCAGGGGTCAGGTTTGGTCCAAGACCCTTCAAGTTGACCTTTGACCCTTCACAGTAACTGAAACCTCCCAATAGAACCCAGAACTTTCTTTGCTATAGAGCATAGGAAGAGCAATTAAGGCTTAGGATTTTGCTGGATGGAAACATCTCTAAAAGCAGAAATTATACTTCTGAGCCATATTTGGGGGATGGGGACCTCCTTCTGAGTAGCTGACACGAGTGTTTCCCGATGTAGCTATTATACAGTTCTGCCACAGATCCTTGTCTCTAGTGCCTCCTCCTGCACCAAATTTCATACACTTCCTTTTAAAAATAATTTTAGAGAGTCTTCACTTACATGACAGTCCAGCTCAAAACCTGCATTAGGCTTTCCTTTGCCTTGGCTTTCCTTGTTCCCTTTTCATAACTGTTTTCTAAAACCCAAGAAATCCCAAATGCTACCATTTCAAAATAGAATTCATCTTGGAATGAGGGAGATGTTTGATACCATTTCACCACTCAGAACTCAACTCCAGAGAGCTTTACCAGTTGCAGAACATCTTCAAGTGGAAATGAAATTCCATTAGACACTCTTGAGCTTGATTTGGTTTTCATAAGACTTAAAAGCAAAGACTCACAAACCAAAACCAAACATAAACTGTGCTTCTCCAAAAACTGCATCAAATATCAAGCTTTCATAGCTCAACTGATGCTTGATAAATCTTAACTAAAAAAAAAAATCCTTCTTTATTGCAGAATGTCTCATTACAGGAACATATCACTCATCTTTCCCTTTTAAATTCAATGCTAGTTCAATTGACTGGCCATCTATACCCTCATTCTTCATAGCTAAATCCTTCTTTGTTTGTTTGTTTCTTCCTTCTTTTTTCCCTCCCTCCCTCCCTCCCTCCCTCCCTTCCTTCCTTCTTTTTTTCTTTCTTTCTTCATTTATTTCTGGACAGGGTCTCATGTAGCCCAGGCTGGTCTCCAACTCAGTATAGTCAAGGATGGTCTTGAACTTCTGATCCTTTTGTTAGACCACCAAGTGCTAGGATTATAGCATACCCAAACTTTGCTTAGTTTTGGCAAATTTGTTACATGGATCCCTTGCTTGCTCAAGTTCAACCAGTCTACCCCAATCCTGAACTCTTCACTTTAGGCTTCCCACTGCAATGCCTTTGTATGTCTCTGCCTATAGGAATTCTGCCATCCCTTCAAGGTTTGTCTCAGGAGCCACATCTTTCATATAGTCACATTTGATTGCCTTAGTTTGCCAACCATAATTTCACCTTTCTTTGGAACCTTTGATTTCCCAGTGGAAATCAAACCAATGTGCCTTTAGTGGATCCATTTTAACATGTGCACTCTAGGTCCTGCCTTCTGGTCTAATACAAAGTACATTGTCTCTATAAAGTAGAGGCTCATGCCTCATATGTGTTTGAACCCCCGGCAATAGCACTTGAACCAGGAGAGAAAAGGCAGTGAAGGTTCCTCATGCCTGTCAGGAGGACGGCAGCACCAGGGCAATGGGTTGGCTGTCCTCTGCTCCCCTGAGCCACCTGGAGTGTTGGCAAGCCAGAATGGCGTGTATAGACGAGAATTTTGTTTTGTGCAGAAACAAAGCTTTGAGAAGTTCTGTCCAGCAGTTTCTAGCCACACTTTTGTGCCATGTAGGAAATCATTACATGGATGTTTGGCAATGGCTCAAATATTAGCCATAGAGATTGGGTAAGTTAGACCTGTACATACTAGTAGGTCATGACAAGAGTCTTGATACAACACTCTAAGAAGGAGTGTTGCTTGTCACTTATGACAACTGGACCAAACATTATGACTGTTTTTAAGTATAAACTAGAAAAGTCTTATTGTGTGTGTGTGTGTGAGAGAGAGAGACAGAGAAAGAGAGAAAGAGACAAGGTTTCTTTGTGTAGCCTTGGCTGTCCTGGAACTCACTGTGCAGTCCAGGCTGGTCTCAAACTCAGAGATCCACCTGCCTCTGCCTCCCTGAGTGCTGGGATTAAAAGCTTGCACCACCACCACCTGGCTGAAAACAATCTTTCTATGTACATCCATCCATCTGCTCATCCATCCATCCATGGATTCATTAATTCATTCAATGGACAGATTTCAAGTACATGCCACATACCAGGAGAATCCAGAAGTATGTAAAACGGTAATAACTGTCCTCATACACATGCCAGAGCACATACATACTCAGTCAGCTGTCTGTAGTCACAGGATCCTCATCTGCCTCGTCAACCACCCCTCAAATTGAAAATATGCCAGAAAAAAAAAAGTTAGGCATGCAGAGCTTGTGCAAAAGTTGTTGTTGTTCTCTAAGCAATATACAACAACGGCTATTTACACAGTGGTTACCTTATACATCATCTAGAAAAGACTTAAAGATAAGTAAGGATGTGCCTTGGTTATAGGCCAGCACTAAGCTATTTTATATAAGGGATCTGGCAACATTTGAACTTTGGCTTCCCCTGGGAATCCTGGAACCAGAGACTACAGATACTAAGGGACAATGTACCTATACAGTATCAAGTGGTTCAAAAAGAGAAAGACAGATGGCAGTAGACCTGATGGAGTAAGCACGTCACTGGGGCAGAGAGAAGAGCTGAGGGAGGCAAATGTCAGATGCGCCCTTGGCAGGACAAGATAATAGAAACCTGGAATCTTAGTTTCCATGGTTTAAAAGCAAACTAGTGAGGACTACCTGTTGATGTGTCTGTGCAAATTAGACACAGTAACACACAGCAAGCGCTTAGCGTACGTCGAAAGGGACCTGGGTGCCTGTCACAGACAGAGCCTTTTCTTCTTGCAGCCTTATGGGCAGCCTGGGGACGCCTTCCGTATTCCTGCAGAACCTTCAGTCTTTCTGTGTCTCCTTTCAAATCTGTAAATAGGACAAACAATCCTTGTTTCCTCCTCAAAAAAAAAAAAAAAACAACCACTACCACCATCAGTACCACCACCACTATCGCCATCACCACCATCACCACCACCACTACCACCGCCACTATCAACACCACCACCAACAACAAAAGAAGTAGGAGTCCAGGTGAGAATCATTGTGCCAGCCCTTTATATTTTGGTCTGAAGGAGGTCAGATCACTTCTGAGGCCAGCCCTTACCACAGAGACAGCAGAAGGGCTGGGCTTTGAAGACTGGGCCTTGGACCCTCAGGGGCAGATTGGCAAGCACAGCAGAACTCTGGGAAGAGAGCCAGTCTGAGGTGGGGGCTGGCTGAAAGGCAGCTTACAGTGACTGCTGAGAAGCAACAAAACAGTGACACAAACAGGAAGCTGGTGAGGCCATGTGGCCTTGTGAGATCAGAAGAACCCGGCAGTGAGGGTGGGGTGGGGGCTGGGGCAGGAATGTAGAAATGACGCAGCCTTCCTAAGAAGAAAGTCCTCTGCTGTGACTTGGAATTAATGCTGCTATTGAAGTATGGACTGAAGCTTCTATCCCTTTCAATTTTTTTTTTTTTTTTCCCTGAAAGGGACAATGGAAACCTGCCTATTTACAGCCCCCTTTCCCCCATCCCAGTTTCTGTTGGGAAAAGGTGTTCCTACCTCTGTCTTTCACACTCAGGCATCTGCTTGGTAATTAGTGGACTCTCCGTCTCCAGACATGATTTTTACCCCGGCTGATTCCAAAGACTGGATTCTCTGCCTTATTATTTTTTAGAAAACTGCCCAATAGAAGCATCTAGCAGATGATTGACTCTCAGTGACACCGGGATCTTCACCCAAAATAATACAAGGAGATTGCAGATTGATTCATGGGATGGAGCACCGAGCAGCCCAAACTCCATCTTGTCTCCCGAGCTCCATCTCCAATCTCCTGTCAGTCTGAGAAATGGATAGAACAGCCTGAAGTCATTGAACAGAGTTATGTTGGCAATCACCTTTCCGATTCTTGCATATAGGTGCCGATACCTCAAGAGGACCTCGGCAAAGGCATAACAGGGTGGCTTTATTTAGTATTATGACAAGCAAATGTTTGAATACCAAGGAGCTCAAGAGCTTCACAGCAGCAGGGGAAAGCAGAGGAGGGGGCGACCAAAGCCCTCTCCCATGATGCCTGCTTCCAATTCCAGTAGCCCTGTACAGTGCTAAAAGGAGAGTGCTAACAAGAAAGGTTATTCAGTGGTTCTCTGAGGAAATCCAAAGGTAACAAACAAGTGTGGACTGAGAGTAGACGTCAGGAGGCTGAGCGCTACTTTGGAAAACTGCCGAGGTATTTAAAAACAGCACTTTCTTATTAACCCAAGCACAATGCTGAAAGTCCTTTAAAATAACTCCCCCCCCCCCCCCAGATGCCACCTGCATCTGACATGGCAAAAGGATGAATGCCAGGGCCGTCCACCGATCCTGGAAACGCTCTTAAGGAACAGCCTCGACTGATTGTTCTGGCACAAACACATCACAAACTAATTTATGTATTCCTGCAGCTGCAGCCCAGGCGAGGCGGGTGGAGGAGTCGGACCAATTCACAGTTGACTAGTGCTGCCTCGTTCTTTGCAGATTTTGGCATTTAACTATAATTAAGATTTATTGTTCACTAGCTTGCAGGTCAGGGCAAGCGTGACAATATGGGTAACTTTTCTGTTTACTAGTGAAATGTCTAGTAGGAGGAAGCCTCAGCCCTTCCAGGCAGCGTCTGACAGGAATAAAGAGAGCCTCTCCACTCCAGGACCCTCGCATTACCGATTTTAATCAGACGTGTGGAGTCACTCGTCGGGAGGGCAGGAACAGATCGGAAGCAGTCAGTGAACTGTGCTGTCGCTTTTGCACCAGAAGGGTATGGGCCAGAAGCCAAATCAATTATTGCTGATCTTCTGGATTTGAGGAGAGGACTGTCTGCTTGATGCAGGAGGGAGAGAGCCCTTGATGCTGACAAAGGTTATGCGGCAACCAGGACCTGTGGGTTTTTACTGCCCCTCCCCGCCACCCAGACAAGGGCACTCCTTCATGCCACTTCATTCTCAAGGATGCCCTTGGATTAAATCTGATGGCCGGAGGCGGAGGGAGAGGAGGGTTAGCCGTCCGAAGCCGCTCACCTGCTCTCATCGTTTGTCCGCTGAGGTCCTGTGCGGGTGACCCAGGGTGCTCAGTGGGCACGAGCACACAGGCCACGTGAAGCAGGCACAGGAAGGAGGCGCCACCGCCCCACTGGTTTAGTGAAGGCAGAAATGCTAAAGCCCGATAAACTTCTATTCCTCGCATCTATAATTTACCGTCACTGTTGCTTGGCTTCCTTGCTACATTTTTCTGTGACTGTATAAATCAGAAAAGCATCCCTCTATGTGGGCCAGAGATGTGGACTCAAGAGTGTTCTCCAGTCACCTTCCAGAGAATGAAGGAAAAATCCTCGGCTTTTTTTTGTTTTTTGTTTTTGTTTTTTGAGGAGGGTAGTATTACTGAATAAAGAATGTAATTTTACTTGATAATATTAAAAAAAATCTCTTTGTGTCTCACCTCATTCTATAACAGATTTAAAAGGGGGCATTGAAAAAGCCATGGAACACTTTAGGTGGAGAACTAAGGATAAAACAGCTCAGAAAACTGCACAGTCCCTGCACACAGCCTGTTGGCAACCGACCTAGCAGCTGGCGGTTTCTGCTCTGTGTGATTTGGTACACCAGTGTTGCCTGATCGCAAACATATTTGTTTTTCTCTTTACCAGAAAAAAAAAAAGATTTGGGGCTTCTAAGAAGTGGAGTTTTGTTTTGACATTTGAGAGAGGCTGTGAGAGCAGCATTTTTTCCCCCTGAAGTTGAAACGCATATGAAAATCAGGTTAATGGTGGACAGGCATGTGCTTTAAACTCGGATTTAAAAGAAAAGTCCTCATTTTTAATAACGGAAGATTTCTAATCTTGTGGGATCCAGTTCAATTATGGTGTTGATTGAATCATGGAAGAGGAAAATGTAGTTGGGGGAAGAAGATTCTGATGCTTGGATTTAGACCTTGGTAGCATCCTCAGCCTTCTTTTAAATGGTGAATTCAGGGTAATGTTCAGCTGTTGGCGGTTCAAATGAGCTTTGCCCCAGCCTGAGGTGCAAGTCAGTGTCATAGAGGGCAAACTGGACCCATACGCAAGGCTCATTTACCAAGTGCCGAGACTTTGAACTTGGTAACGCTGAGCAAGGTCGTTTCTAGTGAACACAACTCACCACACAGCTCTCTCACGCTGCTGATTCAAGCAAAACACGTTCATAAACACACGCTTCCGCCACCATGGATGCAGATGCATGGAAAGGACATGTAGGACACTGAAGCCATTTAGTGAGCAGGACGCGGCGGATCGGCTGCTCTTAGGTGCCCTAGAGGGGAGGAGGGAAGCTGCCCACACTCAGAACAGGTGGGCAGCCGGAGGAAATTCACTTTGCTCTCAGCTGGGGAGGGCTTTGTGGAGGAAGCAGTATTTCAGGAGCTGCTGGAATGATTGCAGGAGACAGCTTGACGGGATGGGATGGGGCAGGCATCCAAGCCCAGGGACTCCTGCCCAGGAACGAAGGAAATCTTCAAGGAGGGGTTGTGTGCTTAGCTGAAAGGGCAGTGGGACCGGTTCCAAGGAAGAAAGAGCATAAACAGGTGGCTTGGGTGCCCAGGATGGAGGAGGTCCACTTCCGTCATACGCAATTACCTGGTCCTGGACATTTGAACTTGGTATCGAGAGGGTCGTATGGGCGGCTGGGGATGTGGCGAGGGGGTGGTGCCTGTTTGGTGTGGACAAGGTGCTTGGGTTTGATCTGCAGAGCGCCATTAAGGAGAATGATACAGAGCTAGGGGCGCGACTCAGTGAGAGTGTGCCTATTAGCCTGGTCCCACCCCCAGCACAACATGGAAGGAACGGAGGAGCGAAGGAAGGGGAGTCTGGCTATGACCCTCAAGCTCTTCCATGTTACTTAATTTTCTGTGACTATAATGAAACACCTAAACTAAGTGACTCAAAAAAAAAAAAAAAAGAAGAAAGAAAAAGGTTTATTTTGCCTTACAGGTCTAATATTCCATTTCCAGGTCAGAGGGCCCCATAGGTTTGGACCTCTGGCAGAAGGATCACATTGTTCACACATGCTTTTGCAGGACGGCAATGTCATTACATCACTGTCTCAGTGAGTGTTCTGTTGCTGTGAAGAAACAGCGTGGCCACGGCAACTCTTATAAAGGAAAACATTTGATTGCGTTTACAGTTTATAGTTTCAGAGGTTTAGCCCATTATCACCATGGCAAGAAGCATGGCAGTGTGCAGGCAGACATGGTGCTGGAGAGTAGCTGAGCGTTCTACCTATGGATCCTAAGGCTGCAGGAAGATAGCAAGACTCTGGGCCTGGTTTGAGCTTCTGAAACCTCAAAGCCTACCTTCAGGACACGCTTCCTTCAACAAGGCCACATTAACTTCCACTTTTAAGGATTACTGCCCTCCTGATCCTTTTAAGTAGTTCCACTCCCTGATGACTAAACATTTCAATATATGTGCCTATGGCAGCCATTCTTATTCAATCACTACAATTATGAGCCATGAAGCCCCCTTCCCCCCGCAAGGACTAGCTGGGGTTCCACAATCCATTCTGGGGACTACCCACCTTGACCCAAGACCCTCAGACTATCCAATCCATAACAGCATGTCAGGAGTAGAAGCGACCGTATTTATGATGTCATGGACCAAGGATTGGCACTTTGCTTTGCTCTTCTGTATCTCCATCCTCTCCACATCTTGAGTATCTGCATTTCACCTGTTCTCAGAGCTGCTTATTTTTTGTGGGTTTCTTGTTGTTTCTTGTTTTATGGAAGTTCTTTGTATATTAAGTACATGTGTCTCATTGGGACAAGGCTGCCATATTTGTCTGTACCCTAGTAGTATTCAGTTTGATTGATTTTTCTTAATTAACCAAGTTAATGATTTAAAAAGATATTTTATTTTTATTTATGTTGTATTTTTGCTCAACTATACTTGCTTATTAATGGGGCTGAAGGTTTTTCTCATGTGTGTGTTAAGAAGGCATACCTTCTTTTGAAAGTATCCTTTTGCCTACTATTGGAGTATACTGAGTGCTCTTTATCATCTATCTATCTATCTATCTATCTATCTATCTATCTGTCATGTCTGTCTATCATCTATCAGTCTATCATCTATCTATCATCAATCAATCAATATATCTATCTCTATGTATCTATGTATCTATTTTTTAATCTATATATCTATCATCTATCAATCTTTCATTCTATCTCTATGTATGTATGTATGTATGTATCTCCATCATCATTAATCATTTATCTGTCTGTCTATCTGTTCATCTGTCTATCTATCAACCTGCTTCTTAGAGTCAGCCCTAGTCTCTACCACTTGTTACAATATTTTGTCAGGGAAATCTTGGCATTTACTGTCCCAGCTTTGAGTGTGCTTTTCCGCCTGCTTTTCAGTGAAACCGCTGAGAACATGCGCAGCCTTCTGAGTCTCATCATTCTTCACTCTCCCCCTCTGTTCCCTGTGCTATGATGTCAGCTACACGCTTGGGCTTCTCTAGTGTAGCCCACCAATTCATCTGGGGCCCAGCACAGTTTTAGGAGGGACTATACACTTAGTTGGCACAAATTCAACCTAAAACCCCTATATTTTTTCTGCAGTTTTCTTCAGACACCTGTCTCCATGTCACCACAATGACCAGAGCCCCAACACTTGAGAAGATATAGAGAACTGACTTTTCCAGTTTTAGTTTGTCCAAGCATCCTTTTCATGTGGTCCCCTCACTGTTCAGCCCCTTAGTCATGTGTGTGCGCAGGCATACATGCCTGGCAGCAAGAGAGGCCAGCCAGTGTGTGTCAGGACCACTCACGACTGGACGAGGCTCACTCAGAGAGGCTGAGCCTGATAGCCAAGGGTACTCGCCCTCCAGAGAGTAGAGGGATCATGGCCTTCCCCTCTTGCCTTCTGCTTTCCCTTCTTGGCTTTCCTCTTCCTCTCTCCCAAGTCTCCCCACCCTGTCCTTTGTCATGTTTCCCTCTATAGTTTTCTTCCCTCCTGATCTCTCCCAGCTTTCTATCTGCTTTCCCAAGCTCTCTCCATCTTATCATTCTGGCAACTTTACAGCCTAAGGCATTTGGTTCCATTTTACAGATGAAAATTATAAATGTTAGGAACTGAGACATACTGAAGTAGTCCAGGGAGGGAGTGGTGGAAATCTGGATCCAGAGCATTTGACCACAGAGCCTGTACTTGAGTACCCTGTGTTTTCAAGCCCCAAGAGGATGGAATTTCAGAGCGTGTGATCTGTGCCTGAGGGGAGAGGTCCCGGCCTCATGACCAGAGCTGGCACTATCTGACCCTCCCCCTTGTTCCTCTGGGCCATCCCCCATCCCACGGCACTTGGTGGTCACCTGCATTCATTCTGCTCCTGGTTTTCAGTCCTTACACTGTAGGGCTGCTGCATCCTGTCCTGCCCACATCCAGGGAGGCATTATTACTTTGCAAACAAAACAGGCCCTGCTCTCCCTGGAAGATAGGCTGTCTGCAGAGACTTCCGGCAGACTGCTGTGCTCATCGTGGCTCAGGATTCTTGTAAACTGCATTCACAGAGGGTGGCACTTCCTGCCAGAGGGAACCGTGTCCTCTCCCTGACCTCTGTCTTATTATCCCTTGTCCATCTGAGAATCCCTCCCCCACTGCACTGAGGCCCTTGTCCTACCCACATCAGGTCACCTCAGGCGGGGTTGGGGGTTGGGGGAGAGAAGCTATGTCATTTGGAGGTGACAAGGGACACACTGACATTGCAGAGCTGGCCATGATCCTGACTCTGTGTTCACTGACCACCCAGATCCTTTCCCAGAACCAGTGAAAGCCAAGACTCACACTAGTAGCAGGCAGTTATTTTGCCAAAGCACAAAGGTAGAACGAGCTGTCAGGTCCTTCCCCGCTTCTGTAAGAAAACCTTTTTGAAATAGCAGGATTCTTGCCTTCAGCCTTAGCTGACGTGCCCATGCTGCAGGGACCGCATCTCAGACTGTCCTGGCTGCAGTCCCTCCTCTCCCAGCTCCAAGCTGCCTTTTGCCTCTAGCAGAGAAATATCTGCCTCTCTCCCTAAGTTCTGTCTCTCTTGGTCCTCTGGTCATTCTCTTTTCGGGGCTTTAAGGAGGGCAGGAGCTGAGAAGCATATTCAAATGGCTTTTTGGAGGGAGGTAAAAACCTTTCTCATGAAGAAATAAAAAGAACAGACATTAATAGCTTGGAAAACAATGGTAATATTTAATTAACCTTTGGAAATGGCTGGTGTGCACATCTGCATTTGTCGGCTCATCCTCAGAACAGAGGCACTGTGTGTGCCCAGGCCAAGATCAACACACCGGGCCATGGATTTCCTCCCCTGGGATTTCACCGGCGTGGGGGGAGGGAAGGGGAGTACCAATCTATCCCCCTCCCCTTCCTTCCAAATCAGTTGTTTTACTTCTAAAAACTCATGCGATCCAGCTGGCCCCATCGAGGTTTGACATGGCCTGTTGTGCTGCACATCTGAGGAGCCCAGGTTGAAGGCTGGCTCCTTCCCCTGTCATTGTAGCAGACAGGCTGGGGGCCTCCTGGGGGATGGAGGGTCAGTTCCAATGACAGCCAGAATCAGCTGGATGTGCATGGCGTTCTCCCAACGCGGCATGCATCCACGGGACACAGGGAATTAGGCTCATCTGCAAGTGTCAGCTCACAGCTTCTTCGGTGATTTTTTTTTTTCCCTTTTGCAAAGGTGGTGTGCTCTGTTAGTTTGAGAACTAATGTCATCTAGGGAGCAAGAAGGTTGGCTCATTAACATATCACCTGGTTAAAGTAAATCGCTGTTGATGGAATTGTTCAAGGCATTCCCTTTCACAGGGCTGGGGGGCCAGGCGGATGCTGATTGACCTGTGTGCTCCACCAAAGCTAAAGGCAAGCCCTTCCCTCTGACTCTGTTTCCCATAACTGCTTTGAGGAGCAGGTCTCATGATGGAAGCCCGAGTTGACGAGTTAGGACTGGCTAATACATTTTCTGCTATCAGTAGCCAAAGAAGAAGCAATCAGGGAGGGTAATATTTTTCTCTATGGCATGTTGGAACTTAGGAGGGTGGACATCAAGACAATGACGGAAATGAAGATTGGTGTCTCTAGCTGCATGATACATCAGTCAAGCAGAGTGTCCTTTGTGGTGGAGCATCCCTGTAATCCCAGTACTCTTGAGGCAGAGGTAGGAGAATTAAGACAAGTTTGAGACCAGCCTGGTCTACATAGTGAATTTCCATCTATTCTGGGCTACAGCGAGACCCTGTCTTTTAAAATTCGGCTTAAAGGAATAACTACACTTAGCAATAATTCTTTAAGTTTTTCTATATGCTCTAACTTGAGCAATGAACAAGTCCCAGGCTTCAAAATTAGATCCTTTAAAAAAAATTAACCTTTATTTTTACTTTATGTGAATGTGTGTTTTGTCTACATGTGTGTCTGTACATCAGAGACTGGAGTTACAGACAGTTGTATGCTGCTGTATGAATGCTGGGAATTGAACCCAGGTCCTCTGGAGGAGCAGACAATACTCTTAAACACTGAACCACCCATCTCTCCATCCCCCAAACCTTTAGGTAAGACCTCAAGCCTTTAGGTGAGATTGAAGGCAAATGAAAACTTGACGAAGGTGAGAAGACACAAGGCTGGTTGCTAAAGTCACCTTTTCCTGATCGAAAGGACATGCCACCATTGGACACACACTTGCAGAATGATCTTCTTTTTGTTGTTCTAGCAAGACCAACACATGGCAGAGATGAAGGATTTAGTCTAGAGTGGATGAGGAGTTGGTTAGAATGATGAGTGAGCACTTCTCCATGGGTGTGGGTCTGACCATCAGTGACACAACTCACTTGGTAAGGACAGGAAAGGCAATGACGCACAAGTGCCACAACTGTGAATTTTACCTTGGCACTGATGGGTTGAGAGTAAAGGTCTTTTGGCTCCATGAAATCACAGACATCAGGTTTTGTGGGGATGGAAAAAAAGAATCATGATTTGGTTATGAGCCTACATTTAGATAAAACCTGTGGGGTAGGGGAGGTGGCCCAGGGGTTAAGAGCAGATACTGTTCTTTCAGAGAACTCAGGCTCCATTCCCAGAATCCACAGGAGGTGACTCACCAGCCTGTAGTCATGGTTCCAGGGGATCTGATGTCCTCTTCTGGCTTCCAAGGGCACATCACACACACATGATGATCTGGGCAATTTCTCAGTAAAGAAAGTACATGTGGATATGCTGATATGGGATCCTACAATGCAAAGGTCTTGTATATGGGCCAGTCTTAGCCCCGTTTCAGCTACTGTAACAGAACACACAAGACTATATATTGCTATAAATAGTCTATTTGGCACATGGGTCTGGAGGCTGGGGAACTTGGCAATATGGCCGTAGGACCTGGAGAGGACTTGGGTGTTGTTTTAGACAAAAATGAAAATCCCAACGTTCTATTCTACCAATCAAGACTCAGGAGCCAGATGCTGGGGTGAAAACCTGCTAGCTCAGAGAGGCAGAGAAAGCGGCCAGCTGACCTTCCTTCTCAGTGGAGGTCCGGATGGAAAAAACCCAAAAGGCTCACTAGTTCAGCTGACAGCCCAGGAGGAAAAGGCCAAAAAAACCCAAGGCCAAATGCTTCTTAGCTCAAAGCTCAAAAAGCCAGGGAGCTGAGGAGCTGAAGCCGAAGCTAAAGCCAGAGCTTAAGCTGAAAGCTTTCTTCTACTTCTCCAAACTGTCTTAAATACCCCTCAAATCAAAGTCCCTCCTACTTTAATCCCTGTCAGCTGGTTTCTTGCTCTGCCTCTTGACCTAGGGTTAACTTTATTAAATCCTGTGTGTGCAGAAAGCTCTTGGATTCAAGGTGTATGCTAGGGCTGCTTGAACCACACCATAATCACCTGTTTACAAAGAGAAGCTCTTGGATTAAAGGTGTGTGATAGGGACCAACCACAGCAAATAGGAAACAGGGTTTTACAGTTCACAATTTTGGGGTTCACAATGGGATCAAAATATCCTGCAACACTTGGGTACTGTGTTACTCAGTGGAAGGAGGCAGAGGGTCCAAGGTAGTATGCAGAGCAGAGAAATCATGGCAGGCCCATTCATTCTTTCATCAATGGTCCACTCTTACAGCAACTAACTCCCTCTCTCAGGATAACAGCATTAGTCCATTCACGAACCAGGGACCTCACAACTCCATCACCTCTTAAAGGTCCCACTTCTCAGCCCTGTTCTGATGACAGTTCTTTTGCAGCCTGAGTTTTGGAGAGAACACGAAAACCGTATAAGGAATACACACAGGCAGGCTTAACCCAGTCTACCAGGACGCAGCCTTTGACACTGAAGCTAGAGGCCACTGCAGGGCCACGTGACATGCCAGTGATGCCGAAGTCAGTTAGGAATGCTGATGGCCAGGAGCTTCTTCAGCTTCCCGTGTATTCACGCCTGTCCAGTTCCCCGTGCTGCTACGCACTCCTTGTGGTTAGCTCTCTCATAAAATCCAAGCCGACTCCCTGGAGGTAGGAGGAAAACTGTATGTGCGTGGAGTCAGTAAAGGGTGTGTGTGTGTGTGTGCTTGTGTGTCTATGCGTGTGCATTTTTGCATGCAAGCAGTGAGAGGCCGAGGCTGGGAGCAGTTTTCCAAGATTCCCCAGAATACAGAAGGCGCGTGGTGCATATGGGAGAACTGACAAGAACAGCAGAAGGTGAGGAAATGGCTGGGAGCAACACTAATGCCGCTCCATCTGGAAAGAGGGGCACTGTTTAGTACGTCTGGAAAGCATTATTTCTGCAAATAGCTCAACCTCTATCAACTTTCAGGCAGGGATCCCGATCTGCTGCCAAAAAAACGAGATCTCCCTGACGGCAATGTGGCGGGAGACACTGAGCAAATGAACTAATAGCACGGAGCAGGAAATCTGCAGAGATGGCAGCCGTGAAGGTACCACACAGCAAGCACCTGCTTCTCTCCAAAAAGACAGCCGGGGCTTCACATCGCATTAGGCTGGGGCCGCGCGCGGGGAGGGCTCAACCTGGTGGGATTTGGAGCTCAGCAGCCATTTCCAACAATTTCTCACAATTTCTGGGCTCAGAAAAGCCCCAAATAGAGTTAGCCAAATGGCTTTCCTGCATTGATTTTTATACCCGTGGGTATTTTGAAGGAAATTAAATCCATGTGTTTCTGATTCGGTTGCCATTAGCACATGAGAACGCTGTTTTTTTTTTTTTTTTTTTTTTTTTTGAGAGTTGTGGTATACACTGGGTGCTTTCGCATTGTGCAGCTTAAATGCCATAAAACCGTCTAGCCAGACATGGAGGTGCAAGAAACCGGGTGTGCTGCTGCAAGCCATTTCTCTGCCTGTCCAGAAGGCAACATGTTTTTGTCATTTGCATCCTCTCTGAATGTAGCACAACATGTTTTCTCGTGCCTGTTAATCATCTATCATTTCCAATTTGAATGAAGCAGTATTAGTATAGATGATGAGAAATTGCCCTTAACCGGTTAGAGCTGCATGGGAGTCCTGCAGAGGAAAGGAGCCACAAAGACTGGCATTGGTTTCCTGGTGCCCAGGCAAAGAAGTCAGTGGGGGCTGCAGCCCCAGGAGGGTCCACAGGGTTAGGTGTTGCATCACCTCAGTAGGTGAGCCTGTCTGGGAAGAGCCTGAGTGGGAGACATGCCATTTCCTGCTTTTTGCCTTTTGCTTCATTATTTGTTTGTTTGCTTTTGTTTTTGTTTTGAGACAGGGTTTCTCCGTGCTGTCCTGGAACTCAGGACAAACCAGGCTGGCCTTGAACTCAGAGATCTAACTGCCTCTGCCTCCCAAGTGCTGGGATTAAGGGCCTGGCTTTTGAACTCATTTCTTTTTAAGAAAAAAAAAAAGTTTAATTTATTGTTTTAAATGGTGTGTGTGTGTGTGTGTGTGTGTGTGTGTGTGTGTGTGTATGAGTGCATGTGAGTGCAGATACCTGTGGAGGCCAGAAGAGGGCATTGGATCCCCTTGAGCTAGCGTAATAGTTGGTTGTGAACCCACTGGGATCTGGGAACGAACTCAGGTACATGTTCTTAGCCACTGAGCCATCTCTCCACCTCCTGATTAGGACTAAACCTGTCATAAACAAACAGACAGACAGACAAACAACAATCCCATTTAGTCTTAGAAATCACCATTCTTTGCATGGTTGTATATGCAATACACATTCAGTAGAAATTGTACTTCGATTTTTGGTCTTTACTAGGATCACTGCTCTTCCATCTGACACTCTCCTGTGATGCCGGGCAGAGGCACCGAGCCACAGCTCACATGGGTGTGCCATAGGCTTCATTAATTCAATGCTTTTTCTATTTACAATATTATCAGTTCAAGATGGGCTGATTGTCAAGTGAGTCTGTTAGGGCTTTTCTCCAGTCTATGAATTAAAAGCCAACTTCATAAATGAAGGGATACCTGCACTAAGTTTCTGTTGTGTTCAAGGTCTTGAGCTTGATTTTGGGAACTTTTTTAAAATAAGAGGATGGTTTTTTGTTTGTTTGCTTGTTTGTTTTGTCTTCGGAGGAAAGATGCAAGAAGAAAATATGGGGACTCATTTATTAAATATTGACTGTGAGGGAAGTGGAGGCAGGAGAATAAGGGAATTCAAGGCCATCCACTGATACATGGCAAGTTTAAGGCCAACCTGAGCGACATGAGAATCTGCATACACACACACACACTCACACAGTTCTATGGGCATTGCTTGCTTGATTTCATTATCAAAGAATTTGCTAAACTATGTGCTATCATTTCATTTTGTAAAGTAATTTGCCCAAGGACATGGAGCTTGTGCCTCCTGAAGGAGGCAGGACATAGACTCTCCTTTCTCTGATTGAAAAGCTTGTGATACGTTCTCTCTGTACTGTGTTTTTTTTTTTTTTTGTTTGTTTGTTTTTTTTGTTTGTTTTGTTTTTTTACTATTTAATGTGACAGTTGTTAAGTAATTGTGTATAATAACACGTGGGATTTGGTATCTTAGCGGGAAGTATTTAACTTTGCCTTAGGAACCCTGTAAGATTTTACTGGGGAAAATATTATAATTATTTGTTGGGGGTTTTGGAAGGATGCTCAAGAGTGACCCAGCAGAGGGGAAGAATGGAAATGATGGGCACAAGGATACTGTTCCAGCACTGAAAGTGTGCTCCTTACTTCTTTTGGGCAGCAATAATTAATATGTAAACTGTTGGCCAGGTCACACTTCTGTGGATATAATTACAGTTTAAGTGTGTGTTCTCCGAACATCCAGGCTGCTCCCGTCACTCTGTCCTCTGGGCTGTAGAGGCTCTTCTCTGACACCTGGCATCTCAAGGCGCTTTGAATCACCTTGACTTCTGTTAACCTTGACAAAGTTATTGGAAAACAGGTTCCCTCTTTTTTCGTTTTCTCTCCATCCACACTGTCACCCGAGGTGCCTTTTGCAATGGGGAAAGAAGGTTGGTTTCAAGCACAGCTGGTGGCAGTTTTGCTCTGAATTCGGAGGCTGTGGAGCAAACAGGAAATTTCATGCTTTGGCCAAGGCAGTGGCCAAGAGAGCTTCAGGAACTCACATGGTGTGCTCAGAACCTGCTTCCCATGAAGTTGAGTGTGGACTGGCTGGGATGTCATCATTGAGCTGTTTTCTGGGAGGCTCTCTGGATGTCTGGAGTCTGGTTCTCTGTGTACAGTGTGAGTATCTTAGGTGTTGGCGTAGTTAAGCTTGCCTGTACCCTCTTCTGAAAACCAACAGTACACAGCTTGCCCAGAGTAGTCTTGCTTCATCACGTCACTTATCTAGCTCAGAAGCTGTGGCTGGCAGGCTGCTCAGTGATAGAATGCCTGTCTAGCATGTCTGAGGCCCCAGGTTTCTTCCCTAGCACCACAAAACCCAAAACAAACAAGAGTTTTTGCAGATGCCCCTTGTGTCCTGGCAAGGGCAGTGCTGTTGATGGAACACAGTTGTCTATCTCAGTCTAGAATTTTACCCAGGATGCCAGCGCCACTGGGGAAATGTCAGTGCTTTTAATAATGGTCTAATAACTATTTCTACTGCTTCCGTCAGCCAAGCGAGAACCCCAGACTCCATTTAGACTTAGCGGGGTAACTTGCGATCAAACTCAACCTAACAGAAAACCCTCAATTTCCTCACTGGTCAGATGAAGAAGGTGGATTCAGCTATCACTCAGGATATACTTGGTCTGTGTTTTCTGATTGCTGCTGGAAATTGAGACCAGTTGTTTCTTCCCCTCCAATCGAAGACGACCTCACTCTTTCTTGATTCTTCCAGAGACTGTCCCAATGCTCTCTTCTCTTTGCCACATTAAAATAAATCCTGGTTTATGTTGCCTTTCTGCAGAAGGGCATTCACCACAAGCAAACGCATCAGCATGCCTGTTGCATTAACTTTTCCAGTGGAGATGAACAACCATCTATTCATCTCTGGTGACAGGATGAGTTTAACTGAAGGAACTTACTTACAGGCGCATAGGCAACTTACAGGTGGCTACACTACTCATGAAAATGCTTCCCCAGCTAACCATGCATACTGCTTATATCCTCGGGGAGAGGGGAGGCTGCACGGGCCCCTACCCTCTCTCTAGGATTGTTAGTGAGCCCAGTCTTGTGCGGATCACATTTGGGCATCATAGCTACTGCTGAGTTTAAGAGCGTGATGGCTATGGGTGGAGCATGGCTTTCCACAGTCACCCACGTGCCCATGGGTTTTTTGGGGTGGACCTTCTCCAAGACCTTCACTTCATCATCCAGCCACACCACTCTAACAGAAGCCCAGAACAGGTCTAAAGAGTGGTGCTCTGGGGCTGTAGTGGGAGATAATGGATTCTGCCTTTCCAAGCTGTTCAAAAAGTGAACTCATGTCGGGGAGCTTGCGGCCCATCACCACCTTCTTTAATTGGGGCCTTTCTGAATCCAGGCAACATTAACTATGCTATAAACATGGTGGCCAGCAATTAATGCCCTGGATGCCGTCCCCCTGGCTGTGCAGAGAGGCCAGTCAGGTGGCCTGGAGACATTGCTGGCAGCCACCACTGCTCCCTGTATTTGGGAATGAAGGACCATAAATGGTGGTTGCCTTCCAATCTGCCAATAAACAAACAGATAAATAAATGTAGAGAATTTTGACAGCGGCCTCCCTGCCAGACAGAAGCCATCGTCTGACTTCATCTTGGGGGAGATGAAGGGTGCTGAATAGGTTTTTGAGAAGTAGCCTCTGATCAGCTTGGAACCTCGCCTCCTTTTGGAATTCTTTCAGTTGGCTTTCTGGCCCTTGCTGGAAAGCAAGACCATTCTGTCAGACATGAGACCGTGTGAGCTTCTTCACCATAATCATCAGCAATAGCCTGACATGGAGCCATTTGTAAGGATGAGCTGTTGTCAACAGATACTTCAGCTATGATTTGGAATGGTGGCTTCGCTCCTGGGAGAGTGAGCTCAGCCTGCAGCCTGCTCCCAGGCAGTTTAAAGTGCTGGACACCACACACACACACTCACACACACACACAAACACACACACACTTTTTAAGAATACTCAGTTAGTTCCCTCTCTCCAATTCTGTGCATCGAAGAAGCTGCAAGTCAGACAAGATGGTGGCTCCTTTCAGTGGGAAGAAAGAAAGAGAGGAAATGTCTTGTTTCTGCTTGCATGCCTAATGCCTCATCTCTGCCTGTCATCTCAGAATGAATGAATGAACCTGGGGTTGTGTGGCTTCTTTTCTGTGCCCCACAACTTCATGCTGCTTCTGAATTTTGAATGACTCCAGAGCCCCATTTCTAGGTTGCTTTCCTCACAGGCACCTTGCCTTCCTCCCAGCACCCTTAGCACCATCATGTAGGGGGCTTCCAGTAGAGACTGCTTTCACTTGGCCCATGGCATCCTTTTCTTGTTCTGGAACACACGACTAATGCACTCTTACAGACTTCTTCCACCTTTCCGTTTTTGTTTTTTTTGTTTTTTTGTTTTTTCACTGCTTTCTCATTTCCTCTCCTTTCCTTGAAAAATTTCAAGAAAATTTGCACTGTCTCCGTGCAAACAATTGAGAAACTCTAAGAGAAACTGAGGGCCGAGAGGGCAAAGAGCAGAAGAGGAGGGCCAAGCCCAGTGCCTTCTCTTGAGACCCAGTGGGAAGGCCAGTCTCCTGGGCAGAGAGCCTCCAGTCTTAAAAGACTAGCACGCTTCCTTTCCACAGCTGACACGCAAAGGATTAACCCTTTGAGGGACTGTCATCTATGATTTGGCTACTGCTTTTCTTTAAAGTGTCACCTTTATCTACCTATGTTGGCAAGGTGTGAGGACCTCTATTAGTATAACAAGCTCTGTTACCAGTTTTGACCAGTTTAGACATCACTGCTTTCCCAG